>NW_027175821.1:3533620-3911120 GCF_023055335.1 Clinocottus analis
GGCCTCTTGTCTGACTGACACTGCTGCACGTTGAATCCCCGTCTGCATTTCCACAACTAAAATGAAACGCGCTGCACCGACAAAGCTTTATTGAGGATCAACTCTGCACTTGGCAACTTTGCATGTTGGCAGCACCAAATAGCAATGCAAGGTTTTTTGTTTTTTTTTAATAATTGAAGTATATTTCCCAGAAACCATGTCATGTAACAGCTGTGTAACGATGACTGCGTGAAACAAGAGCAACAAAAGATGTTTTGCAAGTGAGTCCAACTTTCCCTGGACGTGGTGATGATGCACTGCTGCTCAAGAGACAGCATCTCACCTTTTAAGTTGTGTTTTTGTCATTTTCAGTTGATTAATAAGAGACCGAACAGGACGAGGGACGAGTATCGATGGAAAATGTTCAATTCCAATACGACCGAGACGGTTTCTACTCCTGGCAATAGTGAAACACGGTGGAAACGTCTTTCTAACTTTTTAAATAATCTCTGATAATAATAATAAAAACAGTTTCAACACTGTTCTTGTGGATGCATTCTTCACATAGGGGTACTTTTGGTTTTCTACATAATCCTGAATGACTACGAGGAACTTCCTGTACTGAGCTAGCTGGAGCAAATGAATATGATAGAAAATGACGTAAAATAACATATTAGGAGGTCTCAACTGGTTGTAATCGATGTTTTATGTCAAGGTCTGTGATCAGGACTTAACTCATTCTTCCTACTCATGCAATAACATCTACAGGTACTATAACAGCATGTTGAGCTTGATCCAGACCCGCTCATAGCCACGCTTAGAGCAACGAGCTCCTTATTGTTTGCCAAAAGGTAAATGACGAAGTTCAGTATCTCCAAACCAACACACACAATAAGAAGCTGAAGTATAATTTCATGAGTAAAAAATGAGCCAATGTAATGCCAACAGAAGAGGTTGTCTCAATCCCTGAAAAGAAAATACAGACCCAGCACACGACGATGCAAAACCAAACATGTAGCACACACAGTATCTACCACAAGCCCACAATAGATCAGAGATAACATCCAGAGAGGCAGAGGAGGACATCTGGAAGACAGATGAAGATACTCCACCTGTCACCATCAAAGATCGCCCCAAAACAAAGAGAGAGATAAAGATAGCCCACGCCCAAGATAGCCGGATAAACCAAAGCGGCGCTTTAACCCTTTTCTGGCCCGAGAGCTATTTGCAGATCGCACGTTGTCTGTTTCTAAAACACACATCGGACGTGAGCGGTTGTTGCTCATGAAGCCTTTTAACCGGAGTGACAGTTGAACAGTTTTACAACTTCATGAATATCAGCCGTTTGGCTGACTGCACGCCGACCCCTCACAGGCTACTGGTGGGAGAAGAATGCCAAAGATTGAAATGGCTTTCCAGGAAAACAGTAGGGACACTCAGATTTATCAAAACAGAAGCACGACTTTATTTTTTTATTTTTAAACGCTTCATCCGGAATGCCAACTGACAAGTTCTTGGCGTGAACGTTTCGAATTACTCACTTCTGAATTTGATGTCTAATCTAATTCTGCCGTGGAATAATCTGAACGGAGGGAAACGGGAGGGAGCGCCGGCCGAATCCATCTGAGCTGAAACACTTTGCTGATGCAGTGTGGAGGCGGGTGTGTGCAGCGGCAGCCGCATTAGTGTGTGGGTGGTGTGTGCAGTGCATCTGCATGTGTGTGTGTGTGTGTGTGTGTGTCAGTGGGGTTGCACAAAGACCTGCCTCATTCACAAACTGAGCCATGTGGCTCTGGGGCCGGTCCCTTTAAGAGGCATGTGTCAGAGTTTTCTACTGAGGCTGACTGCTGGGAAAAAAAAAAGAAAAGGTGAGCGCTGATGCATTATTCACAAGCAAGAACACACACACACACACACTCTTATACACGCGACGTATGTGAAGGACATTTGCATGAGTTAGGCAGTCGTGAGTGTGCAGAAAAGCACGCTAATGCACACGCATCGACAAAAAGTTGCAAAGTTGATCAGTGTAATGTCTGCAGCACAAAAATAAGCAAAAGCATGGTCTATACATCATTTCTCTATATATATATATATATATATATATATGTATATATATATATATATATATACACACACACACACAAACAGGAGAGGGGAGAAATCCTCAGCCTTCTGTTATTCCGTGTGCATAATTTATAGCAGCCCCAGATCTCCCTGCTAATGACAGCACACTGGGGCATCTGCAGCACAGCAGCAACAGTAACAGCTAAATGGCATGGCTGTGTGTGTGTGTGTGTGTGCGTGTGTGTGTGTGTGTGTGTGTGTGTGTGTGTGTAATGCTCTGTTGAGACAAGGACAGTGAGAGGAAAAAGAAGGAGCGAGAGACACAGAAGAGAAAGAGACACACAGAGGGTGTCTGAAATAGACACAGATAACGCAACAAAGAGGGGAAAAGGAGGAGACAGACAAGTGAGAGACCTCTCGCAACGCACGCACACACACACACACCTACAGACACACACACACAGTCTTGTAAAGTCCCTCATTCAACCAGTGACTCTCCTCGCATTCACATCAACGTTCAGCATGTATGTAAGTCGGAGCGCCACCTTTTCCTCTTCATTAAAGGATTCACAGAGTATTGTTCACCAGCACAAACAACAGTTCGAGTGACGCGCAGGGCCCGGACATGTGCAAGTCCAGCTGTGTTACGGCGCCACAAACACTTCTCTAATAGAGACAATTGTTCTCTGCAGACCTGAAAGGTGTTTCGCACCAAAGAAAGCCGCGATGAAAGCTGAAATTCAGCGGGGACGGTTTAATGACTTGTTCGAGGGCGTGGCCTCGGCTGTGTTTCCTGTTGCAAAGGATTGTTTTTGACGTGCTGCGCCAGAGCGAAATTCTCCTAATTCTGGGATTTGGAGATCAATGCCACAGCGGTTCTGCCCTCCAGCTGCTGCGCACGCCGATGTGAGTCTGAGCGGAGAGACGGCGGCGCACGCTGAAAAATTATACTGCTGCCGATAAGGTGCTGGAGTGACACACACACATGCACACACAACCTGCTGTGCACGGGTCAGGCAGTCAACGTAGTCTCATATGCATACACACTCATCTGCAATTACACTTTGTGTACGCATTCGGTACCACTTAGTCATAATTATACACATTTTGCATCCACACACACACACGCACAACTATGTTAACATACATTCCAAATAAGCAAGAAATCATAACCGTCAATTTGGTTGATCACATGAGAGTTTTGAGTGTTTTGCTATCAATGTCACAGGAGACTCAGTAATCGTAGCAATAGTTTGATATATTAAAGGCAACGTGCTCGTTCACAGTGTTTCTGAGCGTGAGACAAGAAGATTGACACCACGCTCAGTGTTCATGTAGCTGCAGAGCTGAGGTCACGGCGGGGTTAGCCTAGCTTAGCCTAGCTTAGCCTAGCTTAGGATAAAGACAGTTAGCCTGACTCTCCGGACGGAACCGAAATGCACCAACACACAACTTCAAAAAGCCGATAATGACACAATCTGCTGCTGGCGCTGCGTTTCCTCTGACAAATAATGACAAATCGAGGGACACGAGTGGCGATTGGCTGCGAACAAAACCGCAAGAAATGAATGATGAATGGAAAAAAAGTCTTTCTTCTCTAGATCTGGCAACAAAAAAAAAGATAAAACGCAGGCGTCGTTCGACTGAGAAGTTTTGATATTATTGTTGCTGGGTTAGTGAAACCAACACAACTCCAACTAGCAACTCCACCTCCAACTACTTTTTTGTGTATAGATATGTACAGGTTACACAAAGGACACAAAGGTTCCTGGATCAGCTGACTCCAATTCCATCTTTAATACACATGATAGATGTTTTACTTCATATCCTGTGAGCGTATTTCCCAAAATGTTGAATTATTAGTCACGTTAAAAGCGTGACGATCTCTATCAAGCTAGTCGAAGGTAGCAGTGTCACATGAGACACGATAAAACCATCCGTGATCTTAAAGTGTCCTGGTAGGTTTCACATGTGCGTTATTATTGCGGCATCTATTTGTGATCTCGGAGCTGAATAGCTCTCCGCTCTGCTTCCCTCCCCCTGTCTCTCTTTGTGTGGCTGACTGACAGGAGGGCAGGCGTAAGCTGAACCACACACTTCAGCTACAGTCAGCTACACAGCATGCGGAGGGGGAGATGGAGGGAGGAGGGGGGGGGGGGCATGAGCGTTGAGGTATGCAGCACTAGATACAGCATCAGTGACAGGAGCATGTTTTGGGGCATCAGATAAAGCTATTTCAGGAAAAGAAACTGTCAATGGATCTCAAAAGGCTCGCCAGCAGCGATGATCAGAGGAGACCTACATCACGCTTTAGCCTGCCGGGGATGTAAGATAGGACTGGTTTTGTACTTTCTCTGAGCGAAACAGGGGAGAGAGCGGCGCGAGAAGGCCGGCTGAGCTCCAGCGGAGACTTACGAGGAGTTTCAGATTCCCCCATCGTCTCTTGCAGCGATGAGGTGGAGAAGAGGCTGTTGGATAAGCTACGGCTCAATGACATTAACAGGAAGAGAGGAACCGGACCGCTCTCGCCAAAGACATCGGCTCCGTTTTTTGAAAGATGGCTCCGCTATCTTTCACACAAGAAGATTTTAAAAAAAAGATATCCGCCGCCTCATAATTTCTGTCACGACGAGGAGGTCTGTGCGTCTGACTTTGCGCAGCCGTCGCTTGCTGTAAATGTCAGCGTTCGTTGGGATGAAGTCATAATTGCACCTTGAGACGGTCACCTCATAACAAGTTGTTTGAAAGAGATATTAGCGAGTATTTATGCCATTGTCATCATGTCAAAACTGACATCATGTGGCTTCTACATATTCATGGAGCACAGACGCATCGAGAGCAGGTCTCTACATTGCAACGCGTCAGACTGGTCGTCTACAAACTGAACAATGGAGCGAGAAAAGCTTGTTTTTTATGCTGCATTTTACGCCAAACACTCTCTTTTGCAGGGTTATCAAAGTAGGTAAAAGTCAAGTCGGAGCTATTTATAGAGCACATTTAATAACCCACAAAGTGTTGACCAAAGTGCTTTATAAAGAGATTAAATAAAAAGACAGGAATGACAACATGGATATAAGTAAATTAATGAAAGCATAGAATATCTTGGAGATATCACAGCACTGCAACAAACAACTAAATAAAATACTGATGAATAAACACGGTGTGGCGTTTCTTCATGATGTCATTTGACCCTTCGATAAGTCCTTGGCTGCGTTAGCGGGTTTGAAGCTAGTCACGGCTAAACGTTGTGTGATAGTGAGGAAACACACGTCTCTGAAACCTTACGTTTCTCCATAAAGCCCCGCGGAGCTAACATTAGCATGGCATGTTAGCTCATTATGAACTAGAGTTAGCATGCTAATGCTATGCTATCTACTGACGGTACACTAAAGGTTTTTGCAGCTCTGACAGCTGGAGTAGCAGCGGGGCGGGGGCGGGGCTTAGCCAAGGGTCAATTAACAGGTTTAAAGAAAATATATTAGTTATCAGATGGGACGCTAGTATATTAGTAGATATTCTGCAACTTTAGGACCACAAACACTGCTTGATATTTAGTTTTTACTTTGGTGCTTGGAACGGAGAGCAGTGATTGGTCACCGGGTACCAGCAGGAGGTGGAGTAAAGTGATGAAGCTCAGAGGTTTGATGCTGTAGAAAAAAAACCCAGTGTACCTCCATCTAGCTGGTTCCCACCAGTCATATAAAGTCTGTATGTGCTCAGCTATTAACTTGCTTCATACAACCCACAGCCTTGTTTTACAGTGTCATAGTGAAAGAAAAGGACAACAGCGCCACTACAATATAAGAAGGTTGACGTTAGTGGACAGGGGCGTGTCCAGAAGTGGGCGTTACAGCTGGGTGGCTGTGATTGGCCGCTGAGCTTAGAGCAGGTTTGCTATTGGTTGCTCTCAGGGAGTGTGTCTGCTGACACGCCCCTTTTCCCCTCTAACCCATCTTTAAACTGCAGTGACTTCTGTCTTCAATGAAATCCTTCTTCGGTATCCTCTCTTTGCACATCTCCGGTCAGGAGTCTCCTGCTCGGTCGTAGCTCATTCAACATCCACCCCCCGACATCTCTGCATCCGCCCGATGAAAAGTGTCAGCGGAGACAGAGAGTGAGCTACGACTGGAGGAGGGAGGAAGGAGGAGCACCGGCCAATAAGCAGCTGTTGGCACTTTGCAGAAGGGTTAAAAATGTTAAAGATGCACGACAAGTGAAGCTGCGTTTGTGCTCCAACAACTTCTAATGTGTAACCGCTGTCGTTCCTCTTGTTGAACTGGCTGAACAGTGTTGCTCCTTTAACCTCGTGACCACTTCCCGGCGTGGATTTTGTACTTCTGCGATTGGTTCTGGCAGATGAATCCAAATCAATCTCAGGAAATTAAGCAGCGGGGACAATAGAAAGAAACATTTAATGTTCCTGTGACGCTGTGGACCTTCAGAGGCTTCTGGTGCCACAGCGCGTCGACTGTGTCCCCACACTGTGCCGCGTCTAATTAGGTTGTGTTTCTCTCTCTGTGTCTCTGGCTTTTGGCGTGTGTGTGTGCGCGTGCGTGTGTGTGTGTGTGTGTAGGGGGGTGATTCAGCTCATAAGTGGGTATGTCCTCTCCTGAGCTTATCCCCGCCTCGAAAATGTGTTTTAGACGGAAGCCTGATTGCAACAGCACAGTCATAAATAAATGACTTGATCATTTTTAATATGTCACAGAGGTAAAAATAGAACATCACGTTGTTAGCTCGAATGCCGGATGAGCCCCTTTGTGAAGACTTCTGAGATACTTCCTTTATTTTAGGATTCAACCCTGCACACACACGGCTGGTTCGCATGGAAATGATGTCGATAGGAAGAAGTTCAAAATGAGGAGATTGTTTTAAAGGTTTTGTCCTGAATGAACCTCCAACATGTTGAAGCTTAAATTGGAGAAACGTGTGACACTTCCACCGTTAAGATATCCCCCTCTCTTTTGTCTAGCAGGAGCAATCCCTTCCTCTCGGTGTACTTTTACCCCGTTTGACACAGGACAAGCAGACGCTTTCACACTCGCTGGTACAAATCACATCACATCAAGAGCAGTGTGTTACTCTAAATACTGAAAAACACAGGAGGAAGGGATCAGGTGAGATGATGTGCCATGAAAGTCAGCATTGTCCTCACAAGGTACGAGACCTCAGAGCCGATTGCAGCGAGCAGATGGGATGAAACACAAGAGACTAAACTCCCACTGCACAGGAGCTCATGTGTGATATTTGAGCTGAGGAGCTGACCCTCATTCCAAACCTTTTCTTTTACCTTTGCTAAAGAAAATGGGTCAAATCAAGACGTTTTTTTTCTTGCCTGTCAGAAAACGAAAGGGGGAAAAGTGAGAAAGCAAAGAGAAGAAGAACACAACGCTCTTCTTTATCGCAGTCTTTTTCTTTTGGCGTGTCGGGTTCAGATTGTTAACACATTAAAGTCATTCTGATGACAGCAACTCACAGAGTTTCTCACACAGCCGCTGCACACAGCTTGAGCCACCACTCACAGACAAAGTCATTTAAACACCAGGAAGTGGTGGAGAAGTTTCAGCTTTCTGTTGTAGTGCAATAACACACACACACACACACACACACACACACACACACACACACACACACACACACACACACACACCGTTGCAGACGTCCATGATGGAAACTTGAAACCAAGTTGAGATATTTGAACAGACCTGCTGCAGCCGACACGATCACAGCTGTGATTTGACATAGACGACAAGGCTGTGGAACTACGCAAAGTTTGGCTTGCCATCACATGTTCAGCCTCTCTGTGACACACAGGAGCTGCTCCAACATGGCCTGAAGATGTGATGATGCAGATCTGTGCAGGAATCGTCTCCACACGGAACTTCCGGCGTTCCCTGATCGTCACGTTGTCTATGAGGGAACCTGCTGCGTGGGGCTTAACCCCGGGTTTAACTCAGGTTTAACTACGTCTCTCTCCCACACACCCGACATGCACACCCACGCGCGCGCGCGCGCGATCCCTGTCACGCTTCTCATTTCACGACGGGTGCCCGCGGGGTTATGCAGGACCGAGGTGTCAATCGGCTCGCGCGCATATATGCAATGCATGCATGCAGACATGCGTTGAGCACGCTGACACACACACACACACACACACACACACACACACACACACACACTCTCCATATGTAGACTGCACACGTGCACGCGCGCGCCACAGAGCGCGCGGTGCCCGTCTCCTTGCATCGCCATGGCAGCTCCCGTGGCCCTGACGGTGCGGTGTAGAGTGCATGGCAGGTGTAACAGAGGGGGTGTGGGGAGGTGGAGGGGTGGAGGGGGGGGAAGCCTTCAACTTACCGCAGTCCTCGCACAACACTCTCTCCACATCCTTCTTCAGATCCGGCTCGCTGGCGTCCACAGGGGCGTACGATGCCTTGAATACCAAGGGCTCGGCGGTGGGGTCCATGAAAAAGATGTATCTGTGGTCCTTCTCCACCGTGGTGCACGGGGCCTCGGAGCCGAAGTCCCCGACGGTCACGAGCTGCTCCCTCTCGAGGCCGCCGCTGTTGACGGGCCACACGTCCAGCACTTTGACATTCACACTGTAGGGCTCCCGGGAGGAGACGTTCTCCGGGGAGGAGCGCACCTCGCCCTCGATGACCACGGCGGATCGGTACGCCTGGTCCTGGAGGGAGTTGAGACTCGGGGCGTAACAGGCGAAAGAGACCCCGATGACCAGCATGGAGAAATGCACTGGATCAAGCCTCATGCCGTCAGCCTGTGCTGTGCTGCAGTGCTGCTGGGCGGCGGAGCGAGCTGGAAGAGAGAGACGGCGGCGAACGGGCTCCGGCGGAGCGGGCAGGGCAGAGCGGCAGACCTTGTGGAAGTGTCCATGCCATCTGTGTCTGCCGCTGCTTTCCCCATACGGCTGCTGGCCTCGGATGGGGGACACACACAGCAGCCTAGGAACCGGAAACGGCCCGCTTCTGCATGCTTAAAAATGTGATTGCTGCATTCTCCTTCACCAACCAACCACCCTCCCCCTCGTAGCTCCCCTTTTTTTTTCCTGAAAGGCAAAACAAGACTCGTAAATTAGCCTCCTCTCGATTCCAGGGCTGAAAACTCTCTCTCTCTCTCTCTCTCTCTCTCTCTCTCTCTCTCTCTCTCTCTCTCTCTCTCTCTCTCTCTCTCTCTCTCCTTCCCCTCTCTCTCTCTCTCTCTCTCTCCAGCTAATAGGCTAGCATCGCATGGGTGGGCGCATTGCCTCTCTGGAATGAAAAAAAAAGCGGCTCGCGCGCGCAGGAGGGGAATCACACAAGAAACGATACGCACTCCACGTATGTTCACGCACAAGGTCGGGTCCTTTATCCACTTATTTCGATCGTCAAAAGAGTCCCACTCCTGCAAACCCAGTTAGTCGGTATAGAAAAAAAAATACACACACCAACCCTCCCTCCCCACCTCTCCAAAAAAAAAAAAAACCCGGGGAGGAACAGACTGACAGGATGAGAGAGCGGCGGTTATCCGGTGAGGCGATGCAACAGTAGCGCGCGCCCTCCAGCCGCGTCCCCTGCGCCCCTCGTCAAGCGCGAGCGGCTGACGTGAGCAAACATCACCTGCCCCGGTCACCGGCGGTCGGCTCGCGCCGCGTCCCTGCGCAAACACCCTAATGACCCGGGCACCCGGCGCACACCGCCACCGACCCAAACCGGCATGTGACCATGCCGGCGCGACTGTGTTAAACCTTCTGCGGGCTGGCGGGCTGGGTGGGTGGGAGAGAAACCACGCACGCAGTGTGGCACAGACACTGAGCACACACACACACACAGAGAGAGAGAGAGAGAGAGAGAGAGAGAGAGAGAGAGAGAGAGAGAGAGAGAGAGAGAGAGAGAGAGAGAGAGAGAGAGTGCGTCTGCTGTGTATAGCCAAGCCCCTGCACGGCCGCCCACTGTGGATCTCCGGTGCGAGAGGTGCGAGAGAGAGAGGGAAAGAGAGAGAGAGAGAAAAAGAGAGAGGCTGTATATGCGACCACTACACACACTGCGGATAGTTGTTGCGATGACTAACGCTGCGAAATTCTCTCAATGGATGCCTCGGCATGGCCGATGGGCGAGCTCGGAGTTTCGCAGACTTTAGCGTTAAATGTCCTCAGACATCCGGAAGCAGCCCGCCGCGCGCCGCAGGAGAGCACACCCCGAAACCTGACATTGTCCCCGCGATTATGCGAGTCATTGCAGTTCACTCATATTTCCTTGGGACACTGAACGCGTTGCGACTCTTGGGGGGCAACAAGTGGGGGCATCAGTTCGCCCAACCCGTGCAGGGGATGCTGGGAAAGACGTTCTACCCAAATGTTTTGTTGCCAATCCTGCTCAGCTACAGCTAATAAAACCACTTTTTTTTTCATTGAATGCATCTCCACCAATGAAAAGAGAGCTTTGCACAATATTTTTTTTATGGCGACCACAAGGATCCCTCCTCCCCTGCACACAGCAAACCAGTCCCCCGCCTCTATCTCTGTGTCCATCAATCAAACCATTCATAAGATTCGTCTTCCCCTCCCCTTGTCCGAGGCCGAGCGCCCTTCGCTAGAGGTCAGAGAGCCTTTCATTGTCCGTGTGCTGAGGAGTGGATCAAATATAATGATCATATAGGGGACGATACGGACATGTGGTTCCTTACTATAGATGACCGGGATGATAAAGAACATGCACGAGCCCATTTTCATCACAGGGTGCATCGGCCCATCAGCAGGGGGTCACGTCATGAGCCGGCCTCTGTCCGTGGTGCTGAACGGGCCTTGACAGGTTTAGTGCTCCGTCCCCAACGGGCCAATCACAC
The DNA here is from genome assembly GCF_023055335.1 of Clinocottus analis. Lineage (NCBI taxonomy): Eukaryota > Metazoa > Chordata > Actinopteri > Perciformes > Cottidae > Clinocottus > Clinocottus analis. The sequence goes on from NW_027175821.1 coordinate 3,544,508, forward strand.
GGCAGCTCGTATACGACTGAAGGCCACGGCCAGATTGCTGCAATGAAGTGTTTGTCTCCGCGTGTCCACTGTAACAAGCACAAAGGAGTCAACTTGTTTTATTGTGGAGTCAAAAGGAGAAAAGTATAGTGTCCGTCCTGCGTGCCGTCGTGAAACAAGAGGGTGTCTTTTGGGGTTAAAGGTTGATGGTTCCACTTCACTGGGGTTGTTTCTCCAGTCCGGGCATCAAAGCATCATTTCCAGAGGAAACCAGAGTCTGTGATCCGTCTCGTTCTGCCCCACCCACACCTCTTACCCTCACCGCCCTCTGCCCACCCATCCACCGATCTGCCCCCACCCTTCAGTCATTCAACCAGTCATGCATTCATTAGAGACCCCATTCACAGACCTCACACACACACAATTTAAAAATGTACAAATTAGCCTTGAAAGCAAATCATTGACGAAGCGAAGGGGAGTAACAAACGATTCCTGCCGCCTCACCCGGGGGGGAGGACTGCCACCAATATGCTTCCACAACTCCCCTGGCGCTCGTGAGCCTGTGGGAATTATCAGAGGGGTTGTGTTTCATAACGCAGCAGCGGTTCAGCAGGATATTAATGCGTTCATATATATATCGGGCTGGCCTCTCGCGGTACTCTTGCTGACCAAGCTGCTTCGCTCTCGACCTTTGACCCTGAAGGGACACAGAGGCCTTCCTTTGTTGTAATAGTTATCGCGCTCAATGTCTCGGCACACTTGTGCCAGATGTCATATCTGTGGGCCTCTTTCTCTCATTTTAATAATCACGAGCAACGCTGGAAAAATCCCAAATGTTTTTAACGCTCATGTCCGCTGTCCGTGGTTCTGAAAACCAAATAGCATGCAGCGCTAACGCTAACCTCATCCACTCACCACAGTGGGATGAATGGACTTGTACTAAACTCATATTTAGAACAAAATGTATGTTTATAGATTTTTAGATTTTATTTATAAAGTGATGCTTTGAAGCTTCAGTCAGGAAGACTCTTATTTATCAAACATCTGCCATTCACTTCTCACACATACTCATTTATAAATGTACAGCTGTCAATCATGACATCATCTGTTTAGATTAGCATAATAAAGTCTTCATCTGATATCATCATTTTGCTGCTTTGTCTTTTTAAACATGATCGTCTCTACTACCTTCAGTACATTCATGTTGCTGTTGTGCACCCCTCCACCTCTCCATCTCCGCCCAATCGTCTCAGATCCGCTATAGTTTCATCCGCTCATCATCAGCCTCTTCATCATCATCATCACCAGCAGCAGTGTCTGGCCTCCACAAGGGGATGTATCTTGCTGCTGCTCCTCCATTATAAGATCTATCTGTAAAGTCAAAGCGCCAAAGACTCTAATACATATTTAATAACATGTAAGTGAGTTCATGAAGATAATTGTATATATTCTGTTGAATCAGACATGGCACAGCGCTGTGTATTACATCTTTTTTTTATTTATAAAAAATGATTTTCCACTGGCTGAAACAGTATCCCACAGGGGGAACATCGCTGAAAAAAAGCTCGAGAACTTTAACCTTAAATGACCTTTAAAAGCGAGGTTCAGTCAGACGTGAAGAAACGCCGACAAACACACAAACAAGTGAACTGAAATGAGGTTTCATATCTTTATAAACATGGTTTACAGCATAAATGACACTTTCACTCTAAAAATCAAAAACCCATTTAGAAGATGTTCTATGTTATTCGTACATTTCATTATTTGTGAACTCAAGCAGTTTACATTTTTTTTAAATCTTTTTTCTCTGACTAGAACATTTTTTTTTTTCAAACACAAACCCTTTCAGGGCCGTTGCGAACCTGTGACAGACGAGCGAGTCCAATCACAGGCTGATGATTCATGATGCTCCACCGAGTGCCAGTCCCTCCCTCAGACTCCCACACAGCTATCACCCACTGTTCATTCACAAATCTCTCTCTCTCTCTCTCTCTCTCTCTCTCTCTCTCTCTCTCTCTCTCTCTCTCTCTCCATCCATCCATCCATCCACAGGTTCGGGGTTCGCTGTCCGTGGTGCTGAAACACCCAACAATAATCATCAGGTACGACTTTTGTTACTGTCCTCTTTTTTTAAACTTCTCAGACGGGATGCAGACAGGTGTGTCCTTTCCATCTATCTATCTATCTATCTATCTATCCATCTATCCATCTATCCATCTATCCATCTATCCATCTATCTATCTATCTATCTATCTATCTATCTATCTAATCTTTGTTGCTGTCCTTTTTAAACTTCTTCGACAGGATGCAGACTTTCTTTCCTTCCCTCCCGCTTTACCTATCTATCTATCTATCTATCTATCTATCTATCTATCTATCTATCTATCTATCTATCTATCCATCTATCTATCTATCTATCTATCTATCTATCTATCTAATCTTTGTTGCTGTCCTTTTTAAACTTCTTCGACAGGATGCAGACTTTCTTTCCTTCCCTCCCTCTCTACCTACCTACCTCTTTATCTATCTATCTATCTATCTATCTATCTATCTATCTATCTATCTATCTATCTATCCATGCATCTTTAGCTGTTGTCCTTTTTTAACTTCTTAGACAGGATGCAGACAGGGGCGTCCTTTACATACTTTCATTTCTATCTATCTCTCCATCCCTTTATCCATCTCTCTCTCTCTCTATCTATCTCCCTATCTATATTTATCCATCCATCTATCCATGTTGATGTTGGGACTGCAGTGTTTTAGGCTCACATGGGTGGGGGTTAACTTTCATTTGCAATATCAGGCTCCACACAAGACTGAAGGCGGCGTTCAGTCAAACAGCGCGAGTGTCTTGAACGCAGCCCGCGCGCAGCTCTACAGTAGCAGCAGCCGCTACAGTTACTTTCATTTTTTTTTCTTCTTCTTCTATTTTATTCTCGTTCGCCCTCTCCTCTCCTCTCGTCTCGCGATAGAGCGGCGGAGCGGTTTGACGGGCAGTCGAGGTTGCAGCAGGCAGAGAGGGAGACGGTGGAAGGTAAAGCAAGGGAGGCAGCATCATGGCGGACAGAGACAGTGGCAGTGACCACGGAGGCCCCACCGCGAGCCCCGGCTCCCTGCCCCCGGGCGCCATGGGCGCCATGTCCCGGCTGCAGCACGACACCGAGGAGCTGGCCTCGAAGCGCGTCGACATCCAGAACAAGCGCTTCTACCTCGACGTGAAGCAGAACGTGAAAGGCCGCTTCCTAAAGATAGCCGAGGTCGGCGCCGGGGGAAACAAGAGCCGCCTCACTCTCTCCATGTCCGTGGCCGTGGAGTTCCGCGACTACCTCGGGGACTTTATCGAACATTACGCCCAGCTGGGACCGAGCAACCCGGACATCGTGCAGGATGAGCCCCGGCGGGCGCTCAAGAGCGAATTCCTGGTGCGGGAGAATCGGAAATATTACATGGATCTGAAGGAGAACCAGAGGGGGCGGTTCCTGAGGATCCGGCAGACCGTTAATCGGGGGCCCGGATTGGGAAGCGCGCAAGGCCAGACCATCGCGCTGCCGGCGCAGGGGCTCATCGAGTTCCGCGACGCTTTGGCCAAACTCATCGACGACTACGGCGTGGACGAGGAGCCCGCGGAGCTCCCGGAGGGCACGTCGCTCACGGTCGACAACAAGCGCTTCTTCTTCGACGTGGGCTCCAACAAGTACGGGGTCTTCATGCGGGTCAGCGAGGTGAAGCCCACGTACCGGAACTCCATCACGGTTCCGTGCAAAGTGTGGTCCAAATTTGGCAACACCTTCTGCAAATACGCGGAGGAGATGCGGAAGATCCAGGAGAGGAGTCGAGAGAAACGGGCCTCCGAACTGCTACCTGAGGGCCCGCTCGGAGGGGACGACGGCGACGAAGACTGACGCGGAGGGGTTTCTTTTCTTTTCTTTTCTCTTTTTTTTTTCTTTTTTTTTTGGAGAGCAGAACGTGAAAACAACTAAAGACTAAAACTGAACTCTGAGAGGAAAAAAAACGAGACTTTTAACTGTAAAATAGAAGGAGACATTTCCAAGGGAATCACCCCACACACAACCTCCACAGACATGGCAGCAGCTCCGCTGCCTCCTCGCTCATTTTACTGGATGTCATCCCACTAACCACCGTGTAACAGTAAGCCGCTGCTATCAAGGATCCAACTGTAAGATATGAACTGTTTCCTACTTGATTTAAATGACAATGGACAGAGTGTTTATACCTCTGACAAAAACCGACAGATTTTTTGCACACATCAAAAGCTATTTCGAAAAAAAAAAAAAAGATAAATGTTTAAATGTTTTAAAACTGCTAGTATACGAAGATTTAATCAACGAGAGAGAGAAAACACAGAGGTCTATTATATGAAATGACAGTCGAATATTGGACATCAGCACAAAGAGAATATATTATGAAAACCAAAATCTGAGACCAGATGTATAGTTTATTATAAAGGTACGCAGAATACATGAGGCAGCACTACAGGCCTGTAAACACCTGTCAGCATGTGTGCAGGAGGCCCAGGTTTGGAAAAGAAGTTTGGCAAAGTAGTCTCTAATAGTCTCTAATAGTCGGCTAATGAAAGCGTTTCTATTATGCCCTTGTGGAAAAGTTGGCTCGACAATAAAAAAGCCTGTTTTGTGGGCCCTCAAACTCAGAAACTGGGATAAATCGATCTCTGAGCTACGATATTGAATATCAACCCTGTTGCACCATGTTCATATAAACTTAATTGAGAGAGAGAAAAGTGCTAACTTAGATGTACTCATTATGATTTTGTGAATCAGCTGTAAAAAAAAAAAAAAAAAAAGAGAAAAAAATCCTTATTAAGATACCCACGTTTTCTGTGGGTTAAGTTGTTTATTTGTTGTTTTTCCCTCTAGGGGGGGAGGAGGGGGGGAGGGAGGGGGATGCAAAAGGATATACGGTCCACAAAAATATATATATAATATGGCGCGCATCCTCTCTGACGTCATGACGACCCGTGCCTTATACACTCCACTCGTTTACGTGTTTCTCACGTGGATGGTCCGTGACCTCGACCGCTGTACGTTTTCATTTAGGAGTGCTGTCGCGTGGGCCCAATTATTTACTCGCTGGGGCTAATCCCCCCCCAACCCACCTGCATGGAGCATTGGGTGGCAACGCCGAGCTGTGAGCTCAGAGGAAAGAGGGGGGCTATATATATATATATATATATATATATATATATATATATATATATATATATATATATATATATAGCGTGCAGAAACAGCTGTAAGCCCCTTTAGAGAGATGTTCCTCCCTGGAACAGGAGACGCACCACCAGGTGTCCACGTGCAGATTCATCGCGAGATGTTAGAGGAGAGTTTGGGGGTTTGCACACCGCCTGCACCGTGTTAAAACAACAAAAAACGACAACAACAACGACAACAAAAAGCTAAATCAGGAGTGGCTGGACGAGGCTATTCGTCAGAGCTGAGATGGATGCTGTTCAAGAGTCCGGCAGTCAGCCAGCCGGCCGTGCCGTCAAGTCTGAGTGCAGTTTAGTGGATGTAGAGGCCTCTCAGTGCAGGGCCGAGGCAGTATCTATCTCTTTATGGTGCTACAGCCCCTCCAGCGCTCCTTTGGGGAGGGGGGGGGCCTCGCCACTCCGAATATGTCACTTTTGCATTGTTTTTATTCTGATGCTCCTCTCTTCTTTTTCTCTCCTTTCAAAGTTTTCTTTCTCTTCCACGTTTCTTTGTTGGGTTTTCTCGCTCCCGGGCAAGGGAGGAAGCCGCCGCTAGCCGCTAGCCACTAGCCACTAGCGCAGGACTTCCTCACATTAGTGTGCAATATTGTGCGCGTGGCCAATCGGCGGCGCCGCATCACGTGTACAGACTTTTAAAAAGACGAATGAAAATGTATAGGCCGTGCGGCGGGGTAGATATTTGGAGAAAAAAAGCATGACGATGAGGTGGATGCATATGCGTTTGTATTTCCCAAATGTGAAGTCTTTCTTCTCATGCACTTTGGTCATGGAACAAAACAAAACACAACAAAAAAAAAAACGCGTCAGACTCGTAGTGAGATGTTTTTCCTGTCATGTCATGTTGTAAACCAGTAGGCTGCCTTGTCCGCCGAGCAGTGCACGTAGACTAGCGAGGGTGTGTTACGTCCTAAACTCCTTTCCCTCCTCGTTACTCCCCAACACACACACACACACACAAACACACACACAACGCAGGCAGGCAGCCAGCGGCCTCTTAACCGGGTCGGTCGATCGCGGGAAAGGTGAACTACGATTTGACTTTTGCTCGTCAGCGGTTTCACTCGCAAACGGGCCCTCGGCTCAGAGGAGAGCTTGTTGTTAGGGTCACAATCCTCCCCTCTCTGCTACTAGCGCTGCTACTAGCGCTGCTATTAGCGCTGCTACCTCTCCTCCAGCTCCAGATTCAAAGTGTAAAAGAAGAAGGTCCCCGGGTTTGTTGTCCGTGCAGCAATGAGCTAGTTTACTATTATCAAGATGCTCGAGGTGGTTAGTTCTCCTATCGGCGTTATTTAAAGCCCTGTCAGGGTGACATGAGGAGGAGGAGGAGGGGGGGGGGCTGTGGATTGAGGCTTTAGAGGCCTCATCTGGATGAAGCGCCGCTAATGTAGTTACTGCCTGGGCCTGCCCGCCGTGTGCGATGGCTGGACTGAAGCTGAATTCCCCTCGTCGGCACACCTGTGATGAGAAAAAAAGAAAAAACCGGTATCAGAAGCCCGATTGAATCCTGGCTTTTGTCAGATTTGATCTGCGTTTGATTGCACGCGCCTGGTTGGGCAATGGAGCCGAGGAAAAGATGGATCCCATCTGTTCCACGCGGGACGCTTTTTGGACCCGGGTTTGTCTCCGAGTGCTGGTGAGCGGCCAGATAGCGCCTCACCGGCAGCAGCAGCCAACCTGCTGACCCCGCTCGGCCTTTTCTCTCTTACGGAGATGACGACATATCCTCTCACTGCCCCTTTTTTGAATTATAAAAAAAAGAGCCCATTTTCCATTAAACACACACACACACACACACACTAGCCGCCCACGACGACTGCGTGTCCGAGCAAACCGCTCACATCCAAAAGGTCAATCTGAGTTCATCCTCAGCTCAACATGAGTCTGGACTCTGTGCCGATGCAGCGCTTATTCCCCAAAGCTGGAAAAGCTCTAGCGGGATTGAATTCAGGTCCTCGTGCTCCGTGAAGACTGGAAACACTTTTCTTTCCTCTTTTTTTTTTTTCTGTTACGGCCAAATGTAAGGAGAGCCTGAACCTCACTTTTGTGAGTTCCTCGCTCTGTGGAACGCACGCGTTTCTTAACAGTTTAAAAGACGTGACCGCCAGGTGCGACCGGGTCAGGTGTGCTATTACGACGAGGTCGAGTCTGTTGGGGAAACGCGACCAGGGTCCATTTTTTTTTAGAGGTCGCGGTCCTGTCAATGGGGGGGGAGGGGGTTCTCGTGATCTAGCTGAAGACGGCGTGATCTAAATCAGATTAGTCCGTTTATGAGCGCTCACCCGGTGACCCTGCAGCCATGTTGTGCCCTCGCGTCGCGCGGGCATCCATTTGTGGGACTCAAAAATTGCAAAATGGGAGGCGGGTTTTATGCGTCTTGTTTGCCGGCGTGCTCGGCGGCCTCCGGCTCGAGTTCAGCGAGCGCCGCCGAAGGTCCGCCGGACGAGAACGCCGTTCTGTTTCATCACACGGCGGCCGCCGCCGTCGTGGCATCGTAGCGATCCTCAGTCGTGATGTAATGCTGACACATTTCAACTGATGGAAACACTTTTTCCAAGTGGACGTAACTCACAGTGCGATCGCTGCGACGGCGTCGGCCGCTCGTCCCTCCTGCGTTTTCAGAGGTTATTCATTAGAAACAGCCACGTGCACCAGACTCACAACAGCAAACTCACACAATTACAGACTTAGAACGGACTGAACTTCCAGGGTCTGCTCCGTTTCTGGCGTCGGTCTCGTAGTATTCTGTCGTCGGCCAATCAGAGTCCCCCGGGGGTGATCACACAGCCAATCGCAGCCGAGCGCCACACGACTCATTTCAAAACCAGAGGACCTCGTTCAGCAAGTACTCGTTGTGTAAAGTAGTTACAAAGACAGGCTTTTCTTCTGAGGATGCTGGGAAACGGATCCTGGATTTTAGGGGGTGGGGTCAATGCACAATGAACATATCCCATGTCACCGTTTAAATCCCTTTACCATCCTCATACGAGATAATATGTTGTATCTTTCAAAAATATTTTATCTGTGGCGTGTGTGTGTGTGTGTGTGTGTGTGTGCGTGTGTGTGTGTGTGTATATATATATATATATGTATATATATATATATATATATACACACATATATATATATAGTTTGTTATATATGATCCTCCTCCTTTCAGAAAATTATAACATGTAAACAGGAAAAACATATTGCTGTTTTTTTCCTTTGTATTTTATACTTACAGAAAGCATTGAATAAAAATGGATAAATACTTGCACTTTAGATATATTAAGAAAAGTGAAAAATCTGCATATTATTTTTGATAGGGATCTCACATTCAAAGAGTATAAATTACAGGCTTTGTGACTATTGCTGGACAGAGATGTATTGAGTTCTACTTATTGAAGTATATTTTGTCTGTGTGTCAGAAGGTTTACTAAAGTAAATTGCATGATAAAGTAGTGCTACACCGATATTGTTCTTTTTTTAGTTGGTAAAAATGTCTGAAAACTGTGATAACAACCCTCTTGTATCATGTTTATCCTCTCCTCGCCCCTTCTAGAATATTTCTTATGAAATATGGCCTTTCCTGACTACATGACGATGGTGCTTACTTTGGCTTTGACATCAAGCTCATCCTATACATCTCAACATCATAACTCGCGTCCTTACACTTCATTACTTTCTGTTATGTACTATCACTACCTTATTAAATTTCCGTTGATGGCAACAACAACAACAAAAAAAAGGGTGTGCTGTTTTGTACATTGCTGTTTGTTTTAATGTTGGGGGAGCCTTGTTGTCTGAAAAATGACTAATCGCGCAATAAAAAGTAATTCCACATGTCCCCTGTCTCTGCACAACTGTCTCAACACTGCAGGAAACTACAAGAAACACAGAGAAATGTTCATTATGCGATAGAAAAATTCAAATAGGTGTTCATATATGCTACTTGATACATAGAGTATTGGTCCGCTACATGTTTTCTGTTTATCTTCTAGATTCTACAACAAAAACGTGAAGTAAAAAATCCTTAGTCTCCGCTCGTTGTAATCCGCTTCGCACTGGAAACTTTGAACCTTGTTGTGTTTTTAGTGGATAACTCCTCAAACTCGGAGTGAGGCCACTTGGGAACGTGTTGCTGTGAAGAGCTCACTGAGTTTGTAACAATGTGAAGATCAGTGGAAGTTGTGCGAACAAATTGGAATAAAATTGTAACATAGTAACCAAAACACAAGTAGATTATTAATATTATTAACTAGACTAAACTAAAGTTCCAAGCGGGGACCTTTCTGACTGTTTTGTTTCACATCAAGAAACACACATAATGTGTTATAATTAATCAATTACCACTACATTTCATTTAACTTACACTATTTAATTAGCTTAAACTATTAAACTCACTTATACTAGTGAACTAACTTAAACTATTAAACTAATTTAAACTATTTAACTAGCTTAAACTATTTCACGAAAACTATATGACTAGCTTCATTATATAACTAGCTTAAACTATGTATCTTAATTAAACTATTGAACAAATTTAAACTATTTAACTAACTTAAACTATATAACTAGCTTCATTATATAACTAACTTAAACTATTTTTCTAAATTAAACTATTAAACAAATTTAAACTATTTAACTAACTTAAACTATATAACTAGCTTAAATGCTATAACTAGCTTAAACTATTTATCTAACTTAAACGTGTTAACTAGCTTACACTATTTAACTAACTTAACTAGCTTAATCTCTCTGGAGTTATCTGCTCACCGTAACAACTTGTGTGTTTGTGTGGAAGATGTTTAAAGTCATTTTAAATGTTGAGGGTTTACAGAAACACATATTGATAAAGTGCTAACAGTGTTTCAGTAACTTGGTTTGTGTTGTTCATCTCTTTCCTCTCAGGTTCACACACACACACACACACACACACACACACACACACACTCTTCAGTGTCACTGTCTCACGTCTGCAGAGGTTTTATGTCCTGGAGACTCATCTCTGCATCTTGTGTCCAGCATGAACTCTGCTGCTCTCGTGACTGAAGCTCCTCTCCTGTAAATCCCAATAAAATGAGTCTTTGGTGATTAACATCAGGATGACAGCGCACTCCAAAAAGCGTTTAACAATCAGTGATCTCATGTAAGGGACTCACAAGGTAACATATTCTTTGTAATGTGGACAAATTATAGTGATTTTATTTATTGATCATTGTGCTGTTACACCACGAAGCTTCCAGTCGAACAACACGTCCATTTGATTTATGATAAATATCTACTTCTTTTTTTTTAAAGTAACCATAGTGACTGCTAAAAATAAATTGTTTATCTTGTTGGACCAGGCGTGGGCTGCAGAGCAGATCAGTTCCATATAACCACGAACAAAAAGATTGCATCATTTTTGTCGCTCAAATGTGATGATGGACGAGTAGCGTGGAGGTCAGGACGGCTCACTGACGGCGGCGTCCTGCTCCACGCTGACGGGAAGCGTCTGCGTGGTGGAGGGTGTGAATGTCATCAGCATCGCTCCGCCGCTGCAGCTGAGCCTCTCCAACACGTCTGCTGATGCAGGAGGAACACTGCAAGACACCTGGGAGGAGGAAGAGGAGGAGGAGGAGGAGGAGGAGGAGGAGGAGGAAGAGGAGGAGGGGGGCTGCCTTTTAAGTTTGAGATTTGATGCATTGGAAGGAAACGGGGGATGCTACAGCGATGTATGACACCATGTTTCACTGGAAGCGGCTCCATGAACGCAGATGATCTTGTTTTCTAAGTGTGTGTGTTGTTATTAATGCTGAATTGTGACCTGAATTAACTCCTTCGGCATAATGAATATTATAATCTAATATTAACTGCTCCGTGAAACCGGCGACTAATGAAATTATATCGCTTTAATGTCGCTAATGGAAGTCCAGGAATGATTTCTTTCAATATTTTGATTATATTTCTGGTTGTTTTTTTCTCCACCTTACACATCCACGATGTTCCCGTTATGCTCCACCGTCCAGATTATTATTATTTTGTTTTAAAAAGGGCATCTTGGTGCAGACTGTCAAGTGTTTGTTGTTGTTGTTGTTTGTGTTTATGATCCATTATGACCATGAGGGTGCATACTGTGAAGGTGAACTCTAGAATAATTACTCGTTTCAGGAGGAAGGACGGCAGATGCTCTTCTGCACTCGCTTTATTGTCTGTGGCTTCCAGTGAGGGAACACATGTGGCTTTGGTTTAGTTCACAGCTGTGTACCTTTATCATTGAGCTCCCAACTTTAGGCTAAACATATCAGATACAACGCACACCGCTGTTAGAGATGTTGGAGAGCGCTAAACAAAATGTGTCAGCATTATATAATATAGATAATTAACGTCTACACAATGTCATAGATGTGAGTAACGCACACGCGTTTGTTGACCTTTTTTTGTAAAGCAGACTTGACGATATTAATAAATCACAAGCACAACCGTCTGTATAAAAGCTTACTTTATGAAGCACAGACTAAATATTCAGTAAATATGTCCTTTACATAGTATAAGCATCCTGTCAAAAAACAGTTCCGATATACAAACAAAACAAAACAAAAAGACAGATCCAATGCTGACATCAAGGTGCCGAAGTTGTCATTTTTTAAATAAAACGTAACAATCAACAATTTTTTTTTTAATGTGTGTTTTTTTGCCACGATCCTATAGTACAGCACAGGCCTAGCCTAGAACATCAGGGAACAAAGGTTAGCACAACAGCCAAAGTGACTATAAGGGGAAGTCTCCCGGTAAGAAAGCAGTCATTCGTCCTCACCACACGGCTTTATAAAACACAACTTCCTCTCTGAAAACTCAGCTTCCGCGTCAGCATTTTGGTCTGTACACGGATCCAAGGACTCCAGCTGTGACTGTCTCCAAAAAAGGAAAAGAAAAAAGGATCTCAGATCCCGTTGGTCACCATTAATACGATATATATACGCCAAAGATATCATATGCTGTGGATACCCGCGGCCATGGTTCTGTGCCACGCCGACGAGGCCGAGTGACGGGCCGCTGAGCTCACCGATCTACAGTTGTGTCGTATAAGCGGGTGTGTGTGTGAGTGTGTGTGTGTGTGTGTGTGGGGCGGGTTGGGATCAATTAAGGTGCTCACAAACAGCAGTACCGCCTCCCTATCCCCGCTTCCTCACAACGTTACGCAAGGCCTCCGTCCATGTGTGTTTCCTCTGGAAAGAAATGTGTGCTGCGTGTCTGTTTTGCCGGTTCTTGGCTGGCAGAGTCTTTCTTACTCAGAAAACCAAACTCTTCTTCTTAGAAAACAAGATTGTTCTCCTCCTCCTCCTCGTCCTCGTCTCCCCCCCGTAGAGGATGTTTTGATGGCTTCTCTGCTGGCGGAGTTGTTTTTGCTGCCGTTCCCCTCTCCATTCCGATATTTGCTGACGGGTTTCTTGACTTTTTAGCGCGTTAAAGCTGGAGCAGTCCCGCTGCTACACCCTCCAATCAGCCGCTTGCTGCGTGACGGACTTTCCCAAAAACATCTCCAACTGAAGGACGGCCAGTGGAAAAGGAACACACCAGGACGAGTAAACGGCCAACACGCTACGGCGGGTCCATGTTACATAAACCAGAATACTGAGCGGTACTTTTTTTTTTAAATGTTATTTTTCATACAAAGAATGCCGTCTGCCTTTGTGCTGAAGATGCTTTCCGGAGACTCCGTGGTCTAAATGTCGAATTCAGAAGAAGGCCAATCGGATTCTCTCCCAAACATGCTCAATAAATTCTTCATAGAAAAACACGACCCTGCTAGATTTACTTCTACTTGTTGCCTACAGCTTGGACAACTCATCTACCGCAAACACACACACACACACACACACACGCACACACACGCGCGTACAGCAGCTGACCCACTCAACACGGGACGCCTCCAAACTGCACGTTCCTGTTCTGCCTTCACCCGGTTCGTAAGACACCAAAACACCCGACCACTTATCGTTACACATCGAGCGCGGCACAGCGCTTTCGTTCATCACACACACACACACACACACACACACACACACACACACACACACACACACACGCACACGCACACACGCACACACGCACACACGCACACCGTCATCCTCAGTTTCAGATTGGACTTTGATAGAAAGACAAACAGGATAACTGAATGTATGTCAGTATTTCAGTATTTGGGGTAGCGGCAGATTAAAATAAAAAAAAAGAAATCACTGACACAGACTTGTGATCTCTCTGACTGTTTCTCTAAATCCCTCAACAGCTCGTGTCAAGGTGCCCTTGAGTAAGGCACTCAACCTCCACTTCCTCTGGTGGAGCAGCTTAGTGCACAGTTCAAACCGCGGTCGTTCCACTCGGCAGCTGCTTCACGCTCACGAATGTACGCAACTGCACCAACGTCGAGACGAAGAGGAAAACTAAAATCGCTGGGGAATAAAAAAAGAGCAAGCATGCTCGGTGGAAACCCGTCCCCACAGGGTGGAAAAAGATTTTGGAGAATTAGATAAATAAATAAATATGCTATACATGGCAGGGACTTGATCCTTCTGAGAAGTTCTTTTGAGAGTTTCTGTTAGAAACTCGGGGAGAGATGTGTTGTGTCTTCACACAACACCGCAACGTAGGTCCGTACACACACACCTGGGTGGGTAAACATGGGAGGGGTGGAAAATAAAAAAAAAGGAGTAAAATGCTACAGTAGTACCATCTCCATCTGCAGGGCGAGGACAGGACGGAGCCGTCCTTCTTTCTTCTCCGTCTGGCCCTCCAACAAACACCTCGTAAATCACTCGAAGCTCGGCTCATACCTACAAACACATCTAAAAGACAACGCTCTGAGATTCATTTCAAAATAATACTGATGACGTCGTTATAAATAAGTGATCTCACACACACACGCACTGGTATGATCATTTTGAATGTGCAAGAATTAAAGTTCAAAGGACTGAGGTTTGGCAGGGTCACTTGTTGGGGCTCTCGCTCCTCCGTCTATTGCTCAAGGACAGAAACTCATCACCAGGGCGGATACATTCTGGAAGGAGAGCGACACGGCTCCTGCCTCCTACTGGAAGTACAACAGGGAGGAGCCCGGAACACAAAACACGAACAGGAAAGCCCACAAAGAGGATCAAGCTAGTTTGGCTCGGAGGGGTGCGTCGTTCACCGCTCCTCCTTCCTCATCCTCAGCTCCTCTGTTCCCGGGCGGCGCTTCCGGCGGCCCTCCCGTTCAGCCCGCCGTGAGCCTGGCTGATGGACGGGGACGACTGCGTCTTGCGGAGGAGGCACTCGTGGCCGGCCATGACGCCCTCCATGAGCAGGCCCCCCATCACGCCGGCCTCGATCTTCTCGAGGTCGTCCGTTTCGGCGCGGATCTTGGCCTGCAGGAGGCTGATGTACGTCTCGTAGCGAGTCTTCTGCTCGGGCAGAGGGGAGAGGAGGCGAAGGAGGAGGAGGAGGAGGAGGAGAGGGAAAGTGAGATTAAAAGATGATGAAACCAGACAGTAATTGCCCTAAAACTCACCTCTGTGAGCATGAACATGCATTTTGTATTTGATAGAGATTCAGTATAATATTGAGCGTGATTGAGGCATTAAAAGGGACAGTTTGGGGGTTAAATGAGGTACTTATTGAGTCAAGTGTATTACCTTCAGTAGATGGAATTGACACAGAAATGAGTACGATAGCGGTTGCTGTGGCAAAACATGCTTTAGACACTTCAAAGGAAGATGCACCGAAAGAAAATCTGAATTTTTTTCTGGCGTATGGTTTTTTTCTTGCCGTCAGACAGCTCTTATGGAGGAAAACTGAACTAAAAGTCAAACCTATCCATGCTCTCTTCAAAGCCACCAGACTCAGCTGACTAAAACACATTTCATGTACAAACATTTCACCATCAGTTCAGTTCTCGGTTGGAAAATATTCTAAATTTAGCTCACACGTGATATGGATTGTTTGAGGTGTAGGTTTTGAGTCCCCGTCCACGGCCGTACTCTGTTTCTATAAACTCCATCTGCTGTAGGTATTACACTGACTGTGGTGTTACCTCATACAACCCCACTTTAAAATACCCGAACTATCCCTTTAATATAAGCACCGAAAGTTTGAAACACAAGTTTTGAGTTGTGCTAAAACTAAATGTCTTCTTTGCTCCTAATAATTTAAAACCAAATTACAATCATGATGTACGTTCATTTTTAGAATAGATATTAAAAAAAAAAAGAAGAAAGCAGCTAACAGGCCACGCCGGCCATCTTTCATGCTTTTTGGTCTCCTAGCTGTAACTTGAAAAACATAAAAACCCATAAAAACAATTTAAAAAAAGCAGACAAATGAGCCGAAGCCGTCCACAGCCTGTACCTCGTACGTGAGGTAGTGCTCTTTGAGCCGGTACTCCTCCCACTCGCGGCTTTTGGGGTCGACTGAGGGCGAGTTTTTCCGGTGCTCCTCCAGCTCCAGGCTCATCTGCTTCAGCTTGTTCTCGTGACTCAGCAGCTGCTCCTCCTGCACCAATCACAGCGCGGACGAAAAAACCAGAAGAGACCCCCCCGACACAGCCAATCAGACGCCAGCGGACACAAATAGAATATGTAAAAACGCCCGACCCTGTGTGCAGACCTTTAAATGCAGAAGGCTTGATAAACTACATACTACATACCGTGCAAAACATCATAACTACATATGTAAGCAGTATTTGAATATAATACATCATGCACCTGGTGGGGAAATAGAAGGCTGGAGAGCGCAACTGCTGCTCCCGTCGTCCGTGTGCGAGTGTGTACCTGTTTCAGTCGGGTGGATGAAGACGGCAGGATGGGCCGGCAGAATTTCTTCATGGAGCCGATGGCGGCGGGGAAGGCCGGAGCGGAGAACAGCGCCGCCACCAAGTTTATCCGGAAGATCCACGACATCATCTCCTCCTCACTACTGCAATACGAGAAAGAGAGAGAGAGAGAGAGTGAGGAGTAAGGGGTTGATGAAGGGCGAAAGAGCAGGTGAGCAAATCGAGTGAAAATTGCTTGATGGATGTTTCTGAGCTCGCCACATAAACACAGATTCTTCTGCAAGAAAAACTCAACTGGCTGCAGAGAATGAAAGTAAAATAGGACAAATACAAACAGACGGCTACAAACAGTTCGTCATCATCAGCAGCCATCCATCCCTCTGCTGCACCAGCTCATCCCGTAGATGGCCCAAACCAATGTTTACCATTCATACCACACATTGAAAACATGTGAAAACCTTTTCTACACATGCATGCATGACTAATCCAACACAATCTTTTCTCATTTCCAGTTGTTGTTTTTTGTCGCGTAAAGAAAACCTCTCCAATCTGACTTACGAGGCGTGCAGCAGAAAGACTCTCCAGTCGGAGGTTTTCAGCTTCAGCACGTTGGCCCTCTTGCTGTAGTCGGTGGCGCGAGTGGCTAAAGCGTGGTGGATCCGCACGGCGTTCTTCAGGTCCACCTCCGAAATGTCAGCGTCCGGCTTGTACTCATCCTGGGAACGAAAGAACGTTGAAAAAATGTTATGTTTCAGTCATTCTGTTCCTTACAACACAGAATATAAGAGTATCATATAGTGATACTTACAATACTACAATATACTTCAACCTGAGGAATAGTCTTCTTTTAACTTCATAAAACAAAATACAAAAAACTAGCAACTCTTCAATTTGAACATTTCACAAGCTGTGTGTGTGTAGTACAGGCAGCCGACCAGCAGGGGGAGACAAACACACAGTAGAGTGGCCGTGCCTCATCTCTCTTAAAGCTCTTTCTATCTCTCTCTCTCTCCCTCTCCATCACACACACAAACACACACACACACACACTCACACACACACACACACATGAGCAGCAAGCAGCGGCGGCGATGTGTGTTTCTATGGTAACGGGGCAGAGGACGAGATGCGGTACCTTCTGGAGATACAAGATCATCCCCTTCAGTACCGCATAGAACTTCTTCCAGCCGCGCCGACCCCTCGGGGCTGGAAAAAAAGGGAAAAGGGAAGAAATAAAGAAGAAGAATAAATGTCTGCCATGTTGTTTTTTTCCCTGTCACTCGTCAGGATTCCTTTCGTCCGGGGGAACACACTCACTGCGCTTGCCGTCCATGTCCGCGTGGCTCTTGCGGGTCAGCACTCCGTGTTTGTAGGTGACGGCGTTGAGGAGAATGGGAATGGCGATGAAGGGGTTACTGCCGTCCGTTACCCTGGAAACTCGCTTACTCCCGCACTCGCACTGCTCCTCCACCAGCTCCGACAGACTCTTCCTCAACTCCTCCTCCTCGCTGCACACACAAATGCCCATTCAGACCGGAGCCGAGCAGCGGACATTCGAGTGCGCTCGCTTCC
The DNA here is from genome assembly GCF_023055335.1 of Clinocottus analis. Lineage (NCBI taxonomy): Eukaryota > Metazoa > Chordata > Actinopteri > Perciformes > Cottidae > Clinocottus > Clinocottus analis. Next base: position 3,562,075 of record NW_027175821.1, read on the forward strand.
ACCAAACTCGCATAGCCCAAATACTTTTGCCCGAAATACAAAAGCGTGTACTCACACTGCCCACTCCAGCTTCTCGTTCTTGATCGAGTTGTACAAGACCTGCGTGGACGAAGCAGTAGAAGGAGAGAGACTGTGAAGACTGTGCTTCCAGACCGAATGAAGATCAAGCTGCCAGATTCTGTGGTGGCTGCACTTTCTCATATACCTTTAATAAGTCTTTAGGGAAGTCTTTTCCATTGTTGAGGCCGTCGAGATTACTGATGAACTGTGTGCACGACATCTTCTTCCCAATGTTCTGAGGAGAGAAGAACAAACAGACACACACACACACACACACACACACACACAACAGTTTGAGATGACATTTGCATTTTTGTGGAGGCAAATTTGTCAATCTTCAACTCAGCTCATGTTTTTCTTTCTTTTTATCTGCTCCAACCTGAACGCAGTTGTGCAACTCTCCAGTGGGTGGCAGTGTTAAGCTGCTGGTTCTACCAGCGATTAGGTTTCACCTCTATCAGAGCTTATGGAGCATCAGCTTACCATACATTCCCTCTTGTTTTAACCTCTAATTATGATGCATCATTAGAGGATGAAACATAGCGAGGTGCTTGTGTCTCGCTGCCCCTCCCTGCCTGGATAAAGCCTGAACAGATACACATGTGGGTCTAAAGCTGACTCACTGCTGTTACAAAAAAAATAAAAGAAATATTGTCTGTGGCTTTTTATTGGTATTTTTCCTCTGAGGAGGCCACGTAACAGACAAGACAACCCGGTGCCCTTTTTCTAGGAAGCGTTCAGAATACCCAGGATTAACCCTTCTGTGACGATCGATGGAACATGCGTCACTAAATCTTTTCTGCTCCATTTATTCATAATATCCAGCGAATAGGTAACGCGGTGTAGTTCAGAGCCGCAACTCAACCGGATGAGCTTCTCAGTTAAATTACACGTTCATGCAAATTTGTAACGCTGCAGAGAAATTGCATTTCTCATTGCTTATATAATATTCATTATATGTAGGCTGAACGTCAACCAAAAACAGCTACTGACCATTTCTCTATGGTGAACCAGTTCAGCACCTGAATGCTTTTTTTGGGCCACAGAATAATTCTAATTTAAAAGGAAGAAATCAGTGTGTGCATCATCCTTTATTATGATAGGACATCAATTTAAAGCCGAGGCAGAGACGGTGTTAGTACTATAAATATACTTACCACCTGCAGGGGTGGACATAGACCAGGGGGTCAGATTTGGTTAGCAGGGGATAGAAAAGGAGGAAAAGGAAATACGTTTCAGTTAGTTTAGTCACAGAGGAGGGATGTTCACTAGAAAGCAGGAGAAGGTGGGACTCGAGCGGAGCAGGAGGGGTCGAGGAAAAGCAAGGCGTGGGACCTCTGACACTGATCGTGTTACGCTGCCCGGACCACAGCGCTCCAGTTTAGAACTGAACAGATGAGGCTATTCGAGGAGAGGAGAGACAGAAACAGGTCAGAATGTAGGCCGCCGCGGAGCCCAAAGAGAACCGCAGCGGAGTTCGTTCGCTAATGAGCGAACGAACAAGAAATAGAAAAGATGACGTGAATGGAGACGTGCCAGTGCTGTCTTCAGACTTTTTTTTTTTTTATCTCTTTTTTTTTTTTACAGAAAGATGAGAGGAAAGACAATCCTGCAGTGAGACAAAGAGGTGCAGTACATACATGTCCGTGTAGATCGGTGTTGAGCAGCATGAGGGCGCAGGTTAATGTGTGGGCTCCATCTGCAACAGGATGACACACAAGGCCGAGGTCAGCTACATGCCTCTCCTCCACAAACACACTTGCAGAATACCCTTTATAGACCATGCAGACACAAATCACACACACACACACACACACACACACACACACACACACACACACACACACACACACACACACACACACACACACACACACACACACACACACACACACACACATCTGCATAAATACCCTGCATGCTAAAATAACTTCAGCCAGTGCTGTGCCTCTGTTGGATCAATACTTTTACTATTATGAGAGCAGCGATGAGATTAACACTGCAGTAACGATCAATATGGAGAAACGTATGAGTGATGTCAAATATGTTGTATTTTGTAGAGCTGCCGTGACTTTTATTCGTCACATCGCTCCTCATACCGTCGTCGTCGTCATTGACCGCCTTCTCCTCCTTCTGCTCCTCTTCCTCCTCGGGGCTCTGACCCTCGGAGGCGAGTATCCGTGGGTTGCAGTGGCAGAAGCGTCTGGAGAAATGCACAAGGACCCTCTCTCTCTCCTGGGTCTCTCCCATGAGCGGAAAAGCCTTCAAGAAGTTCCTGTCACACATGAATGACACCACAAAGTCAACCGGCGGTCAAATGAAGTAAAGAAATGTGAGATTTGGTCACTTCTGAAAGTGCGTTAGAGGTGGAAGGCAGCTGACAGCTTCGCTGGAAACCAGATCAAACATTTTGTCCTTTGAGAAAAACGGTGTCAGTCAAACCTGCTTTTTAGAGACATGGACTAGTAGTGATGTACTACAATGAAGTTGTGTCATCTTTACGTCTGTAAGGTCTTGTTTTTTAACTGATAGAATCAACTTGCTATGTGACGTTAACGCTATTGAGGTTAAACATTAAAGTAAAAGTTGAAAGAAATATGATCTTTATATGAATAAATTGGTCTATCGACAGATGATGATAATCACATGACATCACATTCAGTGTTTTTTTCAAGCAACATCTCAAAATATTTGCTGGTTTCAGCATCTGAAATGTATTTTTTTTTTCATTACACTTTTGGTGGGACAAAACGAGATGTCCCCATTAGACTTGACGTTCTTTCATTTCATAGATTTAACGATTATTCTACGATAAAAACAAGCAGGTTAGTCAATAACTAAAACAATATTTTGATGCAGGCCAACATTATTGCTCCTAATATAAAATATGCAACAGAATATTGATTGAAAAGATTTCTATGAGGTCAAAAGGAATGCAGGGAATTACATAAACCTTCGTTAAACCAGTCACATTAAACAAACTTTCAGAGAATATGTCATTTCTACCCTCTTTTTTTTCATGAGCTCACTTTAGTGTGAAAACCTGACGAGGAAAAGTGTAAACCATATTGGAAACTCAGATCCAAACACTGTGAATGCAGGACTTTTAGGATGTTCACTATTAATCTTTAGCACAGTGACAGTTTTGCTAATCTGGTCCAGTCTGAAGTGCACACAAGAGGCCTCTTGACTGAGGACGGTGGGCTGAAGGCAGCAGTTTGAGACAGCGACATGTCAGGTACAAAGCAGTGATGAACTCCACTGCCGTCAGCTCAACCGGCCAGCTGCAGTGAACACGACAGCTTGATTAGCACAAAGCTAATGCCTTGTGACGGGGGGGGGGTTAAAGCAGAGAACGAGCACACACACACACACACACACACACACACACACACACACACACACAGACGCGCACACTCATCACCCCCAAGTGCTGACGGTGCGTTATACCTCAGGGCTCGATCCAGCGACAGGCCGGACAAATCGAAGAAGCTCAGGTACTCCGACGCCACCAGCTGGCTGAACTCGTTACTGCGGGGAGACGGGACGAAAGCATCGGCACGTCAGCGCGGCGCAGAGGGCGTACGAACGTGTGCAACGTTCCTCGAGGAATGTTATATGAAGAATGAAGAGAGCCTGAGCACACGTGTTTGTGATTATGTGATTGTATTCTGACATGTGCAACGATTCCGTCTGCGTCTCGTCCATGCACTAATACTAAACATATGCAACTAAATAAACATGTTTTCTTGTGTTTCTGGTGATTTATCAGTCATCATGTGCGCACATGTGCTACTGTGTGTGTGTGTGTGTGTGTCTGCTCACTTCTTGCCCAGGTGTCTGGCCACATCGCAGCGTTTGAAGCCCTCCAGGTGATAGAGGCGCTTGGCCAGCCTCTTGGCGGCCTCGCAGTCGGCTCGGCAGCCATTGGCCAGAGTGTCGGTGCTGCCGCGCTCCAAGCGCTCCAGACTGCCCAAATCGCACTCCTCTGAGTCAGATGGCACGTCTGTGAAGTTGGCATCGCTGTTGGAGAGAACACACACACACACACACACACACACAAACACACACAAGCAGGTGCCTAGGTTAATGAATGGAGCACATGTCCGTCGATGGACGCCCACTCACGAGACAGAGGAAACTGGAAAAACTCAATTACGTAAACATATGGTCACATAGACAAAAGCGAAAGTCAAATGATGTTTAAATGACCCGTGATGACACTGACCCAGTTCCGCTGTCACATCCTGCTTTAAAGCAGTTACATTACATTTGATTTAGCTGACGCTTTCATCCAAAGCGACTTACAATAAGTGAATTCAACCATGAGTACAAACTCAGAACAACAGGAATCAGAAAAGTACAATTTCTTCAATATAGTGAAACTACAAAGTGCTATGAGTAAGTGGCATTTAAGTGCTACTTTCCTTATTTAAGGTATAGCTGTGAATCCAAAGGTTGATCATAATACTGAGGCAGCTTTTCCTGCCCTAATCTCTTCTTAAAAAGCTCCACTAATCGCAGCCCGTTGACCTCGACCATGATTTGAATTTAAATGCTGAAATACACAAACTAAAAGCTTGACTCTACTCTTCTTTCCCCCGTTTCAGGCACATGCAGCCTGGACGTTAGAGAAGTGGGCTTTCATTTCTATAAAAAAAGGGCCCGTAGAGTGGAACGCGCTCCCCGGCCAAAACATCTGCCGCGATCTTGCCCTTGGGCGAAGGGCCCAACCGAACGAGTAGGTTGTCCATCCCATGCTCATTGTCCTGTCGATCCCAGCTGTGAGTGGGTGTGTCCGTGCGACTGTGGAGCAGGTTGTTCCTGCAGGAGACTGAATGTACTCGGTCCCTGCAGGAGGATTTAAAAATGAAGAAAAACTCGAGATGCGCTGCCAAACAGGCGAAGACACAAAGAGTGAACGCGCCGCTTTCACCCGTCAAGTTATGACTTGTAAAGTCTGCATGAACGACACCTTCTTGAACACCGAGTGAACCAAATTTGAAGCCGAAAAGCTTCGCCCGGATTCACTCTGGCATGAGAATATAGCGGTGTCTCAAACTGAAGCGCGTTGAAAAAGGTGAATGTACCGAACCTGAGCCAAAATGTAAATAATGTTTGTCGAGCCAACGACAGCTGACTTCACATTAAGGAATGAGGCCATCGCTGCAGACTGGGAATGGGAGTGTGTCGCTCAGGGACAGAGAGGGATGAACCCATCAAGCCAAGGACTCACACTCTGTTTCACTGAGTGTCGTCAGGAGAACAGAGAGAGATATTCGATGATTAATTAGTGCCCTACTTATTCATTTATGAACGTACTGAGGTAGTTTATTTCAAATATTGAGTTATCTCCCCTGTACTGCATTGCACTCTCTACAGTCCATCAATGGGGAGCTGACTTGCTTCTTTCCTTAAATTATATTTCTGTAAACACCGTACTGATGCTCTGGTTTCGATGGAAAGAGAAAAACAGACTTTCCAGATGAATTATCCGACATCCGAGCAAAATAGCACGACATTCATCATCAAAGCTAAAAGGAACAAACGGTCAAAAATGCTAAATTATCTTAGTTTTAATTCTTCAGAATGTATTTATCAGTCGAAATGGCGTCTCCTCATTTCCTGTCTGTGTCCATCTGCGTGGCACCGTCAGCATTCTCGCCAGATGATTCAGATGTTGTTTTTTTTTGCATAATCAGATCAGCCCAATTGCATTACCTCGCACAAATTCAATACATTAGGCGCTGATGTCGGAGGGGGATTTGCTGGTTACCATGGTGGCGGCGGATCCCTGTGCTATAGCGAAGGGATTGTAGACGATCTCGCGGTTATCTACCAGGAGTTTGCGTTGTGCGGGACCGAGGGGGAATAAACTGCCTGATGCCAAAGACGCATGGACACAAACAAGCACCAGCCCCCCCCCCCCCCCCCCCCCCTCTCAAGGTCGCCCTGTCCTCGGTCTTTGACTGATTCATTAGGCACAGAGTATCCCTCTTCATCTGGCCTCTGAACCTTGGACCAGTTTGCCTCGAGAGACACTACAAGGAGCTATTGCCCCCCCCCCCCACCCCCCTGACAACACAGCTCCCTGGGTCACGGGCAGCACATGAACCGTCCGCCATGATGAGGTGGGGGTCATGCAAACTCCTCCACCTTATCTCGAGGGGGGCGTGGGGGGGGGGGGGGCATTGCTGCATGAATGACAACGAGATCGCAGATACAGTCGGGTGGGAAGCGGTTTCATTTGCAGGGTGCCTGGGCTCGCCCTCAGGGACAGGGTGGATGGGAGTGTTTGTGTTTCCTGATGGAGGGACACCAGTTTTAGAAGAAGCCAGTCGAGGGGGGTTTGGCGATGTGATTAAAATGCTTCCTGCAAGGTCCCTCTGGAGGGATTCTGGACATGTCAGACGGGGAGGAAACACAGACTCTGCTCAACGGACTACACATCCCATGTAGCCTGGGAGAAAGTCGCGGGAACCCCCTTTCACCCCCATTGAAAATGGAAAAGTGGATGCGTGGAAATATGAAGACATAAAGATAAAAGTGAAACACACACACATATAGGCACCAAATAAAAATGAGTCTGCGGTAAGCCATCAAAACAATATCCAGCCTGGTGCTCGCAGTGAAATTGCTTCCGCTTGTCTGACCGTATTAATTCACTCGACGCAGAGGGACCTCATAAATCATTCAAAGCTCATTTCAGTCATGGGGCCAAAACGATGGCAGGCTCCCCCAATTCACTGGTGCCTGGCAATAATAGAACTAACACACACACACACACACACACACACAGACAACAGTGAGAGACACAACATGATGTGTCAGATATCTAGCGCAGACCTTTTGCGCCGGGATACTTGGCGTCACCGAGGGCCAAGTGGCACACAGTAAACCTATTTGTCTATCTAAACTTTCTAAAAGGCCCAATTTTGTATCCCCAGGCCACACATTCATCCTGTGTGACCGCCACGCAGTCTGACTGTGTCAGAGATACAGAGCGTGATGGTGCATGCCAGTGACTCACATGCTAATCTCTTTGGCTGTGCACCACCCGAACCCACACCTAGAGGTGTGTTTTTGTGTAAGGCGTGTGTGTGTGTGGGGCTGTATTTTTGTTAAATGGCATCATCCCTGAGGTAATCATCCATTACTGGATTAACTGGATTATGAAATTCTGTTATTTCACAGACTCTTCTTTCATTTTCACATCACTCTGATCGATGGCTAACCGAGGGAGATGTTTTACGGGCACGCACACGTATTGTGTGTGTTTGTGCGCGTGCATCAGCCATCTGCTGGGGCTTTTTGATACGTTCGCAGTAAAACACGCTGTTGCAATATTAGACTCTTAAATATAAACAAGTAACAAAGACAGTGAAGAAATGAGACAAAGTTACATTCATGAATATCCACACAATTTGCAGATTTAGTTTTTCACACTACTATTAACACCGATGGGTCATCAACTGAGGCCATGAAGAGTAACAGGTCGCTGTTTTCAAAACTGTCAGACATGAAAAAAAAAACTGTTTAGAGCAATTAGGCTACAGCAACAAGTGGGCTACAGCAACAAATATATATTTAATACCTCAGCTAGAGCTGCGACAAAAATCCATTGACTGATCAAATCGCTGGGATTTTCTTTTATCGATTATTCATTTCAGTCATTTAACAAGTATAAATGTCTGTTTCCAGGGTCTCTAATGGGAGGATTTTCTTTTTTAAATGAATTGTAAACTGAATATTTTTGTTGCCACCCTATCCTCAATATTATCTTGTATCCATAGCAACTACATAAATATATCTCTTGCATCCCATTTCAAATGTTAAGTCCTGGATAGAGATAATATGCTAATTTATGCTAAACTCCTGCTAAAATCTCTAAATCCACTACATTCATTAGCAGGCACTTCAAATTCCCGAAAGGAACACCACGTGAGATTTTTTTTTTTTAATTATATTTTTTATCCCAATTTCCAGTATCACAGAGAAGCAGCAGAAGTACAATAGGAGAACTCCAGTGATAGTTCGACAGAGTAAAACTCCCTCACTCTTTCCATGTTGCCACGCAGCATAACGTTAACGTTCCCACCCATTCGGACGTGAAATCCTAAAATCCAGTCTGTGATATCAAACTTACAGGATCTGCAGCAAAAAGTCGAAGTGAACGTCATATTCCTCTTTCCACATCGTCTCTCGGAAATTTGGAAATCAGCGGTTAACGGCGCGCGGAGGTCCGACCGCCTCATCGTCCGGTCGTCGGTAAAATCCGCATCGGCTCCGGTTTGTTATTTAACTTCCAAATGAGATTTCTTCAAAGCGGAAGTCCGGGTCTGCGGTAATTACAGCTTCTTCTGGTTGATGAGTTAGACTGCAGCGTTACTTCACCGTGGTGTCAACAGACCAGGAATGTGTGTTTAGAGTTTTTTCTTTTCTTTTCTTCTTTCCTTGAAGTTTGTCGGCTGTCTGGGAGCTGCGCGGAGGAGAGGATGTTGGGGGCGGAGCCAGCGGCCCCGGGACGGACCTCTCCCGGTGAGTTGTGAGGCCGATCCTAGTGGATGGCTTCACAATGGCCTGTGTGCCCCGTCTCGCACAGATTCCTCTGCGGATCAGTCCCATTTCAGCGGGACGGTCCCGTGTTGGGACTCGGTTCACTCGGCGTGCTTTTCCAGCATGTGCGCATTTTGTTTGTGGTTATTTCTGTACGCTCCTCCAGTGTGTCGCTTCAATGTGGCTCATGCAAGACACAGTGAAGCACACTGATCTGGTCCCAAAATATAAACAAAAAATAAGCCGTCCTATTTTTATTGTAAAATGAGGACGCCAGATTAGGTGTTGGAGAGCAGGATATAAATAGTTAAAGGGGCATAAAAGTACTTTATCAAGGTCACTGACTGGAGGTCCGAACCTGCCTTTTTATTACCTCTGCAAATAATGCACAGTATCATCAGGGTGCACAGACTCACCCTATGTGAGGGGTTATGCTCCCACAACACACTCGCACAAGCAGATCTTTTACAAGACACGCTGACACATCCCTGCATGCTAGCCTCACCATCTAATTCCCTCCTTCCTCTTTCTCATCTGGTGGAAAGAAGAACAATAGACACATCTCAGGACACATGAGGCACTTACAAGGTCAAAAGTACACAATTTGGAAGATGGAAGATGAGACTAGAGACAGAGCCCTGGAGGTATAGCTCGATTGCTACTTGGACAGGCGAGCGCTCCACGAGGTTCACTGCAGCCGGGCCCTCATGAGGTACAGACGACAATGAGTACATTTCCTGGACATTTCCTTGACGACAACAAAATGAAGTAGTCAGCACTGGCACCAGGATGCTCTTTTGGAGTAAGCGCACGCTGCTGAATACTGATCACGTGTCTGTTTTTTTTTTGTGCAGCCAACGGCAGTGACTCATGGATAAACTTTGTCATTTACACACCAAGGATTTTGTTTTACAAGCAGCAGCGTTTATAGACCTGTTGTAGCACAGGTGATCATATTGCAGCCAGCTCATGGGATAAAGTACTTTGAGCAGTTAGCCACAGATAAGGGCTCCTCACTGACAAATGCAGCCTGTTAAAAGAGGAGGATGGAAAGTTTTGTAACCATCAATCACTATTTATGTTAAGATCAACACACATTATGCTATAGTGTACAGTCATAAAGATTGTCAATTTAAGTAATGATTACATAATGACAACTAAATCACTGTACTTTATAATGACTCATATAAAAAAATCCTATTTTTTTATTTATGGATCTACAAGAAAGACACAAATGTGTGGAATTTAACCATTGCAGATGTCTGTCCCTAAGAAAACGTATAACTTAAACGTAATTGTAAAACGTAATGTAATGTAAGTTCTTAAACATACATAAACACACACACACAACCCAAAAAAAACTCCTACTAAGCAACAGACGGTGGACAACGGTGACCTCTTTTGGCTGGGTGAGACTCAATTTGCCAGTAAAACACATGTGAAGCACTGAACAGCTTAGAGGATAACTTAAAATTCACCATTGATTCAAAAGAAGAGAAGAGAAAGTTGAAAAACAATATCAGGTCACAAATATTTTACAGAGCCTGGCTTTCCACTCAACCCATACAGGAAGTGTTGACAGACGCCTCAGAGGAGAGAAGCCTGTGGTGAGAAGAACCCCATTCAGCCAAAAACAGCCATTGGTACAGTAAGACTGTGGGATGTGTCATAAAACTGAGTCAAGCTATAAATAGACGGAGGATAAATCTGTCGGTGCTGAAATGATTCAGTTAGTGTGTGTATCTGTGGTGAAAGGGTGAAAGAGAGAATTTGTATGTATTACTGCTTGTGTTGCAAAAGTGTGCACACGTACGTGTATGTCTGCATTTGTGTGACTGTGTGTGTTTGTGTGACTGTGTGTGTGTGTTTGTGTGTGTGTATATCACTGCCTGACTGAGAGCCAGGAAAGGATAATCTGCAGGATGTTTCAGCAGCACTATAGAACCACGCAAAGGGTTTTATTCCAAAAATGACATCCTGAAAGGTGTGTGTGTGTGTGTGTGTGTGTGTGTGTGTGTGTGTGTGTGTGTGTGCTTGTGTGTGCGTGCAAGAAACAGGAAGAGGGAAAGATTCGGAGTGTGTAAGATATGAAAGCTCTGGCTCAGAATGTTCCAGCATTATGCACATTTCTGTGTACGCATTCAAGCTGCTCGGCCCGCGTGTCTTTTATTTGCGCGTGTGTGTGCGGCTCTGCACGCCACGCTGTATATGAAAGAGATTATAGTCCACGCGGCAGAGACGCGTCTCTGATATGGAAACAACTGCGCCTGGCTTTTATCTGCTCTGCTCGGGCTTAGATCTCGTGGGCTCGCGCGAACTGGGGGGGAGGAACACACACTCGGCGGCACGTTTCCCAAATGGATACACATGGGATCATATCCATGCATGCTAATGTTAAGCCAGAGATGCTGCACACGTCTTCATCATATGAGTTCTTTCATTTAAAGTATGCATGAGTGAACAACAACCCCTTGTTATACACTTCCCATCGCATTCTCTTTGAATATGTGTTTGTGCTTTGATGTGACTGTGCAGAATGGCCTCAAGTGGCATATCCATATCAGTCAGAAGCGTTCCACTACGTTTGTGTGTGTGCATGAATGCTCCACTACATGTTGCATTAGTACATAAGCAGCATTCAACTAGTGGGCTTCACTGTTTAGCTCTAACTGCTATTGACACAAGTAAGCCGCTTGATAGACAGACAGAGTGTGTGTGTGTGCGTGTGTGTGTGTGTGTGTGTGTGTGTGTGTTTTCTCAGCAGCCTCTATGGATTAAGGTTAAGCTTAAACCTCAATGATGGTCCCCACGGAGGGCAGAAAGGGACACGACTGTTAAAGTAACAGATTGATTGCTTAACTAAGCAAATGACCAGATATGATTGACAGTGCAATCTAAAAAAGCGACTGAACTAACAAACATGTAAACTGACTACGGCACTGGCAGCATCACTTCCTGCTGGAAGAAAAACCCTTCACTTCTTGTTTTCCTGTGTTGGATGGCTTGTCCACAACATCTGCAATACTTGCCAATGTTTCCTACACCCCTGTGGCCGGCTGCCGACTTTAGCTCCTCCATCCACTGATGTCAGAATAATCAGCGGTAGCAGGGAGGGGATCTACGGGGAGAGTTTAGACTGAGGTGAGATTAGGTTGCATCTCTCTGCCCGAGGCGCCATCAAAGCCCTGTGTGTTATGGAAGTTGAAGCCTGAATTTTAGACAGAGTCTGTATGCGCCGAGGCTGTCAAAGCCATCGGAATCAATTTGAATATTTTCACGCAGTGGAAATCTGTGAGCCAGGCCAGTGGTGTTTCTTTGCAGCGATGCAATACAAAACTACAACTGTTTATGGTCTGTAAAATAGGATCACGTTAACAATAAGGAAAAGTTCAATATTGAGTAGGACCGTATCCGTTGCGTTCAAGAAAGTCGTGTTAGACACGTGTACAACTGATTCATGATTCACTAACAGACTTCACGCAGTGTATTGAGACACATACAGAGATCCAACTGCATTATGCCGCATGCCAATGATTTCCGGAGAAGACACACGACTCTTTCTTCCACTCGTTTGTTCTGTACGTACCCGCTCTGTCATCAGTAATAACAAACGCCCGCGCTGCGTGATCATGTTTAGAGCTCTTTGTTCATTGACTCACATGTACATTTGAATCCAGTGAAAGAATGGCTTTCTAGTGTGTCTTTAGCCACACTGGAAATGTCGGCCTTTAGGTCCCGCCCCCCTTGCTTTGGTCCAGACTGAAATAGATCAGCTACTACTAAATGAAGGATGTCCAGAGAGTGAATCTTACGGAGTTTGGCAAAATACTTATTACATAACCATCCACCTTTGCTGCACTTAATAATTAGCCAATGTTAGCATGCCAACATGCTAAACTAAGATAGCTAAGAAAGCAAAAGATAACCTAAACTAAGATAACCTAGTTGCTGAACATCAGCGTGTTAGCATTGCCAATGTGAGCATGTTAGCATGCTAACGTTGGCGTTTAAAGTGTCTGTAGACACTGAGTGTTGTTTTCTGATATCTAGTCGTTCTCGCCACTAGCAAATAGAACATCTCGAGACATGGGCTGACTGGCCCATGAAAAAACGAAATGTCTGCCAATTTGACAGGCTGACTGACTGATTACCTCGCCTTTCTTTTTTTATCCATCGCTTTGCAGCTGCTCTGCCCTGCAGTGAAAAGGACTAGTTGTCCATGACGCCCGAAGTGCCAAAATATGTAACTGCGCCATTTCCGAGGCTCCCCAACGGGAATAATGGAGGTAGGGAGTGGCGAGGAAAGAAAGATAAGAAGCGGCAGCAGGACAGCACTGTAGGCAAAATGGAAGAGGAGGTGGTGCAGAGAAGAAAGGAGGAGGACGGGAGATGAGATAACGTGAGATAGGACGGATAAAGTGGGGAAATGAATAAAGAGACGGGAGGTGAGATGGAGCTAACAAAGAGAGGGAGTGACAGAGTGAAGGAGAGAGAAGAAGAAATGGATGAGATAACGCAGCAGCTTTCATAGCTTGGGTAAATAATTGTTTTTGCCTTGACATGCTCGCATTTTTGAGACGTTATGAATCATAAAAAGCTTTTAAAATGTGAATTTCAAAATGATAATAGCCTGTTTTTCTATTCCCTGTGAGCTGTGTGTGTTGTCAAGAGTCCATTACAAAAAAAGTGCTATGGTGTTTTCATTATTAGCATTTTTAGCCGCAATTGGGCTGAAAAGCAATTATTGTAAAATCATGTGTTCCCTCTCTGGAGAATATTACAGCACACTGACTGTCAGAGTGATGGCTTTTCCCTCCAGTGGCTTGAATGGAAGTGCCCATACTTGTATCTCCTGAGGAACTAAAGTCAACGACTTCTAGTTCATGATAAATTAGTAACTGTGAGTGTCTTTAAAGCTTAAAAATATCCCTTTAAAACCGACTAGCAGATGTATCCACTCTAGATTTAAGTGCTCTAATGTCTGGCAAACTGGCCAGCTTGGAGAAAAAAACCTCACACACACACACACAGACCCTGCTGGGCAGGGGAAAGCTGAAGACGATGATGTCATGACATAAACAATAGCTCATTCAGTTTGGCGCTGGTGGTCAGGAAGCAAGACCGTGCTTAAAGGACAACATCTGTATACACAGGGAGAGAGAGAGGGGGAGAGAGAGAGAGAGAGAGAGAGAGAGAGAGAGAGAGAGAGAGAGAAAGAGAGGTAGGTAGGTAGGTAGGTAGGTAAGAGAAGGAGAGCCGACATCTTAAATCCTCAGTTCATCCTCTAACTCGTACTGAGCTAGGAAAGCACCGGGAGAGTCTGTGAACAAATCCCAGCAGTTAGCTGAGCTGATCATGTCGGAGGTCTGAGTGCATCTATTTGGCATTCAAGAGGGTTTGCAAATGAAACTGTGCAGCGGAGGGCAGAGCTGGAGAACAAGCAACAAGGATCGGATACAAGTCGGCCATCCAGACCTATAGTTCAAGTTACATGGCTTTCGCCCATATGGTTCCCGTTAGCACCTCCCCCCTTCAGGGGCTGTGCCCTGTCATTCTCAACCCTCTTTAGTGCTATTAAAGTAATTAAATGTAAGACAGTACTGTCAGCTGTTGCCGTATCCCCCTTAATTCCTTGGGGTCTATGCAAATGATGGACAGAGTGGATGAGTTAGAGTACAATATCTCAGCCCTGTCATAAATATCAGCTGGCTGTCTGGGGGCGAAGAGAGAAGGATGCCCCTGCTGCTCAAGTGATTCTTTATACTGACGAGCGCCCTGTATCTTATTTCTGTGCCGCAGTAAAAATGTCAAGTGTTAATCTCCCATATAAAGCAGCCACACCAGACCTACAAATTCTGTTTCCACTCAAAGAAGGTCTTTTGTCGTGCATAAACCTTGTGTGATTTGGCAGCGCCGAGGTTATCTCTCCCCGTTGTGCAAGTACGCTTTAAGCAGAATGGTTAAGGAAGGCAAATACCCCAACGTGCACGTCTGTAGCCTGGGTTTACCGCTCTCTCAGTCACTAGGCGCAGGGGAAAGGAGCTGTTTCATTTCAAATGCAGACATTCTGCTTAAGCAGTCCCACTGACTCCATAAAAAATGTAAAAGCTCTTTTTTTTCAGCACTGCCTTTCTGTTTGCGTGTTGCTGCTTTAGCCTGTTGTGCAGATGTAAAGTTCACGCCGAAGCGCACAAAGTCATCCGACCATGTGCAGTGACGGTTTCCTTTCCCTTCTCTTCCAAACATGTGAAGGCTTTTAAGTTGACAACGCGTTCTGTCGGCTGGTACGGATTTGCCTGCCAACTGAGTTTGCAAGTGTGGACAAATGACTTCCTCTGGAACCACCAGACCACCCCACTCCCCCCCAGCCCACCACCCTGCCCCCTCACAGCTGGGTCTCACCGTGCTCACGCCACCTGCTGGCTAAGCCAAGGTCACAGCACATGATTGAGCTTCAAGGAACAGCAATGATATATATATATATATATATATATATATATATATATATATATAGATATATATATATATATGTATATATATATATATATATTATATATATATCTATATATATATATCTATATATCTATATATATATATATATCTATATATATATATATATATATATATATATATATATATATATATATATATATATATATATATATATATATATACACACACACAAAGCAAAGCCTTCACTGCCTGGATGGAACACAACACACACTGGAATATGTCCTTAATGATCTAAACATTCATCTGTGTTAAACATCCAGAGAATAACCAATATGCTGTTATAGTTTAAAGATGTACGTTGTGTTTCTTTTACATGGACGATTTGATTATGGTGGAACAGCTATTACATGTCAAGTTTTCAGTTGTCAGTGGCGACAGGAAAATAGTTATATCATTGTTTTTTACTTTAACCCCCCTATGAATAAGATTGGAGAAAAAAAATGTGGGTCACCGCTCGTGCTGAAACACAGCGTCAGACATGTAAAGCGTATAGACTGCACCAATTCTAACCTGGATTAGGACTGAGCGATTTATAAAATATATTAAATACCTCAATATCGATATATTGAGACGACATCATCCGGCTGATAGTTGGTGCTTTCACAAAAAAATGTACAATATGAGATTTTTGATGAATAATTATCAGGAATGCGAATATAATAACCAAATAGCTCTAACAGTTTGGAAAGCTACATCACTTTACTGTCATGCAGCCTTGAAAACCAGGAAAAGACAACACTTATGCAACTACACGATATTTAGTGTCATATCCCAATATTGAGATATTGCCCAGCCCATAATATTGTCTAATTCCTGTTCAAACTCTATTTACTCATAATAGGTTTAAGGGTGCTGTACATACATAAATAACTTAAGATAGAATGGGGCCTTCTCACCTGACAGAGTTGGTCATGGCTCCACAGCCCTCCACGGCTCCATGGTATCCGTTCGGGACGGCCCAGCGTGCGGGTTGGCTCAGCACAAACTCGGACCTGCTTCCTGGTATGGTGGTCCTCAGCGGGCTTCCTCCTACTCCGGCCATAGCTCCGCAGACGGCGCTACCCCCGGCCGTGAGGTCGCTCGGGGAGTCCGGTCCGGCCTCAGCCCCTTCCAGCTCCTGAACGGTTTCCAGCTCCAGCTCCAGGGGTTCAGGACCCTGTAACAGCGCCCTCTGCTGGATGAGCGGCGTCAGTGGCGCCTCGAAGCTGACGCAGCTGTCCGTCTCGTCCGTGAGCGACAGCACGTCCAGAGAGTCCAGGCTGCTGTAGCAGGTCCCGCCCCTCAGGAGGGCCGACTCCACGATGCGCTCGAACGTTGAGCTGAAGCCGTCTTTGTTGTCCACCCTGCCCTTCTCCCTCCCCTCTTCGTCATCCTCCTCCTCCTGGACGTCGACCTGCTCAACGATCTGCTCAAACGTCGAGCTGAAGGTGTCCCGGTGCTCTCTCCCGTCTCCCTCCTTCTGGACCTCCTCCTCTTCTTCCTCCACTTCTGCGTCGGCCTGTTCTACAGTCGTCTCAAAGTTGGAGCTGAAAGTGTCCAAGTGAGTCCCCCCCTCGTCTCCTCCCTCGTCCTCTTCGCCGGCCTCCTCGTCGTCGTCCTCGTTCCCACATACACCATTCGCCAGTCTGTTTCATCGTGTGGAGAGAAAAAACAAAAGGTATTGAAAATTACCTTCAGCATATGACTCAAACACACTCGTTGCTTTGTCGAGGTCGGCGCACATGCAAAGCAGATCATTCATTTTCAGCGCTGAAATCATTCTTCATTCAGGAGAAGTGTGCACAATGGGAAAATATTTCAGCTTGAATGGCCACATTGACAATTGAAGCAAGATGAAAGACGAAAACGCACTGTCCAATTTGCCACAACGTGAATAGCTGGATGCTCATCTCCCCCGGCCTGTCAAACCTCCACTATTTCATCCCTTTCATTTCTGACAATATGAATCTATTGCTCTGTGTTTGCTGCTGATGGAGAGAAATAACTCTCATCAAAGAGTGAAGCCGCTTAAGATACGTGGACTGTATTTTTGCATTGGTGCGTTGAAGTGTGTCTGTGCATTTCCTATAACCATTGTGTATTTTATTTTATCGACAGCTTTCCCGTAGAACAAAGCGTTAATTAATTGACATGAATCCCTGAGTGCCCTTCACTGCCTATCTTTGTTGGTTTGAAATTGGTTTACCGGGTCCTCCGGCTCCTTAAAATAGAAACCACGGTGTTCCCGCTTGTTTTCCTTTCAGCTACTTTAGTCGAGGCCTTTTGTCTGTTCTTTTTAGTGTAGAATGCAAATAAGGTTCATTATGTACCAGAGTACTACACTGAGGAAACAATGTACCACTAAAAACATTCGGCATGGCAAAGTGGCACTCGGTTATGATACGGGAAACATAAACACCCAGACCACAAAAGGCAAATATAGCTTTCTTTAACAAATAAGCCTTAATCGAGTGTGAGTGTGTGTGTGTGTGTGTGTGTGTGTGTGTGTGTGTGTGTGTGTGTGTGTGTGTGTGTGTGTGTGTGTGTGTGTGTGTGTGTGTGTGTGTACATGAGTGACTGAAGATCTAGTTTTGATTATTCTTGAATGTGATATCATACTTTGACACCTGAAGGTCAAAAGATCTTTGCACACTAACAGCGTATACATATACATAATACATATATATATATATGCATATATATATTTATAAAGGATGATGATTTGGTGCACTAACCGCCCATCTTGTTCAGGGTGAGTGGCCTCCTCTTCGGTTGACGCTTGCATCTCTTCATTTTCCTTCCCCTCCTCATCCTCGTCCATCCCCTTTTCCTTGTGTGTGGCCTCCTCCCCCAAACTCACCTCCACATTTATGCATACTTCCCCTCTCGTCCCTTCGCTTTCTCCATCCGCCCCTCCATCTGTATGTCGATCCCCGTCTACCCTCTCCTCTTTCAACTCTCCCTCTCCTCCCTCATCCTTTACCTCTTCCCCCTCTCCCTCTCTGATCTCCTCCCGTTGTCTCCCCTCCTCCGTGTCGTCCTGCAGCGCCGGCTTGTCCTGCTCTGCCTGGCTGTGTGTCTCTGCGGGGGGCTCAGTGGTGCTGGTGTTGGGCTCCACTGGGCTCTCTGGTGGGGTGGGAGAGGGCAGAGCCTGCCCCTCCTGGGTCATGGTGCTCTTCACTGATGGTGGGGTGGTGGTGGTGGTGGTGGAGGGGGGCTGCTGTCCACTCCTGTCAGAGATGAGTACCGGAGCGTCCGATCAGCAGAACACTCTGCAGAGAAAAGGAGACAGAGCCAGAAGAGAGAGAGAGGAAAGGAAGACAAAGTACCACAAGAAAATGAGGAGGAGGAGAAGGTTGTGTTATAAAATGACAGTAACAACTATGGCAGATACTGAGACAGCCATTTGATTATTTCTAGTCTTAATTGCAAGTCACAGAGGTCACCTTCAGTAAAAGAACAGCACGGGTGTGTTGCAGCGTGTCACTCGGTGTATTTGTGGTGTTTTAGATGCAACGCTTTGTTCTCTACACCAGATGATCCCCCCCTAAAAAAGAGCTCTGAAAGGAGGGCAGGAAAAGGTAGATAAAGCATTGAGCAGAGGAATACGGACGGGCAGGCAGGCCGGCACAGAGAGGGATTTGTTTAATACAGCTCAACTGATTCCTGTCAAAATGATCCTGCAAGCTCATCCGCTTTCTGTCTATGTGGAGATTTCACAGCTGAATAACTCTGTTTCCATCCCCGCTGTGCCCACACTTTGTGTAAATGCATGATGGGGACCTGAGATTTAAACATGTATTCGAGCAGTCTGTACCGTTACTCTCACTTGATGGACCAAGCAGCCGAGACCTCTGTACAGCAGGTCCTCCTCACTCCGTACCAAGGCTCAAGGGCAAATGCTAATGAGCAGTTCTAAATTACGGCTCTGCACAGAGCAACTAATGTTTGAATTAAAGAAGGCTGATATATCTTTTTTCTTTATAAATATAATCTGATGAAGTGCATGAAGAATGGGATTTGTGCTAAAAACAATTAACTGATTAATCAACTGAAAAAAAATGGATTGCCGGCTGAATAATAGATGAATTGATAAGTATTTGTCATCGTTTTGAGCCACATAATCTTCAAGGTCGTGGATGAACTTTAATCCGTAAACATCTTGTGAGCCCGACATTGAACAAAAGACATTGTGCTGCTCAGATCTGAGAAAAGTCTTTCTGCCGGTGGACTGAGATTATGGGATGGAAAGCTCCAGAACAGCTATGGCTGCACCGTGTGATGCATTGTTTTGTCAAAGAACAAATTTTCAATCTCAATCAATCACAATATGTTCCGACTGATTCTACACACACACATTCACTATTATCAAAATATTACTATTAACATAAAGGCATTGATTTCCCAATTCATAATTCCGAATTATAAGGTATATTGTTACATAATTCCATTGTTTTAACTTGCTTTTATGTTATGTAACTTAAAATGTCTGGTGGCAATTCTACCCCTTGAAATACATTTTTAAAAAACTGTAATCCTGCAATATTCAGATATAGGGTAGATAGTACACTTATCATGGCAGATGACACACATTTTGTCAGGCACGACCCTGCACTGGCAGAGAAGGCGTTTTGATTGTGAGGCGGTTGCAGAGTGCAGCCCGTCTGCCTGATGCAGACGGTCCGTGGCCACATCAGATCTATGCTCTGCTGAATCATCCCTCGCAGGGGACTCACGGCACAACTGCAGCACCGTGTTTATGTGGATTCAAAGCGCTTCTTGAAGGCATGCAAATGCAGGTGCCGGGCCTAGTTTCGGCAGAAATGATCACACTGAACCCCGCAAACACACAACTCTGTGGTTTCTCAGGGGAAATTTCTCGCATTGCAACGTTATTTTGATCTCCCCCAAAAAAAGAAAAGGAGCGGAAAGATCTGTGGCAGCCTAGGATGTGAGCCAAATTTGGATGTATGATATTGCAAGTGCTTTGGCTCAGCCCCTGAGCATGAGGACGCCACACTGAATGTTTCATCACAGCTGCGAAGAGATGATGCAAATTATGCAGAACCGAGGAAGTCAGGGTTGCTCTCTTGTTTCAAACTTGTCTCCTAATTACAGCAGACCTTTCCTTTTTTTCGAGGACGTGAACATTCTCGGCCCAAAATGCTCAATCTCGATACCCCCGCGGCAAAATGTTATACTGTTGGAGCAACGAGAGGCACGAATAAGACAGCAAACACTGCCGCTGTCGTCCTCCTTGTCACATGACAGATTGAATAAGTCAAAGCTGTCTTCCGTCCTGCTGAGAAGTGCAAGCGGTAAGAAAAATACAGTATGACATCAGCAAATTTGTGATGTTTTTTTTGTTTTCTCAAACCCAAGCACAGTGTGTTTTCTGTGATGGCGTCTGCTAACCCTTCACTCTGACTCCAGTTGGAAGGGTGATGATCTCAAAGGACACTCTGACTGATCCCCCAACAAATGATTTCTGCATTGTACACGATCAGTGATTGGTCTCCTCTTTCTTTTACTTTTTCTTTATGTATTTTTTGCATGAAGCATGTGAATGGTTTGCAGTATACTGGGCAGTTTGTCTCTATCTGCAGAACCATCAATCATGTGACACTTACTCGCCTATGGACCGCATATGATTTATTAACATTATTATGACACACCTAAAAAGGTACATCACGTGTCATGGACCGATGAAAAATCTCAGAGACTGTCATGACTACATATTTCATGGATATGAGTATGTGCTTCACTACTTTATCAATTTACCAACTGAATATTTGGAAAATTTCCATCTGAGTCTATTGGAGCTGATATCCACTACTCGTACTAGGCATATGCAAGCACGCACAATTTGCATCCGTTTATGCAATTACACAAAGATGCATTTGCACACATTAGTGTGCACAGTCAAACACAAACAAAACAGTGACACATCTCCATAAATGGAACGAGTGAACAGTTATGAAACCAGACGCGCAAAGTGGGATTTCTCTCCCTCCCCGCGAGTCTCCAGTGTCCTGTTTTTCTCCCACTCGCTCCTCTTCATCTGTTCGACATTATGTTTTTCTGCTATCTCACAGTCTAACTCTCCGCTCTCCCTTTTCTCCGTCTCCGCCTCTCATTTCGCAGTAATTGAGGTAAATGGGTCTGAGCCAGCAGGAATATTTTTTTTTTTTTTTAAAAGGCGACGACCGTGATGTGGAAGTGAGCAGCATGAAACCCAGCTGCTGAGGAGGAAGTGGAGATGTGCTCAGACACTCCACACAGAAGGATTGAGACAAACACCGCCGATGATAGAGAAAGGGGGGTCGATGGGGGCTCTGAGACTGTGTGTGTGTGTGTGTGTGTGTGTGTGTGTGTGTGTGTGTGTGTGTGTGTGTGTATGTGTGTGTGTGTGTGTGTGTGTGTGTGTCTCAGTCTTTGTGTCTCTATGTATACAATGGCTATCAAGACAGACTTATTGCATTCCACTTCTGTCAGCAGAACACTGGGCCTCCAAAACCTTATCAATTTCCTATAATTGCGATCAGACCGTCTGCCAATCACAAGAACAGCACACAAACACACATCATGACAACACGCCCGTCCAGGCACATAAACCACCAACCCAGTGAGGATGACGCTGGATAAAAGGCAAAGTCGCCATTAAATAGCTCTCCTCTGTCTCCTGAGCCTTTTATATCTCTCCCTATCTCTCTGCCTGTCTTCCTGTCTCACTCAGACATACGCACACACTATCTGACACACACACACATACACACACACCACAATGCACACATATGGATGCGCACCGTGGTGATACTTATTGATTTGAACTGTGACACAGAGCTGCAGTCCACTGGGACTCTGGGGCGATAAGCATGACTATATGCTCTGTATATAGCAGAAAGATGCCGCAGACAAGCTACTGAGGTAATCAGGCTGGGACATGGAAGCCCACCCAGCTGGGGCCGTGCATCCTGAAGATCAACATGATCCGACTTCAAATTTAACAATGAATTCTGCTATAGGTCATGTGTGTTAAGAGACTCTAAATACATTTGGGAGACGCATAGCAATCAAAACAGCAGAGGTCAAGAAATCCTGACCACTTGACCCTGGTGAGTTTCAAAATGCTCACTCCTACATTTCCCATAATGCAACCAACAGTGTAAGTGTTGCCTCAGACAACCATTTCAAGCATAATATGAATGTACAACAATCACCTCAGCAGACCAAAAAAAAAGCTAAGTGTGATTGAACAGGCAGCCAATTGACCACTTAGTTAAAAGTGGCCGTTTGACCACTTTTAACTTGTCTGACCTCATTATGTGTATAGTGCTGTGCCCGCAGTCATTTTAAACAACAGCAAAAAAACCTCAGTTCTTTTGTTTGTGCTGTGTGCTCCCGTGAGGGTTTCTCCCTGAAAAGCACTGACGAGTGGTGTGAAGGACACGGTGTTGGTGCTTCACTGCATGCAGTCACTGACATGGAGTTGATTATCTCCACCTCGGAAATGTAAATGATGTCACAAATTGAAAAAGCGACCAACACAGGGATACAAAACCGGTGCAGTGATGCATAAAGTATATAGCTTGCACTATTTAAAAAGAGGAAAACAGCAGGGAAAGACACAAAAGAAATCAAAGGATATGAAACACAATGAACAAAATGCTTCCAAACCCAACTAAAGGGATATTAATAGACACCTTAACCACTAGGACAACCCTCTAACTACTTTTCATGAAGAGCTAATCAGTAATCAAAATTCATTTAAAGAGCTATCACTGAATACTGATGGGTGCTAATCACATCTGAATACTAAGGACTTCCCTCCTCTTTTATTTCGTCTCTCAGAGAGACATGCTCAGAGAAAAACACTGCGGTCTCATGCAATAAACGACCCACTGACCCTGTTCATGACATGCAGCGAGGCACTGCAGCCAACACGCACACACACACTCACACACACACACACACACACACACACATACACGTGCAATGTAAGAGTCACTTTTTAAAAATGTTGTTGTGATGGAAGCGCAGATGCAGGCAGAGAGGAAGAAAAATCATTTCCTGATAGTTAGCCTGGGACAGGAAAGCAGGAAAATACAGAGTTGGAAGTCGTCCAGGGTGTCTGCCTGCCTGAGAGTCACACCATTAGGACCACAGAGCCTCCAACTAGCCGCCCCATCAGCCCACTGGAGCGGAACAGTGAGCCAGCTCCCAAATCACCCTAATATGTCACTTCTGTGCTGTCAAGGTCAACCATCCTCTCACATTGTGTCACTCTAAATGCTTACATCTCAATACATGCTCACAGTAATGTGGTGATTTATCTTGTTTTTCCCTAGGCATTTCCATTTTGACATGCAAATTCACTCTTTAGTACACACACAACACACACACACACACACACACACACACACACACATAGACAGAACATGCCCATTCTGGCATCTGAATGATTTGTAAAATTGCCTGCTCCCTTTCTCATATTAGAATATTTATGTTTTAATATAAATCAAGCATTAATATTTCACGTATTTGCAATAACAAAAAACGTGTTTATCTATGTAGAAATATGAAATATGTGCATTTCTAAATGTTGCGTCCTCAAGGGTTTTTGGTGGCGTTGTTTCTGATCCACCATTGTGTCAGTAAAGTACCTAAAGGAATAAAACAAAGAGAAGGACAATGACAGAGAGAATCGGAGGGAAGAGGAAGAGAGAAACAGTTCAGAGTGGCGCTGCTGCTGTGTCTGGATGTCTGACACCTTGAGTTCAGGATGATTACACTGGAGAAAGCTGAGCTGCACTTTTGCCTGCAGCCCACACGGTTGTATTGGGGGGAAAGAATTGCGATAGCTCTAGACGAGACATGTAAATGTCTATAATTAAGATAATAGTGACTTTGCTTTGGGGATGGAAAAATAAGCTGCTATCAAACACCTGTTTTAACGAATCCACCCACATCCCAAAGCAAAGATACGTCTAGTCCAGAAGCGCTGTCTCAAACTGGAAAAACATCACTGTATATGTTTGTATATATGTTGACGTCCATGTTAGATTCACAGTAATTTCATGGTTTATTATAGTGGTGTCTCTCTCATCTCTTATAACATGTGGGGGCTTACATTGACCTTTAAAATGTGCACAGAATAATAGAATACCCAGAAAAAATGCATGTATGAGGTTACTATCTCTCTCTCTCTCTCTCTCTCTCTCTCTCTCTCTCTCTCTCTCTCTCTATATATATATATATATATATATATATATATATATATATATATATATATATATATATATATATATATATATATATATATATATATCTCCCAAAGTGTTTCCCAATACACTTAAAAAGACATAAACAAACACTGGACAGACAAGGCTTATTGTCTCTCAGAGAGAGAGAGAGAGAGAGAGAGAGAGAGAGAGAGAGAGAGAGAGAGAGAGCACCGCGCGCGAGACAGTCATGTTCTCCCAGCCTCCTCGAGCCAGTAACCATGACAACAGGATGGCTGGGAGACACGGCTCGAGCTCCATTGAGGCCGGAGCCTTTCTGTTCCTCCAGAATAGACCTTGGTCGCGTTTCAAGACCGACTTGTCCTCCGAGAAGCGGAAGGGCTTTCTCTTTCTCTTCTCGGGGGTCAGAGGAGGAGAGAGAGAGAAAACACACACACATACACACAAATACACACACAAATACACACACACACACACACACACACACACACACACACACACACACACACACACACACACACACACACACACACACACACACACACACACACATCCCCATGCACGGCCCGCGCGGTGCCTGTATCTTTCCAGCCCGCATTAGCTGCACCGCTGTCCGGTGCGAGGAGGCTGCGGTGCGGGCTGGGATGGAGCATGTTGGTCACATTAGCAGAAGGGGTAAAAAAATAAAATAATAATAATAAAAATTTAAAAAAAAGACGTGAAAAAAATAAAACTCCACGCAGCCCCCCTTTGAGAAATGCTCATCTCGCTCATAAACTAAAGTGCACGATTGTGTGGGCAACGGGTCTGCGTAGCGCTAACACAGGACTAGCTTAAAACAAATGATACCACTATAAACACGTCCTGTAACGGATGGGTTCTCCACTCACCGGGCAAGTGCGTTCAGTCAGACGCCGAAAGGAGACTTTTTCTCGGCGGTCCTCTCTCCCTCTGTGTCTCTACATCCACACCGGGGAATAACACTGACAGACTCTCCCTCCCTCTCTCTCTCTGTGTGTGTGTGTGTGTGTGTGTGCGCGTGTGTGTGTGTGTGTGTGTGTCTCTCTCTCTCTCTCTCTCTCTCTCTCTCTCTCTCTCTCTCTCTCTCTCTCTCTCTCTCCACGCTGAGCGTCCTTTCCAACTGCCCTCCTCTCACCGGGTATGCGCGTGCGACCGTTGGCCGTTGCCGGTGTCTCGCGCCCTCCGCGCAGGCTGGTATCACGCGGGGCTCGCGCGAGGTCCAGGCGGCAGCGACAGCGATTACTGCGCGGACTGATGAACGGACGGATGAATGGAGGCGTCCTCTCCGTCTTCTCCTCCTCCTCCTCTTCCTCCTTCCTCCTCCTCCTCCTTTTTCTTCTTCTTCTTCTCCTCCTCTTCGCGGAGCCTCGGCGTGTTTGAATGGCAGCTGGGTTGTGTTTCTGCTCCTCGGACCGCTCGGGAGCAGCACCGTCACTCTCCCGCGGTTACCGCGCGGTGTGTGAACGGGACGTGTCTCGAGGGCCCGTTGATATCAGACCCTGGACCCCGCAGTGAAGATTATAGCACTGACAGTGGTGTTGACACAAGTCCTTCTCCTCTCTGGCCCGCGGGGGATCTGCCGAGACCTAAATACCATCACAAACAGGGATGCAGTGCAGGAGCCAGGGGTGTAAAGTAGTTCCCATACTGAGGTCCAAGGGATGGCCAACGGGACCCTGGGGAGGGTTCCAGTATGTTCTCAAGAGAATGAGCTAGTCTTAGTCGACTTGGCATCTATTTATTTCATCAGGATTGGGAAAAACATGTCAATTGGGGTGGGGGGAAGTTTGTGAATTGGACCTGAATAACAGTCCATGCTGATGATTTACAGACAGTCAAATAGTCCCATCCAAGGTCTAAAGTCCTGCAGCTGTCATATCCAGGATGCAGCATCGGTCATGCTGTAGTAGGAATGTGATGCCTGCGAGGGAAAACATGACCCATGAAACGGTCAATACAGATTGTTGGATATGCTATTCAATAGAGTAGTTAACAAGTGAATTATTGCCAAACAAATGAGGTAAATTCAACGAAAAATTGCAGAGACTTAGTGTGTTATTTTGTGGGTTTTTTTTTGTGAAAAACATAATCCCAGACAAATGATGGAGAAGTTCTGTTTACGTGGTAAAATACAATGCCAAGAAAAATCAGTTACATGTTATTTAGTATGCTGTAAAGCTGTTTTATTGTGATAACAATATGGCTCTGACCTTTGACCTGCTGGTTACTGGATGGTGTTCAAGGAACTAAAGGTCGCTGTTTATTTGATTATAATTACCGCTAGCCAGGATAGCATTAGCAATACTCCAACAATGTTGTGGTCTTAGTAAACAAAGTTTCCCATCCATCCCTTCAGTGCGTGGTCGTGGGAAGCGGCGTGTGTTTCCATCGATCATATAGATAGAATCAGATCTATCAGATCTGATCCCGATCTGTCAATCAGACTTCTAAAGCTTCCAGAGGGCATACTTCTCTCGGTCAGATTGTTTTAACATCTAAAATGCCATGACAGTTTGACCACAGCAGCATATTGTTTTTTTCCCCGCTGATCTTTGTCAATTCCTTTTCTTCCAAAAAGATGCCAGTCA
The DNA here is from genome assembly GCF_023055335.1 of Clinocottus analis. Lineage (NCBI taxonomy): Eukaryota > Metazoa > Chordata > Actinopteri > Perciformes > Cottidae > Clinocottus > Clinocottus analis. The sequence continues at coordinate 3,589,034 of NW_027175821.1, forward strand.
TCCTGGAGGAAACTGTCAATACTCCTTTTTTTGTGGTTGGACTATAATTACAGCCCACACCAAAGGAAAACACCACAAATTCAACCACTGGAACGATGACAATCAGTTATGTAGGCTGGGGAACAAAGGCGGGAAGCTTTTGGCGCTACCGGACATTTTGTGAAAAAAATTTGAGGGAGCAATCTTTTGTGTGTCCATATTTATACACATACGTCAAGCTGTCTCATCCCCCACCCTCCCTGAAGTATTAGATAGACAGAAAGACAGAGATAAACAAGGCACGGTTTGAGATATCTTGTGATATCAAACGCTGCCCGCTCTGAGCCTGCAATGATGTTGCTATGTTTCTTTTTTTTGCTGTTGGATGGCAGAGGATCCAACACAAAATTATTAAATTCTTGGCAATGATGACGGACGAGCGGTTCCCGTTATCTGCCAACATATACTCTATAAATTCGCCTGTGTCCACTCTGCCCTTGACAAAGCATGGAGGACGTTTCCTTCCAGTTTCAGCGCACTACCACCTCATTCCTCACTTCCTTTTTCAACCTGCTCTCTCCCTCTCGCTCGTCTCCCACGTGTAAAACCAGCACAGTTCAATCAAGCCCCGAGCCAAAGTGCAAACCATCTGTATTGTCTTTAAAATATACAGTATAGTGCTTTGAGGTTACCCTCTTTACTTGTGCACCTCAAGGTCATTAACAGAAGCACAGCCAGCAGCCGTATACAACCACACATATGGCTCCGCATTGTCTGCTGCCAAGTTTTTGTTTTTTTTAAACAACGTTTTCTTCGGGGATCTCGGGTGCAGCCTTTATGATGCAGAGCAGTGCCGAGCTTCAATGTGACGCCCGCATGGATTGAGAACTTCAGCCTCCAATCCAGTTGATCTCCAGTGATCAATAGCACATTAGAAGGAGACAGGAGAAGAGGAGAGTAGCTGAGAAGAGACGAGGTGAAGAGAGGAAGAGAGAAAAGGGGGGGATAAGAAGAAGAAGAAGAGAGAGATGCTGAAAACGAGAGAGAGAGGATGTGGCCGGAACAAAAGAGTCTGGTGTGCGTTTGAAGACAAGGGGAAGAGAAGGTTAGAGAGGCGAGGCCCGAAGTGAGGCAGGTAGAGGGGGGTTAAGCAAGGGGGGGAGAGAGGAGGAAAGGGGGAGGGGGATGGAGGGGGCAACGGGTTTGAAGATGACAAAGAGAGTTCAGAGGATGCACAGATGACCGGAGAGTTTGGGGGAAACCCACTGCAGACGCAACGTCAATCCTAATTACTAATTCATTAACCTGCCCGTCTCCCTTCCCCCCTCTGTAACCACACAAACACACACACACACACACACACACACACACACAAACACATGCACCCAGTGCTCCCTGCGCCGTACCTCCTCTCTGTCCCAGGAGAGGCGGAGGGATGGATGGATGCAGAAATGAGGAGGTGGCGCTGCAGCTAAGTGACATCTGCAGGGCCGGGATGGCTGCAACGTGTTGGGGACACTGGAAATCCCTGGTGTGACAATGGGATGGAGGGGAGGGGGAGATGTGTGTGTGTGTGTGTGTGTGTGTTTGTGTGTGTGTGTAGGAGTGGTGGGGGGGGGGGACTGGTGAGGAGAAGAAAAAGCTAACAGCTTGCATTTTGGTTTGTTGGGGTGGGTGGTCTCTTGTGATGGTGCACATGGTGCGTTAATGTGGCAGTGTCAGAGTGTGTACATGTGTGTGCCATCATGCATGCATTTACCTGTGTGTGTGTGTGTGTGTGTGTGTGCGCGTGTGTGTGTGTGTGCGTGTGTTTTAATGTGCAATCTCAAGATGTGCTTTCACGAGGAGTATTTATGTGTGTTAGCATATTAAATGAAAGCAGGTAGTGGAGGAGATAAATCAATGTGCTGATGTTGTGTGCTACAAAGTAATAGCATTGTGAGTGTAATCAAAGAGAGGGAGGGGCTAGACAACCCGACGGTGTGTTTTTGGCCTCTGCTGTGAGACTCCTACCTCTTTGTGTTTATGCGTGCGTGTGTGTGTGTGCGTGTGTGTTTGTGTGTGCGACAGAAGTGTACACATAGATATTAGCATCCACACAAACCTCCTGCAGAATTCCTCTGCACATGCTCACAGACAATTCAATATGAAGATAGAGATACAAATGTGCACACACAAGGACACACAGTCACGCACCCCAGTGTGCAGACATACATGCACACGTGCACACACACACACATACACACACATACAGAAGGATGAAGGGCTGCTGACTGAGGTGGAATTAAATAGAGAAATCCTCCAAACGAGCATCGATCCACAGAGTTTACAGCGTTGACTCCGTCTGCAACGGCAGGCTAAACAACAGGGAGCTCTGAGACAGCTGGTGCAGACACACACACACACACACACACACACACACACACACACATGCATACAGGCAGAAAGCATTGCGGGCACAACTACAACACACACTCTGCTGAATGTGTGTGCACGTGGAGTAGGTCTTTGATTTTGATCAGAGGACTTCACAGCTGAATGTGCTTTAGAGTGAAAAGCATGCGTATTTCTCTGATATTTGATATTTAATTAACATATGTGTGTGTGTGTGTGTGTGTGTGTGTGTGTGTGTGTGTGTGTGTGTGACGATGAGCACAAATGGCCCGCGTGGCTTCAGAACCTTTACAAGCTGGTTTCATTAATCACCAATAAAACCTTCCATAACAGCATTCAAGGAGTTGCCTCCTCTACGTTCTGCAGCAGCAATAAAAGATGTTTACCACTTCAATCTTTGAAGAACACAAACAAGAGTCACAGTAAACTAGTTTGTGTTGATAATATATATATTAAGAGGAATATTTAGCAAATATATTCACAGGAAGTGAAGAAAAAACAAGTTGATGTAAAACCTAAAGCCACTATCTGTATTCCTAAAATGAATCATAACTATTTTGAAGGCTGCCCCGTGTAGTGACAAGCATTATATCGTCTTTCAGCTGATTGTTTTGGTTTAACCCGCAGTTTTACTGTTTTGGTTCTGCTCACAGTGGATGAAGCTCTAAAAACCTGCTGTACCCAATCGGCCCAGCAGCAAACGGCAGATGTACACAGTTAGCAACTAGCTTGTGGTGCTAGGATTTAGCATAATAGAGCATAGGCTCCAGAGTCAGCCATTTCTCCAGAACATATCACATGTGTTTGTGTGTTGCCTGCAGTCTTCTTGAGAATGGCCTATCATGTATGTTAAGTATGAAGCTATGAAGCTCCAGAGCCAGGAGGTGATGAGCCTCAGGAAACAGTTAGCTTGGCTCTGCCCATAATTCAACACCTGGTGAAACTGTTTATTTGACGTGAAAAAACTCGATCTATCCATTGTAACTTCCCCTCAAATTTGAAATTGTCATTATTTACGTCAGCGGTTTTGTAATACTGGGTTGTTTGGTGTGCTTTGGAGGTGTTAGGAGGCATATGTATTTGCTTTCCCACTGCCTCCAGTTGTATGCTACACTAAGCTAAGCTAAGCTAACCCCCTCCTGCTGTTAGCTCAGGGCTTAATGCACAGACGTGACAGTGGTGTCAATCTTCTCATTAAACTCGGAGAAGCAATGTGAATACGCTAGATGTTCAATGTTCTTCTTTAATTCTAAAGTAGATGGCTCAAGATGTTAAATGCATACCAATGGATGCCACTAGTCACTATTGTCTTCAAATATAGACTGTTCGAGTTAGATAATTGATGCCACCATTAAAAAAAAACATGTTTATTCTGGATAATTTGGGAAAGGCAGGAGACACTGTAGCACTGGGGCTTCATCGGTGACATATTGGTCTTGTTCTCCAACATTGGTCTTTCTCTGGTCTCACCTGAATGGAGCACATCTTTCCTTACCTTCAGGGTGGACATCATTGTTTAGCTGCTCGGCTTCGCGTTGGACTCCAGAGGTTCCCTTGACTACCTCATCAGCATTCATTACTACTGAAGAGGAGGGGAGCACGACATGTCAGCACCTGCGTGTGCGTTTGTGTGTGTGCAAAAAAACGTGTCTGTATGAGTGTGGCTCTCATCTGGGTCATTACATCCAGAGGCATGAAAAAGCGGGTTACAATGATACACGTCTCCCTCTACATGACAGAGGCAAACAGAGAGGGGGAGGGGATCATTTGAGCATCAGTCACTTCCACCTGTGCACACTCGTCCTTAACAAGCTTATCTATCTATCTATCTATCTATCTATCTATCTATGTTGGGGAAGTGGAAGTGGGGATGGAGGCCACCAGATTACACAAAATTTCGCCAGAGAAACGAAAAGGAAAAATGTACTCCAGCCGCAAACATCTTGTGGCGCTTCATCTTCACTTATTGAGAAACCCTGACTCTGTTTTATTTGCATCCACATGTGTGCTTGCGTGTGTGTGTGTGTGTGTGTGTGTGAGAGAGAGAGAGAGAGGGAGAGAGGGCGAGAGGGAGTGTGAGAGAAAGACAGAGCCAGGAAGAAAAAACAAGGAACACACTGGCGGCCTTGCCAACATGGTGACAGAATGTGGCATGTGTGTTTGAAACACTGGGTGTGTGTGTGTGTGTGTGTGTGTGTGTGTGTGTGTGTGTGTGTGTGTGTGTGTGTGTGGTGTGTGTGTTTGCCAACTATAAGTCTGCTGGCCAGCCGGGTCAACAGACAAGCCGGTCACCATAGCAACAGTGCCACATTCATCCCCTCCGTGCCAATTTGTAAATATGGAAATTGTATAAAAACATGGACGCCTGACTGTCGAAAAGTTTCAGCCGGGCAGCAGGTAGACACACACACACAGAGGAGTCTCTTGTTCCAGAGGTGGTCCATCTGAGCGCTGCCCTCCGATGACCTACATAACTCGCCATTTGAGGAATGGATATATCAAATATATCGCAGCACGGGCCTTATCTGGTAGACGTTGACATATCAGGCCCCAAATACTTCTGCAAACTCACCTATGTTCTCGGTTTTACAAGAGAAAAAAGCCGCCGGATTGTCTCTCACTCTCTCTGGTGCTCGGCCCTCTGCGTGGCCCCGGGGTGCTCACCCGCGTTACCGCCGTCAGCGGAGACGCCGACGCAAAAACAAGACCGCCAAGTAACGCAACAGATGCCGCTTTTTGCATACGCAGTGTCGTGTGCGTCATGTATTTAAGTGCGCTTTTTAAATGTGACACTTGCGTCGGCGTTGTCTGCATTCCTCTTTGAGCCTGGTGGGCAAATTATCCCAGCTAATGAGCTAGCTTCAGGCTAGCTGTGCATACCTGCTGCATCACAGAACATGTCTGCGCGTTTGCGTCCCTTGAAGCTGCTTTTAGTTTGAACAGTAGATCACGTTGCGGTTTATTTACAAAAAGAATTACAGCAAAATGTTATCTGAATATAGTTCAGAAACATTACATCACTAAAGCGCATGCTTGTACGGCTGCGCGTGCCTGAGGATGTAGCAGCCAACGTGGTGCAATGATGTTGAAGTCAGCCGAAAACTCCTTCAAACTCATTATGTAAATCGTGCAAAAATAGTCAACATGGTAGCACGTTACATCGACCACCCTAGGGTGCGTGCTCCCGCACAGCTTGTACTACCAGCTAAATTACTTTTGGGACCAAAGCAAAGCTTTGCAGTCTGTTTAACCGTGTGCGTCTCTCATGTGAATCCATGCTAATGCACATCCTCTTCACAGAGCCGGCTCCATATCAGCGGGGCCCATGCATTAAACATGGGGCTGTTGAAGGGGGACCGAGTTGGAATACCAATACTTTTGACATGGTAAAGCTGCCTCGTCGTGTTGTCGAGTTAGGCCCCCAAAAGCATGATGGGAAGTACCAGCTTGTGGTTGAAAAATAAAAGAGACCTCCTGCAATTCTAAACTTTGTGTAAAAATGTAGGAACTGCTAAAAAAAAAAAAGATTATGCAGAGAACAGACTTATTGGTCGCCTTCGATTTCTGTCTTATGATGCATGTTCAATAGTCGAGGTCAAAGGTCATTGAAAATGTTGTTGACTGTGTCTTTTTGGATTAACCTGATAGGAGCCAAAACGTCAACTCAGGTAAAGGAAATAAAACAAGGAAGCTTTTGAAGGAATAACGGCCTGAACTGAAAAATTATGACTTCATTAATATTCATTAAATCCCCAAAACGTGGTTTCAGTTCAACCGTCTTTTACACTAAATTTGTTGGAGTTGACGCTTTAGATTAGAACAATAATAATAATAATAGTAGACTTTTAGACTTTAAGAGCATTAATTGTTTTATATAACATTTGTTATTTAGAAAACTATTCACAAGACAAGTGCTAAAATATTTTTTTTTAAGATTGGGTACACTGATTTCAGACATGGTAATCATTACGTTAAAATTGTTTCCCTGATTCATTTATGAGGACAAACATCCTCTCATTCAACGATAAGTAATCAGGTTTTATTCATTGCTCTTCTGCCATAAAAACCCTGGGACCCTCGTTGACTTGCTGTCTCCTCTTCCTCCAGCAGAGGGCGCTGTTCATGTACATTTCCCACGTGTGAACGTTACCACACGTCTCATCCGCTCCACGTGCAGTCGGATAGAGTGACAAGGCCTTGATGGCTGCCGGGACTTTCCCAAGGTGTGTAGTGCTGTGGAAATACAAAGGTATAAAGACCGTGACACACATTTCCTGGTACTCAACACCAAATCATTACGGTCTAATAGCAGGAATTACATAGCGTGGTCCAAAGTCCGATTAAAAACATCCCTTTATGTGCGAGAGCCTCATGACCTACATAATAAAGCCAAGTCACGACGTGCATAAACATACATAAAGCTGACATCGTTCTGATCTTAAGGAAAGTCTCTTGCTGAAATATGATTTATGTGTTTATGTTTCACCTGCATCCATGGTGTTTTCCCCTTTGCTGATCTGCCCTTGATTCCAGAAGGAAGGAGGAAAGCAAATTATTTAATTTTTTTTTGATAATGTCCTCTTATCTTTTTTTAAAGAGCCGCATATCATCATAAATATTTAAAGATAAGGAAAGGAGGAAGTGAAAACCAACAGACTTCACTTTGACCGACTTGTTATGTGCTGGGCCCAAGAGTTGTGCAACGAGGGTGCACCTGGGGTTGAATTCAGATTCAGATTTGGGGTTAAAAGCGAGCGTCCAGGACGTAGGCAGTGGAAACTTAGTAAATAAGGGTCCTCACAAGAGTAGCAGAACAGGTCTGTGTGTATTTGTGTGTCTGTGTGAGTAGACCTTGAGCCTTTGGCCCTGATACCAGAGACAAACTGAGGGACAAACAGACGGGTGTCTGGTTTCAATGAAACACCGGTTTTGGTGGAAATCCGGCGGGGCTGGTTTTGTTTTGCATAATGAGGTCAATCTCACTGAACTGATGGCATCTTGTTGACTTCACTGCAACGGAAACAAACCAAGTCTTTCATGAGTTTTCTTGTTTTTTATTTAAAAAGAAAAAGATTTTCTTATAATCATCCAATTGTTAGTTATCATTTCACATGCAGACGTTATGTTTTCAAGGCAATTTATTATATTCATTCTCACTCTTACGCATTTAAAATGTAGTCGTATTGCTAACATATAGATTAATATAAATCTCAACAAGGATAAATAACCTTTTTACTCTTTCGAAAAGTTTTATTATATTCACACTCACTCTTACACATTTCAAAATGTAGCTGTATCGCTAACATATAGACTAATTTAAGACTAAATACAAAGCTTCACATGTATTACTCTTTCTAAAAGTTTGATTCAGTAGTGATAAACGGAAAGGTTGCTCATCTCGCTCAGGGATTACTTTAGCCCGGCCCATGTTAGCTGACGTTAGCTAATGTTAGCTGACGTTAGCTGACGTCAGCTAACGGGATTGCTCGCTGACATTCCTGACTGAGTTTGTTGACTTCATAACTTGACAATGTTCTATTTACCTCGTCTGGTATTTCCCCAAAATTGACTTCTCGAAAAGCCTCTGTATACTTATTATTCATTCTAAAGGGAAATGTGTAAAATATATATATATATATATATATAATAGAGGGATAAATGTATACTTTATTCATCCCAATGGGGAAATTTGTTTGTCCTTATTAGCAAGCAAGATAGAACAAATATCAGGAATGAAAAATGCTCATTATATACAACAAAACTCAAACAGCAGAGCGCATGCATTTAGGAAAATTAAACAGTCAAACATGCGCAGTATACGCAGTATACTTTGGAGTGTGTATAAGTATATGTGGTGACAAACAAACAACAAAAGCAGTGCACGGCTTATTGATGTTGAATCATTTGAGGAGGATCTGGCCAGAGGAGACTTTTTATGACGTCTAATTGCAGTGGGCAGGAATGTTCTCCGAGCATAAAAGGTTTGGCTGAACAGGCGAGCAATTCAATTAAAAAAAAACAATGATCTAGGTATCTATGTATTTGTAAAATGTCAAAGTTCCTTCTCGGAAACTGTCATCAAACCTTCAGACGTTAAAGACACGTGAACCAAGCCCTTTCCTCTGCTTGCGCTGACGTCAGCGTGTGGCCTTCAGGACCTTAATGTCACGTGTCGGTTCCCTACGACCCCTCGATGACCCCACAGTGACACAGCCTGAAAGCAGGTCGGAGAGGGAGCGCTTAATATTTACTAAAACTTACCGTAAAGGTAAACTAATCACGTTCCACACCCAGACGGCCCAGACCGGTCGGTGACTACCCAGAAGCCCCGGTGAGTCATCTCCAAACGAACTGAATACATATAATTACTCACACGGGCATGTGACTGGCATTAACACCATTCAGCTGATGGCCTCATCGGATTTGGCAACCACAAAAACAATGAGCTGCTGGCATGATGTGTGTGTGTGTGTGTGTGTGTGTGTGTGTGTGTGTGTGTGTGTGTGTGTGTGTCAACAACCTGTTGACGAAGAAAGAACAGAAAACAAACACATGGAATGAAATCCAGATTCCTTCCTGTGCATGTGGTGTTGTGATTAATTGTTTCATACAAAGCCAGCAGGACTTCCTGGAGTCAGAAAAATAAATAAAGAAGTGGGGGATCAACACACAGCTGTGCTGCGACTCAGTTAGATCAAGTTAAGACAGAGAGAGACTGAGAATGAATCCCATTTCCTGTGCCACTACATGTGGAAAGGGTACGCAGCCTGTCAGGGGAAATTAAACTCCTCGCGTCCTTGAACGCAGCTAAAAGTCACGAGGGGGGCAAATTAGAAACATGGAGCTTTGTCACGCTTTGTGATAGCAATACATACAACCTGTATAGACGGGGGAACTTATTCTTTCTGTTTGTTACATGGTAATAGTTAACCGGCTGTTATTTTTTATTTCCTCACAGCATCACAGGAATGTAGAGGAGATAAGAAAAGAAAGTGAAGGAAAGGAGGAAGGAAGGAGGAGATAAATGCAGTGATGTCAGTCCGGCCCACTCCTTTTTTTTCCAGTACAAAATGCAGCAGAGCACAGCTCAGTCTGCATACCACTGCTGCTGACGGCTGCTGTGATCCCACACACACACACACACACACACAAACACACACACACTTTGCTCACGTCACACACTCATCATACCGCTCTCACAGAGGCGCCGGAGCTCAGAGCAGCGCTGGAAGATGCAACCGGCTGGCGACCACTGAGTGAGTCCACTTTCCCATCCTCCACTGCTCTCTCTCTCTCACGCTCTCTCTCCCCCCCTCTCTCTCTCTCTGTCTCTCTCTCTCTTCCTCTCTCTCCCTCCTGTCTGTGTTGTGATTGTCATTCCACGGCCCGTCTGAGCTCATTTATCTCCGCACGTCTCTCCTCTCGTCGCTGTGAAACCGGCCAGTGTTTTCTCACACTGAGAGACTTTTCAAACTTTTCTCTCAGCATGCCGCGCACACGCCTCTCTCCTCTCCTCTCCTCTTCTCTCCTTTCTTCTTTCTTCTCTTTTTTTCTCCCCCCTTTGCTCTGCGTGTGAGTGGAGGAAGAGGCGAACCCGGGCCCAGAGCCAGACCTGCGTGCCTTTTTTCTATCTTTTTGAACAACAAAATGTGGATGTTGATCCGCTGTATTCTCATCTTGTGATTGTTGTGTTCCTGCGTTGTGTTGCCGTCTGCGAATAGTTTGGCACGATGTTTTTGTGCCGCTGCCAAGGCATTGTTTAAATGTACACACAGCGAGTAAGAGGAGCTGTTGCACAGGTGGCTTCTTTTTTTTTTTTTTTTAAACTGATGAATTGGTGCGTCTGTGTGGGTTGTTGTCTTCAAGTCAGGTCCAGTTTCTTTGTGTCGCTTTTAAATCACACGGCCTTAAAGGGCCTCACAGCTCCATACACTGTGGTGGGATGAATGAAAACAAGCCCATCACAAAAAGCCTCACTGTGTGTGTGGGGGGGGGGGGGGGTGATAAAGAAGTACAGTTGTGTGTGGACAGAGTTAATAAAGGAATGGATGCTGGTTCAGAGACTAATCGGGGCAGTTAAGCCGTCTGTGTATTGTGGCGACCCCTCCTCGCCCCGTGCCCGTGGTTGTTGTTGTTGTTCCCGTGCTGGATGGGAGGGGGGGGTCATCGGCTGCATTTGGGCCCACACAGCGTTTTAGTGTTGCACGTTGTGATCCCGGGTGGGGGGGGCGGGAGTTGACAACGTGATTAAAAAATAAGTGGATTTAAAAAGTGCAGCAGGCTCAGAGTTTTGGCTAAAGTTTCATTGGTCGAGTAAGAAGATTAGAAGAAAACGAATTTCCCAATTTTTTGTTGCGTTCGGCCCTGCGTCAGCCTGAAATAATGGTTTCACCAAAACCACAGATTAAATCTGTTTTTTTTAGCGGCTTAGCGGGATGCCAGGGTTCAACCGCTGCCGCACCTCCGAGCTGCAGCGGCTGATGCTTCTCTATCGATAACCCGTAAACGCTGGACCGCCCTCCAGAGCAGATTGGTGAGCCGTTATCACAGAAACAGATCCTATTGGCTCCGTCTCAGCGACGCAGCGTGTCACATCTTTCAAACGTGTGTGCAGGGCGGAGGCTGCTTTGTGCTGTGTGTTTACACACTGTTCAGGGTGAAGGTTGTTCGTGGGATTCATTTTTCTCTTGAGGACTAAACAGAGTGGTGTGTGTGTGTGTGTGTGTGTGTGTGTGAGTGTGTGAGAGGTTAGTGGCTGTCTTGTATTATCCCGGCTGTTACTGTAACGTCTCTTTAATTCACTTTAACGTCTCTCATTTCATTTTATTATCTTTTAGAGTATTAGATATCTTGTATTATCTCGACTAATCTCTTTATCTGTATCATTAGATTAGCACATTGTTTGTCCTGCGTCGTTTATATATATATATATCTTTTTTTAGCTCTCTATCTGAGTCTGTTACCCCCAGATAGGATGCAAGTCATTAACGCCCAATGTGTGTTTGTGTGTGTGTGTGTGTGTTGACACACTGAACCTGCCCCTGTTTGCCTTTCAGTATTTGAAAGCACAGAGGTATTTTTTCTGCCTACTGTATGCAGAGTAAACACTGCATGAACACACACACACACACACACACACACACACACACACACACACACACACACACACACACACACACTACATTTGGTATCGTGGCTTATTTGCTTCAGGACTTTTGTGATGTGCCAGCCAGAAGAGGATTGAATGGAGGGTAACTAAACAATACTGTAGATATAATCTCTCTCTCTCTCTCTCTCTCTCTCTCTCTCTCTCTCTCTCTCTCTCTCTCTCTCTCTCTCTTTCTCTCTCTCTCTCTCTCTCTCTCTGTGTGTGTGGGAAAACTACAACAGCAACCTTCAGAGCTCAGTCAATCCGGACACACTGTGCCTTCACCTCCTCCAGCGCAGAGGAAGAGGACTTGACAAGAGGACGCCGGTGACCTCCAGCACTTAGACCGCACCCGATCCCACGTCCTCCAGAGAAAGGGGAACCTGACTCTGGGACAGGAAAAGAAAAAAAAGAAAAAGGAGCGACCGTATCCCACCGCTGAAACTCGACCCGCCGGACGGAGAGACAGAGGGAAGAGGGTGACCGCCGTCTTTGACAAGTGGGGCACGAAGAGGCAAGATGCTGGCTAAAATCCTGGAGGACATGTGGGTGGAGCCCGAGGTGCTGGAGGCCCTGAGCGAGGAGCAGAAGAGGATCCTCTTCCTGAAGATGAGAGAGGAGCAGGTACGCCGCTGGAGAGAGCGCGAGGAGAAGGAGACGGAAGAGAGGGAGGAGAGGGAAGGAGGCGACGACGGCGACGCGCCAAAGAAAGGTAGAGTGACACGCTGAAGTACACACAGGACACGCACATCTCATTCCACTACACAACAGCATGAGGAGGATTCCTAGTAGAGCAGAAGAGGAAACCTCTGACTGAAGTAGCAGGAAGGATCAGGGGTTTCTGGGTAATGTGGTCTTTGGTTTTGACGAGCAGTAACAAAACTCTGACAGGAGATTAAAGATGATAGCTTCTCTTACATTGTTCTCATTTCTTGACGGTAAAACAGGCGTCACAACTAATTTGGCACCTGACAAACTTACAGAACGATTATCTGTACCGAGAATCAGGCATTTTGTCAACATGCAAGTATTTTCAGGTACGAGACATCTGTCACCTTTGCAGCAATCGATGGGAAACATGCTTCTGATTTATTTATTTTTTGTTGAGATTTAGATCGTAAGAATCTCTAGTGGGCTAGCCTAGCTTTAGCATAAATACTGGAAACAGCTAACTATTAGCTCTGTTTGAGGATAACATGCACCTCTAATGCTCACTAATTAATATGATTTATTTGTTTAGCGTAAAAACAATACGTTGCTGTTTTATGGGGGTTATTTGCCAGACTGTATTTACTTTGGGTGTGCGCTGACTTCCTTCAGTCTCTGTGGCAAAGCTAGCTTTTTACCCCTTTTCCAGTCTTTTTGCTAAGCTAAGCTAAACTAAGCAGCTACTCGCTGTAGCTTCATATTTAAATGAGAAAAATGTTAAACTTGAACCTTTTTCGTTTTCAAGTTCCAGTATCGGAGCTGGATCAGACATATTCAGATCAGATTTAAAATAGATTGCTTTGAGACAACAAATACATGTTTTTATGACACATAATAAATGAAGTAATAAAATGATACGACCGGCATAAAGGCAATTAGAAAGTATCTAAAGATACAACTCACCATTACGCCGAATTAGTGGGAACCTTCATTTTCTTTGGGGGGTAACGTATCAGACGGATGTATCCGGTCATTTTTCAAAATAAAACCTCTTTCCAACCTTTGACACGTTTTTAATAAATTCTTTCTGAGCTGATTTAAAGGACCAGCGTGGAGGACGTGGTGTCATCTAGTGGTTAGGTTGGAGAATGCGAAGCCTTCAGGCAACGTAAAAACGCAAAAGGCTCGCCCTCAAACCAGTGTTTGGTTTGTCCCCCCTGGGCTACTGTAGAAACATGGCGAAATCAACTGATTGTTTTGTTTCATGTGATTATTTCTCAAATGAAAACACATGAATAGTATATTCGATTACTTCCATTAGATCCTCCTTAATCCGACACACTGGTCCTTTGTAGGTGAAATAAATGAATACAACTTTAAATCTTCCGTTTGAAATAATAAATCCCCCAGATTTTGTTTGCTCGTCAGAAATGTCTTTGTATGCTAGGGGGGGGGAGTCACATGTATGACCTCTGTGTTTTTTTCTTAATCCTAGTCCTGTTTAATCCGTATACAAGTACCGCACACACCTAAAAAAAAGTCTGCATGAAGAGTAGCGGCTCTGTAACTACAATCAAATCCCCATTACTACTGTTCCTCTCTCTCGATGGCTAACGGTGAGGCGTCTGCAAACACACACTCATTTGTTTTTAGCTATCTATATTTCAGATGTCGTAAGATCGCGCGGCCCTTTCCCAACTAATTCATGAGTAGAAATCTTCTCAACTCCGAGCGCACACGACACACAAGCGGTGTAGTAACACCCTCTCCTGTTTCCAATCTGATTAATGTGTTTAAATTACACACAAAGGGATCGAGTCCAGAGTTCGCCCATCGGGCTCTACCTTCCAGTCTCACGCATCTCACCAACCTTTCCTCCATTTCAGGTGTTTGTCTGACTCACTGAGACCCTATCTGTGTGTGTGTGTGTGTGTGTGTGTCTGTGTGTGTGTGTGTGTGTGTGTGTGCGTGTGTGTGACAGACAGCCTCTATCCCCGCCTGTCGAACCGTTCTCCCAGCTGAAAGCTGAATAAGATTGAGTAAGCCCTGCGGTTTGGGGCGTCGCCGCGCTTTAAATTGCATATTAGGTTACCGTCTTTGTTGACTCAATCTGTGCCCCATGTCACCCGAGAGTGTGTGTCGTCTGCGTGTTCGTGTTACACAACATACAATCCAGTTAGCCCATTGCAGTGTTTGTCCCCGGTGCCGGTGTCGGGACAAGAACAATCGTTAAACGTCACACAACTATGAAAACCCGACGCTTCCGCGCCGCACGTCTGGCTCTTTGTGGAGGTGTGTGGTCACAAAGATGGCCTCCGTTTCATGTGTGGCGTGACAGGTGCGTTGTGCGGACAGAACCACGACTGATGTCAGAGATGGTCTTTTTGGTCAGGTGACATCTGACTGAGACGTCCCACACACAATGTCCCCTTATGTGCTGCGTGACTGTGGGCAAACACGAGTCATCCCCCCCCCCCAAAAAAACACGGAGAGGAAACAGAGCGGCCTTTGTTCGCATCGGCTTCTTAGGACTCTGTGTAGTCGGTTCCCTGTCAGGAGCCGACCGTGCCCGTGGACTCCTACGGCATCTGTTGCCGACTGCGTCTTTTAAAGGGCAAATCTGCACCGAGGTCCTATTGGCGGAAAAGTGCTGCTGTAAAGCTCTCCGGGGATTTGAACTTTTACACCACGCCTCCACGATCGGTGATGTCATGGCAGGTGTTTTTTTTTTTTTTTTTTACCTCTGTTTTCTTAGCAGGTGTCATGGAACAAACACCCCGGAGGGGTTGGTGGGTTATTTCCACCGACTGCATCACGATGAGGGAACAAGTGCAAGGTGTGGGTGTAGTTGAAGAATTGATTTTTGATTATTATGACCTGAAGATAAGCAAACAAAAGCAAGATATAATGAGTTACATTGTTATACAAGTTGTACTTTTACAATGCTCTGTGTATTTTAAGAGCGAGTGAAAGAGAAGATGCGGTGTCTAACAAAGAAATACACAAGATTTTGGTTGTTTCCGAATCCAGTTTCTGTGAGCCAAGTAACCCTGTTATTAACTATCTTCCTCTCCTTCTTTAATGATCCCGAATTATTTAAACGTGGTTTTGCCAATGGTCCATAAGTGAATGGTGTTTTGCAGCGAGACACACTAATTTTCTCCACTTGATAGAGAGAGAGAGAGAGAGAGAGAGAGAGAAAGAGAGAGAGAGAGAGAGAGAGAGAGAGAGAGAGAGAGAGAGAGAATGGGAACAGCTAAGCTCAATGCTGATGAGCTTTTCTCAAGCTCAACACTGATAGGACAGCACCACCTTCTGGATGAAAGCCAGAATAGCAGTTCATGAGACTGAGAGACAGACAGCTGACCCTTCTCCTCTTCCTCCTCCTCTTCTTTCTCCTCCTCCTCCTCCTCCTCTTCATCCTCCTCCTCCTTTTTCTTCTTTTCTCCCTGCAGCAGCCGATAACAAACATGTGAGGTGGCTGCTGGGTCGGGACGGAGACGTGAGCGTCATTGTGATCGGAGAGGTGGACGAGTTCAGGTCCTCCAAACTGCTCCAGAGCCTCATGAACAACAGGTAGACACACACAGAAAAACAAACACGGATAACATTAAACTGATGGACGCAGGCTCCGTGGCAACCTTCTGCCACATCTTTCTACAGCAATATTTAATAATTAATAAGTGATTCGTGAGTAATAGTGATAATCTACTACTTGTGTCAAGCAACAAAATCCAGAATGTGCAAAAGAAATGTCTGTTTGTTCGATTTTCTTGTTTTAAATTTGAACGTGCGTTCAAAGTGTCTTTCAGAAGAGTCTTAATCTCTTTTACGTGATGGACTTCCTCAGCGTTTCTAAACCACAGAACATCCCCGTCATAATAAAGCTTTTACTTCCTTGAGCAAATGACATAACTCTGATTGAGTTTGATAACTAAAGAGTGTCAGCGAGCGAGCCGTCTCCTCGTCCTGATTGGATTATAGAAGTTATCTGCCATATGACTAGCTGAAAGGAGGGGGGGGGTGATTCAAAGGTTAGGCCGGCTGACTGAAAATGGCCGTCTTTGTCTTCCCAGAGTCCACACTGATCATATGCACGACATCCAGCCGGTGGACTTGCTGTCGGGAAGAGAGGCCCAGCAGCTGGGCTTCAAAGAAGAGCTGTCCCTCGCCGTCGTCGGGGTGAGCGCACGTGTTCTGCCGTCGGTTTCGGGTCAGGCGAGCCGCGCGTCAGAGTCTCGCTCGTCAAAACTGTGTCCCGCTTTTCCGTTCAGGACGAGCCGGCTTCCCCGCGGGACCGCTGGTCCGAGGAGGACTCCTGCAGCGCCGACGACGACCCGAAGGACCCCGCCGAGGACAGCGACAGTGACTCAAGCGGCAGCTCGGACAACCACGGCGAGTGGACGCCTCTCAGCGAGCCCCGTCTGAGTAGCCCTGGCGACCGGACGCCGCTCAGGGCCCAGCTGTCCGAGACAGAGAGGGCCGACCCACAGGACGCAGGTAACACAAAGACCCATTTACTGACGCTACTTAGGTGTAAGTACAGGTAAAAGTACTGCCACATTGTAGAAATACACCTTGCATTGCAATACAACTAACTAAATGAATAGCTACTACATACAAGGCACACCAACAGTGCCGTAAAAGTCGGGTTACAAGCCACTACTACCTTTCTGTGGGTGTCTCCGCTAGCTCCCCGCTGTAGCTAGCTAGTGCTGCTGCTAGCTCTCCGCTAGCACTGCTGCTAGCTCCCTGCTAGCTCCCCGACAACCACCGAAGGTAGCGGGACCAGCCCCGGCGGGGAGCTAGCAGCAGCGCTAGCGGAGAGCTAGCAGCAGCACTAGCTAGCTACAGCGGGGAGCTAGTGGGGACACCCACCGAAGGAAGGAGCGGCTTGCAACCCAACTTTAACCGTAGTAAATGTTTCCCTTTTACAGTGTTATAATCTACATTTTATGATTGGATTATTACCACTAATGCATCAACATCTACACAGAAATGATCGTATGTTGTGTATGTGAAGTTACTCGTCAGCTGTCAAATAAATAAAGAGGAGTGCAATATCTCTCTCTGACAACGTAGTAAAAAAACAGCAGTGCAGTTACACCGAACACAGGTGATTTGTGTTGGAAGAGCGGGGCTGTCCGCAGGAGGCGCATTAACACTGGGCCGAGTGCATTGTTACGACATTAGCTCACCGGGGAAAACACATCCTGGTGAACTCACCCTGCCTTCCTCTCCCCTCCTCAGAGAGCTCGCAGTACGGCGGCCGCGTGGCGCAGCTCAGGAAGGCGTTCGCAGAGGATGCTCGCGGCGCCAAACCCGCCAGCGCCAAACCTCCCCTCCCCGCCAAGCCCGCCCACCTCCAGAAGAGCAGCGCGCCCTTGATTCACTCAAACTGAAATTGCGGTCCAGCCCCGCGACGAGGCCGCGCTGCGACCGCAGAGGCAGAGCTGCAACACACACCTGTATGGGAAGTGAAGGCTCAGCGAGACACTGATGGACCTGAACCCAGGCCTCATAGAGAGACGGATCCTTCCTTGAACCTGAGCGGTGACCTGAGATACACTTTTGTAAGGCCGCGATGCCCGGACCGACCCGCAGACGGAGAAACGTTAGAGTGGGAGTGGATGGGGGGGGGGCAGCGGAGAGAGACTTGAAAGCTTTTTCAACCGAAGTCAACCTGAATGAGAAAATGAAGCAGCTTTGATGTTGCCGAGTTCAAATGCACTCACATGGTTTGTGTGTTTGACAGGCAGACACTGAGAGATGTCCAGACACACACACACACACACGCACAAACACACACACACATGCATATACTGTTCAATACAGGTGGTGAAACACTGTGCTGCACCTGATGAATGAATGTTCATGGTAAGTTCTCCTCCTCAGAAGACATGAGCAGAGGTTATCGGGAACGGAAACATGTGTTTGATAAATAATCATATCCTTCTGTGCTGTTCAAAAGCTTTGAAACTGTTTTAAATGTAACTTTCCTATATGACCCATCCAGTTCATCAATCACAGCTAAGGTGCAGGGTTTTTGGGGTCAAATTAAAGGACTGAATTCATGGTGAATAATAATAAACTGACTGGTTTCCAAAAACAGTTTGCAATCCCTCATATGAACACACACACACACACACACACACACACACACACACGGGCCTCCTGACACCTGAACCAGCCATTTCACTGTCTTTTTTCTTTATGTGAATGAGTGAACAGGATGTAATGGCGCCTACGACTCCGACTGCGATGCACCAAGTTTGTGGGGAATCAGTGTCGCGTTCGCACAACGACACCAGCACACTGGATGTAGTAAGAAACAATAACTATGAGCTCAATTTGCTGACTCGTGCTTAAAAATGGAGGGCACCTTTTCCCTCTCTGGCATACCCATACTTTGCCCCAGATTAAAATATCTCAACTATGACTGGATGAATCCCACACTGACTTTATTGACCCCTCTACTTGTCCTCTAGTGCCAACATGTGGTCCAATATTGTGGTGTATGGCCAAATAACTGTTGGCAGTACCGCCGGTACTTGTTGTACTTTGTGTTCAGCGCTAATGAGCAAATATGACCGCTCCAGCATGCTGAGCTCGGATGATGAGCGTAGTAAAAATGACACCTGCTAAATGTGTTAGCGTCGTCACTGTGAGCATGCTACCACACGCTGACCTTAGCATTTAACTCAGAGCATGGCTGGAGACTCTCAAAGGGCTGGGAGGAGGGGGGACGGGGGGGTTTGCAGACCAAAAGTAATTTAGACGAGCTTTGATAAAGTTATCCAAGTTAATTGACCCTCAAGGTTAATTCCTGACCTTGGAAATAGTCGTTTGAGACTAAATTCTTTCCTCACAAGGTCCACTTACTTGGCTTTTCCGCAGCAATCGGCCACATCACACAGCCGCTATACCACGTGACGGAAAATCCATACTGATGTTCCACGATAACGACTCAATCATCACGACAGCGGAAACAAGAGACGCCGCAATTTTGTGGCCGATAGCTTCGGAAAACCTAGTGAGGTGACGCTGAGACGAGGATGTCCTTTTTAAATCAAGCGTCATTGTTTAATATTTATTTTTTCCGTTGCGTCCAGTCGGCGTCTGAAGTTCTGCGACACGCAGACATCAACAGACACTTCCATTGTGAGCGTCCTCACTTCCTGCTTGTCTTTGGGGCCTTTTTTTGGTGTGCTTTCAGTCAGGTCTCCAGTTAGTGAAACACATGACCGGTTGGGCTAAGTCAGCGGACAGGCCGGTCACGGTCACGTGATACTCTTGGCTGCGGTAGAAAATAAACTTTTTTGGCTCTTAAAAAAAAAAGCTAGTTTTGGCTGATCGAGCTGCATTGTCGTGAATTTGGCATGAGCGGCGTACACGAAGAGGCCCCCTATACACGCTGATCGACCAACAGGGATCTGGACACCCTCACACACACACACACACACACACATACTCCCACAGCTTTCTTGAGTCAGCACTCTCACCTCGTGGCTAATGTCTCAATTCGACTCCAGTGTCCCGGAGTGCAGACCTCAAAGAATGGCAACGTGTAACCCTGCAATCCACCGACCGCACTGCAGCACGAAAGGGACGTCGGATGCGAGGAAAATAGCGAATCCTTCTCGCAAAAGCACACGTGACACCGTGAAAGATGTGGCAGCACTCCATCTTAAAGGTTAGGAGTGTTTAAGCTGAGGATACCTCACTACGGGGTCACATGTTCCCTTTACTCAGTCACTAATTCCCCTGCTAAACCTTTTATTTGTACTGTTGGGTATCTCCCCTAAAGACTTTCTATGTATTTTGTTGGTGTAAAAAAAACAATTTATGACCAAGCCACTAATTTGATCTCTCTTTCTCTCTTTTTAAAAAAATTTTTTTCTCCAACACAGTTGAGTCTGTTCATATGGTTATAGCGTGCATTCAGCACGGGGGTGTTTACTGATAGGGGAAGACACAGAGGAGCGGCTGATGGCGGTCACTTACACAATGATTATCTATTCAGTGGGATGCGTCAGAAAACAGCCCGGCCGAGATCAAACGGCGCGCACAGAGAGCTGATTAGCATGTGGTCTGGAGCGAGACGGAGCGCGAGACGCTCGGGGAGACAGAGCAAAATGGGAGTCAGGTCACGGGAAGCACCGCGTCACAGCCAACTCAATAAAACTTCTCATTCCCTCACCATCCCCACACCCGCAGCCTCTGGCGCACGCGCTTTTCCTGTACGTGGGCGAGGAGCGTACACGTGAGCGCGCGCGTGTGTGTACGTGCGTGAAAGTGTGTGTGTGTGTGTGTGTGTGTGTCCACCCATATTTCTTGAATCATGTGACTCGACACGAGCAGTCATGCACAGTGCGAAAGGCCCCGCTATATATAGTCGGCCAGTGTTGGGTTTCCCAGCAGAGCATTGTAGGAGCCGCTCATCGTCGTCCCATAAGAAAGTGCATGCCGTTGACTTGTGATGTTTCTATTTGCTGTAGGTGTTAAGAGTCTGGAGGGGAAGTTAGGACACGAGGAGCAGTTGGTGCTCTTCCTGTTTCTATCTGTGTGTGTGTGTGTGTGTGTGTGATAGTAAACTTCAAAGATCATAACAACAAGGATTAGATACCGTGCGTCTGAGACCAATAAAGCGTGTCTTATCTCGTCTTCTGAATGAAGTCATTGTGGAGAGGAATAGTGAGTCAGGAGTTCAGTTAGTTAGCAGCTCTGTGCTTAATGACTAACGACACCTAAGTGGTGATGTCATTAGATTTGGCCCCCTTGGGTTGCTTAGGTGCGTAAAACCTCAGGCGGAATCAAGGTGAACAGTTCAACGTGTTTTAATCATTTTTAAATGCAAGCATAATGTTCATTCTTCCAAACGCTACAAAGATATTTCATATCTAAACATGTAGCATCATGCAACATGTAGCATGATAGCTGATGCTACATGTAGCACATGAGCTTTGGTTTGTTTTTTTATTTGTTTAAAGGGGAACTACACCAATTTTCCGCATGAAAGCCCGGAAACATTTGCGTGTCGTCTGTGTCTCTGTGTAGCACATGTGTGCTGATGCTACACGTAGCATCAGCTCCCAGTCTGATTTCACAAAAAGTAATACAGAAAATTATGAAAATACATTAGGTTTAGTGTTTTTTGTGTTGGTGTCTTTTGACAGAAAGTAAAAGAAAACCACAACCGGCACCAATCTTAACAGATAACATAACATCTAAAGGGATTCGGTATAAATTCTTGTGAAAGACAGATTACATAATGACAAAAATAAAGAGAAATGGTCAAAATCTAAATATATAGGTCAAGCTATAAAAACACTTCATTTTCCAGAATGCAACACACAGGATCGCCCACCTCCTTTAAAACCCACCCATGCCCCTCAGGGTGGTCTCGGCTCCCCACAGAGACACAGACGACATGCAAATGTTTCCGGGCTTTCATGCGTAAAATTGGTGTAGTTCCCCTTTAAACAAATAAAAAAACAAACCAAAGCTCATCAGATATAAAAAGCATTTCAATGGTCATAAAACAACTGACAGAAACTCTTTTCGACAGCTCAACACAAGTTTCTATGTGTGTTTAGTCTCATTGTTCATTTCCAAACTAGTTTAAAGTCAGCCAAAACATTTTTAGCTAATAATTAGGCGCTATTGATGACAAATGACCGTCTGATGGTTTGATGCTTCCCCACTTCATGAGCAAACATTATGTAGTTTAGCATCCTAGCATGCTAAACTACATAATGTTTGACTACTACAAGTTTAGCATGCTAGCAAGCTAAACTACTTGATATCCCTGCTGAGAGTGAGCGCGTTAGCTTTGGGACTGAGCACATCAGCACGCTGACATTAGCGTTCAGCTAAAAGCTAACAATGCTAGCACGTTTACTTGGCACACAGTTAGTTAATGACTGAAGTGTGGATGGGCAGGACCGGATCATGGGAGATTGAATATGAAAGATACAGGTTAGCTCGGTGGGCATACATTTCAAGTCACCATAAATTTTAATCTGATATGATATAGATATTGCGAAAATGTCACGTCAATGTTGTCTCAATAGCCTGAATTCTTTGAGATTATGAGGCAAATTTGTTTTGCCACACGGTGAGTCATTGCTGCAATTCAATACCATTGATTATTATTTATTTGAGTCACTAATGATTCACTCAAACAGCAGACAAATCAAAGTGAAATACCTTTGTGTAACTGACATTACTGCTCGTGCCTTGATGTGCTAAAGGTTGGAATAATGCAAATAAAATGTTTCAAGCGTTCTTTTTTTTTACTTGAGACTCAACGGCAACAATCATTTCCACATCATGAGGTGGCACGAAGAGAAGACGTTATGAAATATCACTGCAGGCAGACGTTATCGCCGCGCTTTGCCGGACTTCCTGGAACCTCCGTGCCTTTCTTAAAAAATCAGCGGCGGGCTAAAGATTAACAGAATTTTGTGTACACGTTACCCTCCGAAACGAGCGCCGCGTGAACCCGCCTGCGGTTCATGATGTCAGACTGCTCACACGGCTAAATCCCCTCTCTTTCTGTGTTTGTGTTTTGACCGACAGGAAGTTCCTTTTCTACTTCTGAAGGACTGAAACTTTTTTTTTAACGGTACGTTACATTTCAAAGCCACTGCCATTGTCTTTGTGCTTGTGTTTTGAGAGCTAGCGTGAGGCCGAACCAGAAGGAGATGGTGCCGGTGGTCGGTCTATTCTGAATCCACCTTTAACAGCTTTAAAGGTCAAAGGTCAAGAGTCCCCTTTGACCCGAGTGTCACCAAAATATAACCTGAGGGCAGATGAGCCTGAGCTTTTCAGGAAAGTAAGAAACCATTGTTGTGTGTCTGCTTGGGGGTAACCGTGTTTCCCACGTGCAAAAAAAGTGAACGCAAATGGATTACAAGAGGGGGGGGGGGGGCGTAATGAGGAATGATCTCAGAAAGATGCTGTTTCTGCAAAGCTGTTACACATTTTCTAACACTGGGGATGCAGCCAGTGGGAGAGGAAGGAGGGGAAAAAAATAAAAAATTTCACAATGAGACACAGTGTCTCCAAGCCGACGCAGTGGCCAAAATTTCAAAGGTCTGGCTCGTGAGTGAGGGTCCGCCCAGCTCCAGCGCAGGTTGCCTTTGGGCTGGCAGGTTGTTCCACTGCAGTGTGTGTGTGTGCGTGTGTGTGTGTGTGTGTTTGTGTGTGCGTGTGTTAGAGGAGTTTTTCTTCTTCTTCTTCTTCTTCTTTCTCCCTCCGGAGTGGGCAGGGCCGCCGGTGCTAACATATGTAAGCTCCACAGGGGTCTGTGACGGCACACACGGCTATCTGGACAATGCATCCGTCATTAACCTCTCGCCTCCCTGCGTCTCCGTCTCGCTGCGTTTCGTTCGGCCTCCGCCGCCGCCGCCGCTCTCCCTCTCCCTCTCCCTCTCCCTCTCCCTCTCCTTCCCTCTTTGTCTGGCCCACGCTATCTTCATCCCCTGCTGTCCATCTCCCCGTCCTCCCTGCGTATCTCTCTCTCTCTCTCTTTTCTCTCCCCCTGTGGCCTGCTTTTCATCTCTCCCAGTTTTTCACCCCCTCTCCCTCTCACCCCCCCCCTCCTCTCCCTTCTCCTCCCTTCTCCCTCTCTGCCCTTCACCACGTCTCTTTTCTCCCCCACCTCCCTTCACCCTCTCTCCCTAGATCCGCTTTCCACCCCCTCCTCCTCCTCTTCCTCCCCCCCCCACACTCCCACAACTCTCCCTCTCAAACCCCCCTCCCCCCACCCCTCCTCTTCTCTGTCCTCCGTTCAATCCCTCCTTCTGCCCCCCCCTCCCCTCCTCTCTTTCTCTCCTGCCATCTTGCAGGCCAGTGGAGCCAGACTGCAGGCGTTCAGGGAGTCACTGGACCTGCTGGGCAGCGGGTGACACAGATTTCCGGTGTGTGTGTGTGTGTGTGTGTGTGTGTGTGTGTGTCTGCGTGTGTGCGAGTGTGTGTGTGTGTGTGTGTGTGTGTGTGTGTGCATGCGTGACGAGAACAGGGAGGGGGGATTAAGCTCCAAATCACTAGAAAGGCACCGAAGAGAGAGAGAGAGAGAGAGAGAGGGAGAGAGAGAGAGAGAGAGAGAGAGAGAGGGGGGGGGGGTGAGGGAGAGAAAAAAAAAGCTGCAGATCCAAGAATTTGAAATTCCCCCTTTGTCTGGGAGATGAAGAAACACTAGACTGTGGACTTTGAGTAAGAGACTGTGTTCCTCGTTCAGCAGGAGCGTTGCGTTCGCATGATGCTGGAGCTCGCTGCTTTTCTCCATGAGTTGGCAGTGTCCTGCGTTGGCTGGCGTGCTGTGCTCTCTCTCTCTCTCTCTCTCTCTCCCCGCCTGACAAACACACATACACACACACACACTCACACACACATACACGCACGCATACTCAACCCCCACAGATGCACACACACACACACACACACACACACACACACACAGTCCCTCTGCGATCCCCCTGACTGAAGGCACACAGGAAGTGCAGCCGTGGCCCAATTATAGCGTGACACCTCGGGCCGGCCGTTGCCATGGTTACGTCTTCCCTGCGGTCCCCTGGAGTGTGGCGCCGAGGAAGAAGGTCTTATCACATCAGCCATCGTTACGGCAACAAGCAAAAAAAAAAAAAAAAAAACCCACCCTGTAGCCTCAGTGCAGCTGCCGGTGTATTTTGTTTATAACGTGGTAGTGTGCATGTGTGTGTGCATGTGTGTGTGCATGTGTGTGCGTGTGTGTGTCTACATGTGATCTACACTTGTGAATAAAAAAAAAGGGAAATTGCGTCAGTGTGTGAATACAGGAGAGTGTTTGTTGTTTTGCGTGTGTGTGTGTGTGTGTGTGCGTGTCGCACGCACCGGACTGGCCAAGGCAGCGTGTAGGTGCGTTTGTGTGCGTGTGTGTGTGTCTGTGGGGTTGCGATAAGGCTCTCAGCCACACCATTAGGTGACTCATAATCCACACAACCCCACACACACACACATACGAACACACGTGTGCATGTGTACAACCAGGGACACGGAGGATAACGGACACATACACCCAATTAAACACACACGCACGCACACACACAGACACACACGTATAAACCCAGCCTGTAGACAATTACACATGGCCAATTTATTTTATTTCAAAAGGGCAAACAGAGCTATACAGTACAAGTTGCACATGAAATAATTTAGCCTCGGCTGAACTCATTCATTTCTTACTGATGCAGTGACGTCAGAACAACAGAAACAAAACTCCCTATCAGAAACAAAACATTTGGCTCCTTTTTCTTTTCTTTTTTTTTTTGTTTTTAAGTTGAAACACAATACATCCAAACTGGAAAGGGATGTAAAAAAGACATAATGTTTTCCAGATATTTACAGTCTATTTACAGCATTTTTGTCGTCACCTAAATATTGACACACATTGGTATCCTTCTTTCTCTCCTCTCCAATTCACTGATTGTCAAAAGAAAGGATGGGAAACGAGTGTGGACATTCTCAAAGCGGAGCTGCAGCTCCTCGTTTCGGCGCCAGATCCCCGAAAAGATCTCCCAACCAACCACAGTCCGAGTGTGTTAACATGGTGTCCTGTGTGTTTGTGTCGGCTGCAGCTCCTCAAACAATCATCCAACCGGGATCCTCTGACAAATGCTGCCCCCCCCCCCACTTCCACGTTACATTACTATCCATCCAAGGCGCCGTTGCTCCTCTCCTGTGCCAGACCCAAAGTAAAGTCGGAGCCCCTCAGATCGAACCCAGACACTCTGCTCTCAAACCCAGGACCTCCCGGCTTCCTCTTCAGCTCCTCGCACTTCCTGTATTTACAGATCTGGTGTCCCCTCTTGCGATTGCGGCAGCTGCTGCACTGGTCGCAGTTCGTCTGACGCCGACAAGGTACGCACTCGCCGCACCTCTTCCTCTTCCTCCTGCCGGCGCTGCTGCCGCCCAGGGAGCCGGGTGAGTAGCCCTCGGCCACCAGCCCCTCGATGCCCTCGGCTCCCATGGCCGCGCTCCTCCAGTGGCCTCCCCCCATCTGGAAGCCGGCCAGGGGGAACAGAGTCGGGCTGAAGGGGAACCAGGCGCCCAGGAAGGGCTGGAAGTCGGTGCCGCATCCGGAGGAGTCCTCCTCCTCCTCCTCGGGGCCCGACCCGCCTCCCTCCCCGTCCCCCTTCGCCTCCACGGCCTCCCGTTTCACCGGCTGGCTGCTCGGCGCACCGAGGCCGGCCTGCTCCGTGGTGGCGGGGGTGAGCGCCAGCAGCCCGGCGCGCATCAGCAGCTCGGCGGCGTGGGCCAGGTGGAGCCCGCTGGGCGACTCCCACATGTCGGGCCAGGAGGGGGCCCGGCGGGGCTTAGCGTGCGCGGGCTGGGCGGCCCGCTGCTGCGCCGGGGAGGGCTGGATCAGGCCTTTGACGTCCACGGCCGGAGAAGGGGTGGAGATGTAATGGGAGAGGCTGTAGGGGTGGTTGGAGCGCTTAAGGCTGGGTCTCAGTGGCTCATTGGGGATTTTAGCGCTGCTGTGGGCCTGATTCGGGGAGGAAGGGCCAGCGATGTCTACGGCAGTGGACATAGCAGTGGCTGTGTGTGGGGGGTGTCTGTCCGTGTGTGTGTGTGTGCGTGTGTGTGTGTGTGTGTGTGGGAAGAGAGGTGAGGGAGAAGGGGATTGAAGCCGATGCGGGGTTGACAACCGTCCTGCTGTTACTTCAGCCAAAATGGCAAGCCTTGGCCTGTGTCCCTATTCCCATTCTCTGCAGCAGCCTCAGAGTCCTGGAGAGCTAGAAATGAATGGGGGATGAAGAGAGGAAGGTTAAGAATAGAAATGTTGGAGGGACGAATACAGAAAGAAGAGTAAACAGAGGAGATTGGGACTCTGGGATATTTCTCAGCTGGAGCCACAAAAAACACCGTCAGAGAATCAGAGTGTGGAGAATCCGCGTTTAAGGAGAAAAACAAACACATACCTATGTATGTATTTTTTGTATTTTATTTTAGAAACAAACTGCTCGAATAGACACGAACGGGGGCCATGTATCAGACACAGTGCATGGCTCTCGCTCGTGATTTCCGCATACAGGAGGCAGTATCCCTTTAAGAATTTCACGGTATATCAATGCAATCAATAACAGAGCGACAACAATATGCAAAGATATGCGCATATGCGCAGGTCAAATGTGGAGCGCGCTTTTCAAATACATTTTGACGACTGCTGTTATGTGTGCCAGCCAAAGCTTAAGCCGAGCGAGGAGAAGGACTAAATAGAGGACCGTCAGGGAAAAAAACAGGCTGTCTTTTGTCTGGTATCGACGACGAGTGAGCGAGGTGCGCAACGATGCGGTTGCTGTGGATAAAAAAAGACCAGGCTATGTTCCATGTCCACATTTGTAGCAAATGTACCCCGGCGATTTCAACGCGGGGGCATATATGTGGTTACGCGTCAACGGCGCGGAGCCCCCTTTCTTTTTCTTTTTTTTTTTTTTTGCGGGTCGATCGCGGCGCCCGATCGATCGTTTTTTTTTTTTTCTCGCCGCGATTATGGTTACCTAAGAAAAGACGGCGCTCGGCCGACGCCGCCACGACGGGGCTGACCACAGTCCGAGTGGTCGCTGCGACACGGCGCCGCGCGCAGCCAAAGAGGAAAAAGGCGACACAAAAAGAGGCTTTCCAAACGGCGCAAATCAACGGGGAAGTGTCGCCGAAGCGTCTCCGCTTACCTTCCGAATCGCGGCCCGAACTCTCCTGTCAAAACATATGATGAAGTCATGAACTAATGGCGTGGTGATTGTAGCGTCTATGGACGGCGGAGCTGCCGATTCCTCCTCCACCTCTCCGTCCCGGAGGGTCTGCAAACACTCTGCACGGAATTTGGGGGCGTCGCTCAAAATGCGAAGTGGACTCTGCAGCCGAGAACGACGTGGTCAGAGCGACCCCATGGTATCCGAGGAGCGCTAACGCACACGGGCAGGCTGCCGGTGCGAGGGAGGGGAGGGAGGGGGGAGGTCTGCCATAGGAGGAGGAGGAGGGGGGACACACACACACATTAAACCCAGCTTTAATATGCATCCCGGTTCCCACTCGACTAAACACACACAAGCGTGTTCCAGGGCGTCACAGCTCCAGGAACAGTTATCATGCAAATAATAATGCTTATGATGCAGTGTCATGATGAGAGGTGCCCAACATGACACACAGCAACACCGAGAACTATTCATGCATGTGCACAAATAAACATAATTATTATATAATCGAATCCCCTTTGTTTCTTTAAGTGGACTTTTTGTTAATGTGATTTTAATAGTATAGTGATAATTAAAGCTGCATCTAATTATATTGTCTATAAATTGTCTATGCCCACTTGAATTCATTCATAAGCCTTGTTTGGTCCACGTGATGGGGAGACTCTGGTGTCTATGTGCAGTCAGTAAGCACACGCGCACTAATGTATAATTAACTTAATTAAAAACACCTGTCTGGGCTCGGTAGCACGTCGGTGACGGCGAGACTAAGAATTGCATTAAAATAGAGAGAGATGTAAATACATTGGCTCTTTGTGTGTGTTTGTGTGTGTGTCTGTGTCTGTGTGTGAGTGTGTGTTCATCCAGAACAACAACGCACGTGTGTCCACGTCACTGTGAGTGATGTTATAGATGACTTGCTGCTCCAATAGTTCGGGGACGGAGGCGCCTGGGAGAAGTAAACGCAACGCGACATTATTATTTTTCTTCTAAAAAATATAGATTATCATGCGCATCCACACCGGAAGCCAGTGTCACACACATGACAGGAGAAGTTGCCGGCGTCTGTTCCAACAAGAGGTGGACGTTATGAAGTGGATATGAATAACCAAAACGGAACAACTTAACACGTATACTTAGTGTTCACCAAAACCTACTCAGACTTCTTGTAATTAGCAGCCAAAGTGAGTGGCGACATGCTCATATGACCCCAAAATATCATATACTATGCAGCTATTCATCGTACAGTAAATGCATATTTATTTATTAATGTGTGTTTAGTCCCTCTCTCTCGCCGTGGAGCTGTCTGTTAAAGGTGACTCCTCACGCGGGGACGGCGTAGTCCACTCCACCTCTTGTGAGAGCCCTCCGCTGCATCTGGCACGCAGCCAGATACCTCGTGCGCGAGTCCGTGTCAGTGTGTGTGTGGTGTGTGTGTGCGCGCGTGACGTTCGTGAGCGTGTCACTATGGGAGCAGGGGCCCACCGTACTCGCGTACACTGTCTGGCCCGGACTATCCGTGTAAACACAGCGTCTTCTAGTGGTCACCGCAAATACTGCCACATCTTAAAATGGCCACTGGTGCTGGTGGACACTGCAGCACGGCGGCCCCCTCCCTCCTCCCCCTCCCTCCCTGCCTCACCTCCAGCCAAGGCCCCTCTGACACACACGCGCACACACACACACACACACACACACACACACGGGGTCCCACTGCAGTCGCCACACGGGGCTGTTTACTCATTATCCCTGTCCACTGTTAATCTCTACACACACACACACACACACAGCTCTGCGTCGCTGCTAACGGAGGTGAAGTTGTTCAGCAAAGTGCATTTGATCCTGTGGTTCAAAACAAACACATGTAAGAGTTTATGCCCCGCTCCTCCTCCTCCTCCTCCTCTTCATCCTCCTCCCCTCCCGGAAATGCAGCAAGAGAAGCCCCTCCGGGTAAATAAAAATAAAGACGAGAAAGAGTACAAATCAGATGACTCGATGAGTTTTATTAACAATTTACAGAACAACGAATAGAGTCACACACACACACACACACACACACACACACGCACACGCACACGCACACCGCAGCCAGTAGAAAACAACTAACTTTGAAAAAAGCAAAAATATATCATTCATATGCATTGGTTTTTAACCCTTAACTGATTAAATACATGTTTCTTCAGAGAGCAGACAGTTACTGGTTTACAAACAGCAAGATAGTGTTTCAACGCATCCTAGTTTGAGAGTATTATTTAATTGAAAAGGGGAAAAAAACAGAGCTTCTGTTTTTTTTTAATCTGACTAAGCAGCTCAAAAAAATCATATCACGTGACATTCGTATGGGTTGTTGTGCGTTCACACTTCGGGGCGTAGGCTGTGGATTTAAAGACGAGACCGTCGCTGAATTCTAATTTAAATATTGGGCCGGCTGAGGCAACGAAGAGCCAGTAATCACGGCTCAACCACCTGCTCCACACCCATGGGAGTCGAGAAGGAAGGACGGGGGAGGGGAGGGAGAGACACAGGTAAAATATTTCACTTCCATCAGGTCCAGTGAGAATTTGATCTAAACTCTTCACATTGAGTTGGTGAAAAAGCAAATTGCGGCTTGTCAAAGTCCAATTTTCAGCGCTCTCTGGATTTTTGTTCTGGGCTATGAAGAATCTCCATTGTTTGATATGATTGCAACAGCGTCAAACCGTAACCGCTAATGGGGAAATACGCTAAATGATTGGACAAATAGAGGCCAGCAACACGAGAGAAGACAAAAGTCGGGCGATGGTTGAGGTTGCCGGACCTGGTGGCTTAAGTTAAGCGTCCTTCTTTTTGATGATGAGCGGTCCCACGTTGTCTCCGGTTTCATCGTTGTGCTTGGCGTGGGCTCCGTCGCAGTAAGGGAACTGTTAAAGAGGGAAACAATGAGTTGCTAAACACCCTTTGTACTTTACGATGCAAGTGAACATTGAAAAAGGAAAATCATTGGACATTAAAGTGTCTCTGCTTGCTCGGAGCAACAGGTACACGGCTACCGAGGCCCCGACCTTCTTTGACTTCCAGCAGCGGCAGTACACAGCCTTGGTGCCGATGTCCTCCATGTCGAAGCTGTGGACCACTTTGGGGCTATCTTTACTGATGGACGTGTTCACCATGCCCTTTTTACAGCTCCGCCCGCTCAGGTAATGGCTGACCAGGAAACCTCCGACGGCTGCAACCACCGCGACCGGCACCGCCACCACAAAGTGCTCTGGAGAGAGACAGGTGTCAGAAAGTAGAGGATAAAGAAGCCACAGTTTATTTATTGTATACTCATAACTGTCTGGACAAAATACTGACCACAGATGACTCAACCTCTCTCGTGAGCGACTTGCACAGGCTCATGGCATCCAGCTGCCAATTTAAGTACCATTGGAGTGTTGAATTTGTATCACCAAGTCTCTATTGCCTTGATTTAAAGTCTTAAACACTGGTTTTCTCTACATTTCTGCAGGTCAAAGCCTGGAGTGTACTAAGCCTTTAACATGTTTCTCACTAAAGAGACGTCCACCATTACAGTGACGCATAGAAACAGCACTGTAATCTCATGTTCACCTGTTGAGAAGGAATAAATAAATAAAAAAAACACCCAAGGTTTTGGATGACTCATGGTCTCGTTCAGATAAAGATACGACTGCCTGGGTTTAAAATAAATCGGTACTCCTACAGGTTCGCCATGTTGCATCATCTGAGGGAAAACTGAACGCTTTGGGAGGAATGTGCAGAGAGATATGTGCAGTGGTCTGTCGTCCCGGCTTTGTTTTAGCGAGGTCAACAGAGGCGTATCCAGCATCACATGCTGCAGCGCCGTTAAGACCAGCGGAACATGGGGGGGGGGGGGGGGGCGCGCATGCTGTCAGTCTGGATCAGCCAGTTCAGTGATTAGCTAGCTGCTTTGCTGGAGGCCATGATACAACGAAGACATTCCTGGAAGTCGACGCTGGGATCGCATCCAACGTGAGGCCTTTGCAGACACGGCCCAGAACTACCATCAAAGTGACCGTCAACTGAGTCAACACAGGCCAACTGAGTTCACCGCGCTAGCTAAAGGGCTGACAGGCAGCCAACGGATGGGCGGTTCTTAACACTGCAGCCAATTTAGAAATTAGATAGCCATTAAAGAGATATGTGCACTTCACGTTGAGTCCCGTACGTGCACGTTAGCCTACTAACCGTCACTTGGGTTTGGGTAACGTCGGGTCACAGATGTTAAGTTTACGTTGAGCGGCTAACGAGAACACTGATTTAATGCTAGCTTGCTCGTTAGCTAGAATGAATACGTTACCTTTGGATAACGTGAATCCCGGTTTGGTCAAAGCGGGCAGCGCTGCTAAATTCGGGGCTGGCATGTTTCTCCTGGACGGTGTTTTGTTTGTGCTCGGCGCTCAACAGCAGCAAGGTCATCCGGGGAGTCTCACTGAACTCTGTCAGCTCCACAAGCACTGTGCTCGGCCTCCTACGTCATTGAGTAGCAACCAATCAGGTCTGAGGAGGAGGGAGGAAGGGGTATCAAAGATATTAAACTGTCTTCGCCGCACTTCCGTCTTCGCATTACTGCTGTTTGAGGACCGAACAGCATTTCAGTCATTCATTTTTTATTTTTTTACAGTTAAGGAGTTTCACGTTAACCAGCACAACTATACCATGTATATTTTATACATTGTTATTGTTTAACAATTGATTTAATTTAATTGTTGATTAATTTGACAAGATCTCAAAAACTGCTCTCTGGCATTGTCCTAAGCCACATTTACAGTATGATACGACTTAACTAATTGTAACTTATTGTTTCATGTAATTACTTTTTCTTTGTTTCCCCGATAAATATGTATTGTTTATCTTATATTGCACATTGGAGCACGCCGGTCGACGACCGAACGTTTTCACAGGGGGAGAATCATCTTGACGGCTGCGAGCTTTGGCGAGTCCCGTTTCCTTTTAGATAACTACTTTGTCTAGTGCCGTGATTATGCAAAGATAAGCCACAAAAGTGGTTTCTGCGTTTTATTTCATAAACCTGTCGACTTGTTTAAAAGAAAAAAAACTCCGAGTCCATCTTGGGCAACGATTTGTTGGTATATGAACACGGAATCGTCACAGATTGAAATGTAATGCTCTGCAATGTCGTTACATAGAATCACCACCAGAGGGCAACAAAGCAATCTACCATCTTGAACATTTAAACAATTTTGTAACATTTGGAGAAAAAAAGAAAATAATCACATGACTGTAACATATAAATGTGATTGTCATGGTCTAAATGCATTCTTTAAAACCACACATTTAGTTTAATTTCACTTAAAATATTGCACACATACATACACAATGCACTTCTAATGAATTCGGAACAATTACAAAACTCTTTACGTTTCAGTGAAGGTTTTTTTATTTACCAGACATTCCCCAATACCCACAAAGAATGCAACTATCTAACAGAAATACCGTGTGGGAAAGGCAGGTATTATTTATCATGTCATCCATAATTGCAACCTGTGTAACATTTCTCTTTCCTACCTCTCTCTGTGTGTGTCCTCCAAAAGGGCCCCGAGAATGAGTCAACACAGGAATAATGGGTTTTTATTACACAGTTTAATCAACACACAAAGCTCAACGAGCCTCTCAGGTAATTCAATATACAGAGGTTTTGTGCAAGAAGAGTGGGTTCTCCTCGCACCCAGAGCCCAAGCCAGTCCCATAGCCATTTAAGATGTTAGCCTCTAATTTAACAATAGCAAAAAAAAAAAAAAGAAAAAAAAAAGAGAAACCAAATAAGGAGAAAATAAAATGCAACCTAAAAGAGTTATGGGGGGTGGGGGGAAGAGGGAGGGCGGGGAGATAAAAAAAAAAAAAAAAAACACAGGTTAAACTAAGAAAAATAAATTGCTTAAATACCTGGTCCAGAACCTCCACTTTGTGAGTAAAGAAAAGTTGGCGGTAGTGGTGGGGGGGTGACATGGGGTTACAATTGTGCGTGCATGTGTGTCTATGTGTGTGTGTACAAAGGGGTCAACTTAGTTGGGGGGCGGGGAAGGAGAGGGTGAGGGAGTTGGGAGCGAGAGGTGTAGAGGATAAATCCAAGTCCTTTCATAGAATCCAACAGAACACCAGAATAGGCCGTTTCTCCACAGCCTGCAATGATTCCTTTTAAGTATTCATAATATAAAATACAGAGTGCCCTTCGACTCGTGCCAAAAACAAAACCACTTTCTTGAATTGTCACCTCTACAGATGGGAATTATAAAAAGGTGACAAGATCAGAAAGGATGCAGAGTGTAAAAATCCTACTGTCCCCCACCTCCCCTAAATAATTAGGGGAAAAAAGGAGGAGGAAAAAAAAGGGTCCCCTCCAAGTTTTACAGAAAGGAATGCTTTTAAGGATTAACGTCTGAGGAAGGGGGGGAGGATACAGGTGAGTGGAAGAAATAAGTAGAGGAGAGGAGGGGAGTGGGGCAGCCCAACCTGCGTGGTGACAACATGTAACGCAATACAGAAGTCAAGAGATGGGGCCAGAGGTCACGAGGGAGGGAGGAGGTGGAAAAGGAGCAGGGAGAGATGGGAGTTACCGTTGCAAGCAGACAATATGTACACTGGAGGGAGGAGGGCATGTGAGCTGAGAGGAGGGAGGGGATGGGAGACAGAGTCAAACAGAGGGAGGAGGGAGAGAGAGAGACGGAGAGGGGGAGGGGCAGAGGGAGTTTTACAGGTACTCTGGTGAAGGGGAGGCGTGGCTCAAAGAAAGCACTCCAACGGAAACCAACAAGATCTTGTTTTAAACTTTTCATTTGTTTGAATGGTTTTTTGTTTGTTTTCTCTTTACGTCTGAAGCTCCCCTAACCTTATGTCGTAGAGGTGGTTGGCCATGATTCTAACCCAACACTACATTGCATACTTTTGTGTCCATTCCCGAGCTATTCTGTTGTACCTGTGAACAAGCAGAGAGAGAGAGATAGAAGGGGTGTTAGTTGTTTAGCAACATTAGGATTTTGTTACATCTTTTTACAAATCAAAAAATCAGTTATGGGAGAAAACCTGCAACACGTTCAAATAATTTTTTTCTGTGTCCATCCTACGTTTTAGCCGCTTTGCTTGCAGCAGCAGCAGAGATGCCAGCTGGCTGGTCCTCTACAAGGACACAGAGAGCAAACGCTGCCGTCCAGTTAGTAGCAGGGAGAAGAGCTTTAAGCTATCGCTCAATCAAAAACGACGGCCAGTCTCACTGAACTGATTAACGGTGATGTTTTGTACCAGGAGAGCGCAAACGGGACCCAAAAAAAAAAGCAGAAGACCTACAGAAGGATGGAATTTACTCTTATTTCTGTTTATCATGAACCCCGTCAGCTGAGAGGCGTCTTTAGAGACTGATGAGCAGCCTCATGACGGAGCTGAGGACACAGTCAAACAGGTTGTTATGGAAAAAAAAAAGACTTTCAACCAAAAATAAACTTTCAAAAGGCACATTATATTATTCATCGATGAGCCTCGAAGCTCCCGAGTTGCATTTTTACAAACGACTACGTAACCGTGATGCGTTCGTATCATCGGTGAACATGAGCATTAAAACTGAGTTTACGGTGGAGCAGCGGCTCTGCAGCTGAACCGGGCATTGCATGATACGTTCCTCATGACCGTAGGCAAATATCAGAAATAATGTTGCGTATTGATAAAAAAAAAACGAAAATTATGAACCACAGACATGACAAATTGGAGAGCTTTTTAGAGGATTATTTTATCCATGTATCACATTTTTGTATATTCCCATTTTAGACAAGCACGATAATCTCATTTCACGCAGCCACGACTTGTTAGCAAGTTTTTTTTCCAGCTATATAAATAACACCCTGACGTGCATATCGGGCTGCGTTAGCCCCAAAAAGCATTAACGACGTCACAAGCAAAGTCATTTGCTGGGAAGAAATGTTTCTCAGAATGTTGTATTAAATGGTAAAGCTCTGCATTCGTATTAATCTTGTATACATAAGTTGCTACACGCTTTAATCATCCTTCCTGAACGGCCACAACCCGCCACTCGCTTCTACCCGCTGACAATTTCAATAAAGTTCATTCAAACAAGACGGCAATGTCAATGTTCGTCAATGTTGAGGATGAACGGCACGGTACTGTGAACACAAAGTAAGAAGAAAACAAGAGAAGTATGGAGCCACAGAAGGCTAGAAGATCTGATTCTATCCATCCATCCATCTACAACATATGTAAAATATTCCTCCAGTAACAACAAAACCAGTCCAACACAGTTGATTGCAGATCTTTTGACTGCGACCATGTGGTGAAACCGGACTGTGGTTTTGCTGCAAGATGGCCGACCAAAGTTTCTGACCTGGCAGAATTAAATCCTCTTTCTTTTGAACAGTAAGCGTCTGTTCATCTTCAAAGCCAGTTCCTGTAATATAACCTGGAAAGACGCTTAAAACCGGCTATCTTTCTGTCTGTTGGCAGGAAGACGACACACAAACTGGAAATCTTCAAATATTGTCTTTCCAACTTTTGTTACATCCCTCGCGATAGCTGCAGACTCCATACCGCGAATAAGGCTTTGAAAATCGATAATCTATAGCGAGACGGAGCTCCTGTCCTCCAGCAGCCGGTTTGCGACGCTGACTTTGATCAGAACTTTGATCAGAACCGGCCGCTGCACGTCTCCACCCGAGCCGGAGGAGAATTGAGGCACTGCACGTCAACAAATCCAAATACATGCGAGTTGCAGCGCAAAACAGGAAAACTTACTTTTCCCTGTCCGTCTTGTAGATGCGGGCAATCTCGGGTACTAAGGGGTCGTCCGGGTTTGGGTCACACAGCAGAGAGCAGATGGACAGGAGGACTGGAACGGACCAGTTAAACAAGTCAGTACTTCACAGGTATAAAAATGTTATTTTAACAATTTATGCCAATTTCCTTCAGAAGACCCTCAGATGAAAGTCAGACAGAGGATGTGTCGCAGCTATAGAACTGTTAATAATACATGCAACTAAGATTTAAAAGCTCTGTGCATGACACCAGTCAAAGCAGCTCCAGCAGTGAGCGCTGCATGGAAAGGTCTGAAGCTGACATTTAAGGAGAGAGCGCTGCAGTTTGATACGAGGACCTCTGCGGGAGAAAAGCTGCAAACGATTATTTGTGGGAAGTGGTTTCATATAAAAAAGGAAACCAACGTGTTTCCACTCTTCCCTTATTCTTAACACGCCCCTTATGAAGACAATAGCGTCTGTCATTTAATCTGGAACAGCGTGAGCCAAAGGCCAGTTCAAACTAAAATATATAAAGAAATAAAAAGCGTCTACCTTTGGAGATGGTGAGAGCCGGAGACCACTGTGATCGCAGAATGTCAAGACAAATGCTGCCGTTGCTGTTGATATTTGGGTGGTAGATTCTTGTG
This sequence comes from Clinocottus analis, assembly GCF_023055335.1. Taxonomy (NCBI): domain Eukaryota; kingdom Metazoa; phylum Chordata; class Actinopteri; order Perciformes; family Cottidae; genus Clinocottus; species Clinocottus analis. Next base: position 3,626,364 of record NW_027175821.1, read on the forward strand.
GTAAATGCAACCTGGAGACAAGCGGAGAGAGAAGAAATGTAAGCGGAGGAGCGAGGGGGGGAGAACGGGGGCAGGTGAGAGCAACAACAGGAAACGTAATGATGTGAAGCCGCGGCGTGTTTTAGCGGGCATGAGGCCGTTGCTTGGTTCACGTACGCCTCGCTCACCTTTGGCGGTTTGAAGGGGTAGTCTGTGGGGAAGTGTATGGTCAAGAAGAAAACCCCGCTCTGGTAAGGACTGTCATTCTAAGAGCAGAGAGAGAGATGCACATTCATCTCATTACTGACGGCAGAGCAGGAAGAGGAACGTTACTTTGAAAATCACAGTAACTCAAGAGCTCCGGTACGGAGAGTAAAAAATAAATAAAATAAAGAACATTCTTTCACCATCTGTGTGAACGTTAATTCAAAGTTTAAACCAGGGCTGTGTATAAAATCAGTTATATGCAAGTGAAGTGAATACTTACAGGTCCCATTATTGTGGCTTGCCAGTGAAACACTGAAACAAAAAACAAGACATTGTTTAGGAAACACCAGGAACACAACGCACGGCTGAGAAAGTGTGTGTGTAAATACGGCCTCATCAAGCGAGCGCGTGTATTTCGGACAGTTGAGTAACAGGCTCTTACATAAAGAGGTATTTTTAAACTGTAAAAGGGTAAGGGGTCACATAATGGCAGGGGACTCGCATTTAGATTCAGGAAGGGCTCCTTATCTGTTTAACACCCAAACTGCTACGTCAGAGGAAAGTTATCCCACCATGAAGGATCATTTGTAAAAAGACATCACTAACAAAATGCAAACCATCAGAATCTGAATTTGGGAGCATTTAAACATCGAGCCTCCTGTTGACGGTCTGAGAGCAGATGTCACGTTAACAACAAAGAAAAGTAAACCACAGTAAATATGTCACGAGAAGCAAACTGTCTTGTGCTTTACAGCGGAGCGGTTTATTTGATGTTGGATGGCAGGAAGTGACACGTTCAGAGCGACGCTGCTGTTGAGAACGTGTCTGTTGATGTCACTGGAACCAACTACACAGGCAACTGTTGTTAACACTTATATAATGAAGTCACGATAATGTAGAGTCATATGTTTAGTAAAGCGTTCTGTCTGTGGCGAGTTAGTTAGATCAACTCCACACAAGCAAACACAAAGAGCATTTTATAGGAAAGCTATTAATGTGTGAAAATGTTGATAGATAGACACGTTAATCAACAGGTCCACAAGGCGGAGGTTCTTCATGAGGGGAAAGAACCCGACCCGATGTACAATGAACCCTTAAAATGGGAGAAAATACTAATTTCTTAATGCATAAACCCAACTTCTTAATGTTTTCATTTTAGCAGAAAGACTAAGATGCAACCCCATTATGTCAATACATCAAAATAAAAAACATCTAAAATACATATTATGATAATAAATAACAGATTGAGCTAATGCTAATGGGAACTAAACTGCACGTCGTGATGAAAAGGCATAGTTTTGATTCTGATATGGAATCATTGCGCCGACTATGTTAAGCGACGACTGATTGTCCTTCAGACAGGAGAGATGTGGCTCTCAGTGACAAAGTCACTCCCAGGGGTTCATGTTTGGTTGCTTTATTATATTCATTTTGTATTCAAATCAAATAATTTGGGTTTAACTGTTTGCTATGCATGTACATTGTACGACCCCCCCGCCCTCCAGCCTCCGCTTCGTGATGATAGGGAAGCATGCCAATGTATAGGTGTGTGTGCTGTGCGCGTGTTGTGTGCGCTTCAGGCCCGCCTCACGTGCTCTGTATGAATGTGTGTGTAAGCGCACTCGGCTGAGGAGTTGTGTCCTGCCGAGCAGAGAGTCGCCGTCAATTATTTTTGCACCGACGGCGAAACACATTGCAAATTGCATTGAACACACAAACGAAGGAATTCCTGATCAGACTACGGGCTACTTCGGAAAACACAGGTGGCAACTTGACAAACACTCATGTTGATTGGCTTAATGAATAAGTTCTTGTTTTGTTTTTTTAACAGCAGAGCCACCTCTAAAGCAGACTATAAAAGTTGAAATAACTGGCCCATATGAGGAAAATGTAGGCTATTGCTTCGACTCACACTACAATGTCTTTAAGGTTTTTGTTCTGTTGAATTTTTTTGTTTTATTTAGGGGGTTTTGGAAGATTGCAAAGATAACAAAAATTATGTGGAATTACCTGCAGAAATGTATATGATCATGTTTGGCATATCTTTATTGATAAATTATACTATTTAAAAACAAATACATAGACTAGATAAAGCATGGGATTGAAGACATGTCCCCCCTTATAATAACTCTGCTTATTTGCGTTGAATAAGAGGATTTATGTTCCTTGTAAAACGATAGAGTAAGCATTATGTTGCATGTCTTGATAAACCTGACAGTGAAGGTGGCAATAGTCTCATGATTTTAAATTACAAAAGTTCTGATTAGTCAGGAATAGGTGCGGTTTTAAATGAATGGCTATTATCAGACAGAATGGGCTAAAATGCCCAAGCAGCCTAAATGTCTGTGACAACATGTTAAGCATTGAGTCAGCAAACTCATTAGAATATGCAGAGCTATGCCAGAGGCCCCCGGACTTGGGCTTTAATTGTCAAAAATGTTCTCTCAACCAAATCAGAAGATTCACAAAGGTGGTTGTATTAACTTCTGTATTACATGAGAGCTGATGGCAGAAACAGTTGAGACTAGTCAGATAAAAGTTGCTGCCCATCATTGTCTATTTTTTACTGAACTATATAATATTATTAAGGTTTCAAAGAAAATATCTACAGCATGTATGAAATGTATTAAATCATATGTCCTGAAATTACAGAAAAACACTGAGTTCATAAATGCCTAGGGGTTATTTTGGGGTTAATCTTTTTGGGATAAAAAAGTGTGTGTATTGTACATTGATAATGAAGGAAAATCCCAGTCTGCATTTACTTCTAGACTACAAAACAATTACGTCATCGCTCGATAAGAATTCCCCCTTGTACCTATCCTGAAAGGAAAAGTGAAACGGGCCCGTTGCAATAGAGTTCACAAGAGGCAGTGCAGGCATTTCCTGCTTCCACTTGCTCAAAAAAAACAGATACTTCCTTAAATTAGTTAAATGGTCAGAACTCCTCACATAAAAAGCCAGCATTGATGAGTTATTCATTTATTTTTCTTCGCAAAGTTACAAGACTGTGGCTTGAAAACATTTGAAGTGTTCCAGTTGCAGTTTGTGGCAAACTATTGCTTAAATTGATTCAGATATAAGGCTATAAGGCATTACTGGTGGTGTAATTTGTGAGTAGTTGTTGTTGTTGGTCGAGCACAACTCACACACAGCTACCAGGTTAATGTTGGTTTAGATGATGAACTTACTGTCATCTCCTACTGGTCCTGCAGAACACTGGGCCGGTGGGTCCCGTGCCAAGTCGTTCAACTCCTGAGACAAACAAATGACAAGTCACTTGATCGTGTCCTTGCACAGCATTTTCACAAACAATCACCTGCATTACACACCAATATCACACACAGAGAAGTCCCAGACAAAAGGATGCTCAATAATCAGATGTTTCAACTACCACCTTCGATTTAAATCCATGTTTGTAAACAGATCTGAAGGCCAGAGCCACTGCAAATGCAACACAGCGTCTCTGCCATAGTAACAACTCACAAGACAAGTCCCACTGACACAACACTACAGTAGCACCGTGGGCTTTGCATGCCGGCGTGGCCAACGTTATATAATAGCATTTCTCCAGGTGGAGCAGGGAGAGCGTGTGGCAGCCAAACTGGGACAAGTCCACAGACACAGGAGTGTAAACAAGAGCATCTGCTCGTCGTGTGTATCCTCCGCGTAACGTCACGGTGCCAGCGTTAGCTAGCTTAGCTAGCTCGTCGGGGCGCTCGGGTTCGACAGCAGCACCAGGGCGTAAAGTGGTGGTTTAGCTAGCTGGCTGCTTTAGCCACATCGGGACATGGCCTCACGTTACTGCAAGGGGATTCACAACGACCCGACACAACACAGCGTTCAACGAGTTCAACCCAACACACGGCATACTCTCGATCTGCTTGCTCGCCTGCTGTCAGCAACATGGCATCAAAGGCGAACAACGCGTGGGGCCTGTTTTCACCACAGCGACACTCTGCTAACACCGCTAGGGTTTCTTGCATATCGCTCGAATACAAGCAGAATGACGAATACGAGCAAAAACACCAATATTGTCCACGACTGCCCGACAACGGGTTTGTGCATTACGGATAATATCATTAACAATATCACGTTAATTACAACAACACAAAAACAGGGATACGGTATACAGAAGCGTAACGTTTGGTTACGTCCATCCTGATGTGTTGGATGTTACCGTTCTACCTACATCCAATCATTAATCCACCAAAATGCAAGTTAGCTGCAATAAAGTGAGATAAATGGCAAATCGGTAGGTAAAATAAGCGCGAGCGTCCTGTCGCTAGCAAGTGTCTTGTCGCTAGCAAGTGTCCTGACGCTAGCGTCGCCGCTAGCCGGACAACTTATCTGTCAAATCAAGGAGCAGGTTCATCTTAAACGACTGTAATAGTTGACACAAGCCACCTTGACGACAGTACGGGGCTACCACGGAGAAACCCGGTAGCATTAACGGGTACGAACGTAAACTACCGTCCCGTTAACGGCACAGATGCATCGTTAACGACTGGCGTCACCGTAACGTTATTAAGCTAGCTCGGGCAGAAGCTTATCGGAGCGAGCCAACCTCCGGGACATAATGGCAGCCAGAGACGGCTTGCAGCTGGTATCGCGTCCACCAGAGACGGCATCGCTAAAACAGACAGCACGTCGATGGTGGACCCGTGTGACATAACCGAGAGCAGCCATCACGGAGGCTACTTGTAGCGTACGGAGTGTAACGGTTCAGTTGGCCTGTTTGTAGTGGAATCAGACAGGCGGCGCGTTGCTGCTCTCACAAGCGTCACTCACTATTTAGAGACCGTTAGCTGGTTGTTCAACCCAAGTTTGACTTATTTATTCAATATTGTTGTGTTATTCTCAATGTAGTAACCCGGGCAGACGAGCATCGGATGGGCAACCTCGCGATTAAATCCCCGGCGAAACTGCGAAATCCTGGGCCTCGTCGTTCACTTCCTTACCTTGTGAATTCTTTTCAGAGCCATTGTTGTGCTAGCGCTTCTGTCAGGGGAAACGTGCGATTAAAATGGCGATTGATATCACTGTCCGTTGGTATAACTGTAACTTGTTTGATCGCAGAGCTCCGTTACTGTACACGTAATGTACCAATCGTTACCAGAAGGAACCACCGATAAAATTTCGAGACGAAACTGAAAGATAGAAGGGGTAGAACCGCGGTCCTTCCTCCTACTGCAGCGGCTACCAAATCACTGCGGCCTGCGCTCTGCCAGCAGCAACACCGAGAACACTTCCGAAACCAACCCTTCACAATAAAAGCCCGTCGCCTTGCGTCCAAGCTGACTACAACCTTATAAGTTATATACAAAAAATGATTATGATGGCTGTACTGTGTTCCTCATACAATGATTTAATCTGCAGAGTTTAAAATAAACTAAATGTCATGCCAAATCACAGTGTAAAAGTTCTATGTGTCTGTATATGTGCACCAAAAGAAGAATGAGCAGTCAATAGGCTACTTTAAAACTCTGTCAGCTGATTATGTGTTGTTTCTAAAAAGACAATTCCATATTATTGGACTACAAGTATCCATTATTTTTTTATTGATTAGTTTGACTTGTATTGTCTCAACTCATTTGTTGATAAATTGTCATAACTGGTGAAAAATACACAATATTTTGCATTGTTTTTTGTACCCAAAGTCATGTCTTCATACTGGGTGTGCCCAACCAAGTGTCCAAAACCCAGACATACTAAATTTTGTCATCCATAAAACAGCAGATAATGTTTGACACCAGAAAAAAAAGAATGAATTATATTAAGAGTTGATGATTAATTTGAAGATGACTAATTGTTTCTACATATTACGATATTTGTATTCCTTTGTTCAGAGACCAATATATTGTGTGTTATTTATTTAACGTGTATGACGAAAACACGAAATGACTTTATTGGAACTTTAAAAAAAAATAAAAAAAGGCACCCTTTTATGCTGTAAACCAGCCGGAGAAGCCGGAAGTCGCAGTTGGAGCGCGTCTCTCACTGCGCTACTGCTCGAAAGCCTTCCGCCGACATGAGCACGTAAAGGGATCACAGTTGCAGTGCAGGCTGGAGACGTAGTGCTGCAACTGGCCCCATTGTGGCTCCGTGCATGCGACGGCTAGACTGTGTTCACATGGCCCGGACGGATCCAAAATGTCTACCCAGCATGCATTTTGCATGAGGTAAACTCCGGCGAACATCTGCTGAGGCAGTTTCCCTCCACAGTAATATCCTTTATATATCCACAGACAGTGGCATGATAAACGTGTCACCGTTATTTGGCCGTACTTGCCGATACACACGTTCAGGGGTAGTGTCATACAGATTAATTACACCCGGGGTTTGCTCAGCGCGGAGTGATACGGTCAGCAAAACGTGTGATCGCGAGATTTTAGGCACATGGCACATTTCAGGCTTCTTTTTTTTTTTGAGGATTCGAGCTGGAGCAACTGTTACTATATATTACACGTTTCTTTTAGAGAGCACACCTGTACATTTTGAATATGTTGAAAAACATTTACTTAATTCTTCTTATAGCGTATGTCACCGTGTGGTATGACCTGATGTAGCATAAGAGGTTCTGCTTTTCCAACGGGCATATTTCGAGCAAAGGCCAGCGAGGTGTTTTAGTTCACTTTGAAGGTGTATGTCAACACGTTGTGCCAGGTAATATTAGCTGGAAACTGCTGTATCTACCCCCAACCTCGACCTCTAATAATCTCCGCACATGTCCCTGAGGGTGGAGACACAAAGTGTGCACTTGTTTGCATTTCCATTACTAATAACCAAATGTAGGTAGCCAGTAGGCGTGGTCACCTGCAGCTCTGAGAAATACACAAGAAGGCCTTCTTCTTCCCGAACTCGTAAACATCACACATTTTTCACATGTGGAATACATAGAAATACACAGATTACACCGATATTCAAACAAATTGGAACGTTAACTCATAATATTTTTTCATTACACTTTTAGTGTACTCTTGTCAGATAGATATAAGTTCATAAACACTGCTAACTCCATATTAACGCCATCGCCCCACGTAGCAAGACATACAGTATATTTTTTTGTGAAATTATTCAAGAACACATTTACATTTGAAATACAACAGACAGTCATGTGTCATGAGTTACTTATAGTAAAAAGACAACTATAGCATTCCTCATGAATACAAGTATTAATTTAGATAATCACCATCAGTTCTGTGGAGTACGGTTGGCAGCAGAAACTCCACACAAAGGGATACATTGACACATTTCAGACAGTATTCTGCAGGCTTGCAGTGAGGCATTTGTCACTGCCTATTATACTACAATAGGCATATGGGAATGTTTTCATCCTATACAAAATTGTTCTTCTGCTCTTGTGAGATTGGTGGACAGCCGTCAAATGAAACAAAACAAGCTAAATCTGTGTGAACAGGGAGAAGATCGCAGCATGCCAATTAAATACAAATCAGCTCTTACATTTTAGAACATTTATAGCGTATCGTAACATTTTATTGTTATTAATCACACCTATGCGGTTCCTGCCATGTCAGACTCAATATCTGCTGTAAAAAACTTATTACGAACTGCAGAGACCTAAAATGAGGACCTAGTGGTTCACCGTTGGCGTCCAAATTGTTCTTTTTGACACTCCTTGTAAAAATGATCAAATCTTCCAGAGCTCAAAAGGCGGCTGAGTCCAGACAGGTACAGCTGATGCTCACAAACCAAACGGACACACCAGCCGGACATCAAGGCTACTCTGAAATGGACAAAAGGCAGAGGATCATGCAGCTGTGCTGATGTGGAAGCTATAATTTGCTCCTCCAGACTAATGCCGGTTAATGCACTCTTGACCGTGTAAAGCTGAGCCTGACACACTGACTCAGAGACGCTGACGGGCCGCTGTGCAGACGCCCTCTGATGTTTAACAACATGGCCGGTTGTTTGGGGCCACCTTCTGGCCAGGCGTCACATTGTTTGCCTCAGCGCTTCTCCAACCAACAGTTGTGTTTTCTGGTGTGCTGAGCGTTACAGCCTCGGTGGGCACTGCTAACAGTGTGTCTATGTGTGTGTGCCTTTTTATTAGAAACACAATCCATTTGTATTACTATTAACATATATTTTGACATTATATATTTTGCATTATAACACTCAAGTGTTCAATAGACAGAGAAGACATTATTTGATCAGCTACATCACTTTTATTTCGTTTATTTTACTTGAATCTTGCTTAAAAAAACGGGACTATCCTATAGGCCCACGTGATCCTCTGTCATATAGCCTACTGTAGCTACAGTAACACGGGCACAGTACGCACAAACACACTCCACAGAGTCGTTGTTCAATGGGGTGGAGGGAAGCCCTGTAATCAATACCTCCACAGGATGGCGGTATGGGTCTGAGTGGGCCTTCTCCAAATGGGTGTGCGTCCCCGCGTGTGCGTGACTCTGCGTGGGAGTTCCTTCTTTCGCCATTCCGGGGTGTTGCCAGCCGCACGGTACCTGGAGAGGTATACAGACTCTCCTCTCTTCTCCAAGGGGTCTCTCCCCCCCCAACACACACTCACACACGCACACACTCACACACACGCGCACACTACCAACAGACACACACACTCCATCTGTGCCAAGAATCTTTACTCATCTTTTGGTTTAATGTTTGCATCTCTGACGTTGCACCGGTGTCTCTTTTTTGCACGTTCTTGATTTGTTTTGAGTCCATTTCTTTTTTCTTTCAAAAAAATAAATAAATATTATTATAGCACCGCAATAAAATGAGCCAATTTGGCTGTTGAGTCACCATGCATGTGCCTCTGAAGCTTTTCGGGGAAGGGCGGGGGTGATGGACGGGAAGGGGAAGGAGGGGTATCCAGCGCAACACACCAGGATCAGGGTCTTCCCTGGTTATTCCATTAGAATTCACCCCCTCACCGAGGCATTACCCCATTCTCTAACGTGGAGGAGGGGATGTCTCTCCCTCCTATGTATAGCCAAAGCCATTATGTGCGACACCCTCCGCGCTGCTGCATGAGCTCCGTTTACGCGCTCCTCTCCTAGCGGTGGTTTCGTGTTACTGAATAATACCCTACGGAGACACACAGCCGAGAGAGCGATAGAGGGAGGAAAGAGCAGGGAGGGAGAGAGGGAGATGAGCATCTTGTTCCAATGAAACATCAAGCAGTGTGACGATGACAGCGAAAGGCAGACATAAAGGTAAATAAACGTTACGCATAACCTGCGATCTTTGGTGTTGTGGTGCCGCTGTGGATGGGGGGACGGTGTCACGGGACGACGTTGCCCGTAAGCAGCGATGTGAGAGGGGAGATCGGGAGGCAGGGCAAGATGCTATGGGGGGGCTTGTCACTCGGGGACTCCATGGGTTTTTTTTTTTTTGTTTAGCGTTCTGTCTTTGTGTTAATTTATGTGTCTCTCGCTGCACGTCGTAGTGGCGCCGGATAGGAACCACCTTTTAGAGGGAGAGATGGAGCGGGCTGGTTTATTTTTAATTTATTTTTAACCCAATTGGAGTCAGGTAATCGATTTGTTATAATGGCAGGTAGGTTGACAACTTTGCCAGGCCGAGTGCGCACCACCGGACCCACGAGTTTGGTTGTGACTGGAGGCCCAGTGAGACGGAAACAGCGCCTGATGTTCGGTGATGAGCTCTCTGTACACGAGTGCACATGACGGACTCGCCAGCGGTTTTGGAGTCGACGTTTTTCCCTCATTAAGGCCTGAATGTCAGCGGGTAAAATTGTGCTTCACCCCCGCGCATTGCTTCCTCCACGTCCGTCTCCGTAAAGGTCTCCCTGGCTTCCCCCCGCTCGACTCCCCGAGTGACACAATTGAGTTTTTTTTGGGGGGGGGGGGGGGATGCTGCGCGGCGCATTCGAGCCCTTTTGCCCGACGATGATTATGCATACCGCACTAATGCTGTTATTGCATCAGTGAATTATAGAATATTTAATGCGTTTATGAAAGTGTGTGTTTCTCCTTTTACGCGTGGGCAGCTATATATATATATATATATATATATATATATATATATATATATATATATATATATATATATATATATTTACACACACACACACACACACACACAAGCACGCACGCACAGTATACGTGTAAATGTATAGGGGAGGCGAGGAGAGGAGGGGCTCTGCTCGGGTTGTGATCCGCGGAGCTTGCACAGATTGTCGTGCTTATCGGGTCACAACGATGCTGGCATGCCTTCCACGCACGCAGACTGTCACATGCGACGATGCCTGGCTGGCTGGCTCCCCTTAATAAACGCGTAAGGGCTCTCTACCGGAAGAAGCGGAGCTGACAGTTGTATGCGTCGCTCGGGCATGCCCCGGTATTCCGTGCGTGCGTCGCGCTGGAGAGAGAGAGAGAGAGGAGGGGGGGGGGGGGGGGGCTGGGGGCGTGGAGGCTCTTGCAGCTCTTGCACGTATACTTCAGGACTGCATGTGCAAAATGCCTTCAGAGTGGCTGTGCTGTGTGTGTGTGTGTGTGTGTGTGTGTGTGTGTGTGTGTGTGTGTGTGTGTGTGTGTGTGTGTGTGTGTGTGTGTGTGTGTGTGTGTGTGTGTGTGTGTGGGGAACAAGGCTGCATGGATGCTGTTGTACAGGGGCGGTGCTGCCAAATCTGGATTCCCTTAAAAAAACACAGTGCAACCAAATGCACACTGACCTCCTGAACATTCATCAGCTATCTGCCTTTACACCCCCAAATGTGTACTTTTACATTTTAATGTCTGTTTGCATGTGTGTTTCAATGCAGCTGGGCCACTGGAGCTCAGCTGCCTCAACATTGGAGCAAACTAATCGACCTATACGTTCATGCATCATCCATCACACACACACACACACACACACACACACACACACACACACACACACACACACACACACACACACACACACATGCACATATACACACAAATGCACGTTCCATAGCGAACGTTCAGCAAAAGCACAAAGCCATTCATCAGTCAGGTGAGAGTGATTTAGTGTGCATGGAGCTGGAGAGAGAGAGAGAGAGAGAGAGAGAAAGGGAGAGAGAGAGAGAGAGAAAGAGATGGGGAAACATCAGTCAAAGAGACGTCACTCCTGGCGGATGGACTGTGGCCCGGTAGTTCCCCACGTTATGGATTTTTATTCAGCGGTGGACGAGCGCGCGGCCACGGAGCCAAAAGGACAACGCACACCGAGAGGAATGGACGAAGAGAGAGAGGCAGAGAGTGTGGGGGCGAGGTGAGGGAGAGAGGGAAGGAGAGAATGTGACAAGGCCACGGAGGAGGTGAAGGAGCCGGAGCGAGAAGGAGAGGAGCAGAGGGAACGGAGGAAGAGAGAGGGAGAGAGAGGAAAAGACAAGGGTAGCAGTGTTTCACACTGCTGTGTGGCAGGACAGCCTCCTCTGACTTAACCAATGGACTTCTCACACCCGTCTTGATTCACTTACCATGCAAACCCGTGTGTGTGTGTGTGTGTGTGTGTGAAAATCAAGCAGCGACGGAGGCAAAATGTGAGAATGTGACTCTTGCATAGAAGTTTAGCGAAGTCTCCGCCAAACATTGTTGGCGATAAGGCGGACTGGAACAGAGTATTTTTACGAGATTTTGTAGAGTACAATAAATTCTGTTCCTGCAACCTCATGCCAGACTGTGAATGCACCGACACTCGGGCAACGAAGAGACATCATCCTCCGAAAAAAGGGCAAACCTGTACCCATGAGTCACCAGCGAGGAGTCAAAGAGGATTATGGACACACACGTAAAAAGGCAAGCGTGAGCTCGTCAGGATCTCCCTGAGATCCAGAGTCCCGACTGTTGATTCCTAAACATGAACACACAAACAGATCATACAATAAAGTACCGCGTCACAGCTTTGCATCTTAGACCTGTTTTGCATGGCAGAAGCACAGATGGATGGAGGTGTAATCAGCATCGACGATGGCTGGTTTCAGGCTTCCTGGTGGTGTCGTAGCTCACACACTCACAGGTCGAGCCACGAGAAGCTCCATCCAATAAAAGCACCGAGCGCATTCGCGGTCGCAGGGTCGTCGTCCTTGTAAATGTCAAACCAGAGACAAAGCAATTTTGAGATATCCCTTTGAGTTTGGGTAACGAATGATGGACTATTTTAATGTTGTTTTTTAGATCATACATCAAATGATTCACCAATTGAAAGAGAGAAAAAACATCCCACTGTGACACATTGGTGCACATCAGAAAGTGGAAAAAAAATCAGCTGAAACATAGATATGAAGTGTTGCTTCAGTCCATTGCGATCCAATTGACCTCACTCACGGTGGATAATTTGCTGTGTCAAACACAGGTGTGACTGATAACATTTATCATGGCTGTGTGGCATTTAGCCGCCGCAGTGTGAAGGCGCCCGGGTGATGTGCAGGCTGGCTCACTGACATGGCCTCCTGCTTCCCCCCGAAATGGAGTAGGCATTCACGTTATTAGTCAGCTGCACCTCGACTGCTTTGACAATTCAAACTGTGCGGTGTTTAGAGCGACCCGGGCGATCCAAGAGATGACGATGGAGTTGATTCAACACCTTCCTGACTGAACGTTATGAGCGAAAATGTAATGCATCTGATTTCACGGCTGCGGCTCGTAAAACTGCAAACTCGGTGCGTGATGACTGTAATGATGCTTAGATTACCGCTGGGCCTTGAGTTTATAACAGCGCCATGTAAACAAAGCATAACTGTTTGGAAATGAACATTTTAAGTATCCTAAATTGAGATGGTGTTCATTACATCTTTCTTTCTGTTAAAGACATGGTAGACCCACTATCTGCTGCTTTATCTTCATCCCTGAGAGGTGCGACATACGGGATCCAGAGCATTATTATAGCAGCAGACAACTATTTCTTGACAGTTACAGTACAGCTCATAACGCCATCCCGACCCACACCCACCTTCCTGTCCAACACCATCCACACACATTTTGCTCTGTCAGCACTTTGGCCGTTGTTTGCGCTGTTAGCGCCGAGAGCTGCGAGCCGCCGGCTCAGCAGTCGCCATGTTGAGAGACATTCAGGAAAGGGAATTGAAACGCTCCCGATCTCGCATTGAGCACCTTGAAGCAGCTCGGGGGGAGACTTGAAATCTAACTAAACCATCCAGCCTCGCAGTTGTCTCTTTTAGGATATATAATCGGTCGTTTGGTTACTTAGCATCCTTCACCGTGTGCTAGCTTAACGCGAGACGGGGCTACAAGAGACGGCGTTGCGGCGCAACGTGTTGTCGTAACGTTGCGTTGCCGGATAACACAGTGAAGAAAGAGTTTGATCGCTTTTGAGTGCAGATGTTTTTTAACGTGTACAAATGGTGACCCGTTAAATCAATGTGTCAATCAATGTGTGAAGAGTGATCACCGGAGCCGAGTGCAGGCGTAGCCAATATGCGCACATGCGTGTGTGTGCACTCATGCATTCACAAACACACACTCTCACACACACGTCACCTCTGGCAAGGCTCGGGGCACACTGGGCATATTTCCTTTTAGTGTAACATGCTGTCTCTTTCCCTCATAGTTCCCCCCAGAGTCGTGTGTGTATGTGGGTATGTGTGTGTGTGTGTGTGTGTGTGTGTGTGTGTTGGATTTTTGGTGTTATCCTTGCGAGCCAAGGGTCCCACCTTGACAGGTCTGTGTGTCCTGTGGGGAGGGTGGCAGGGCGGCAGGGCAAGGGCTATTTATAGAAAGAGAGAGAGAGAGAAAGAGAGAGAGAGCGAGAGAGAGAGAGAGAGAGAGAGAGAGAGAGAGAGAGAGAGAGAGAGAGAGAGATTGTCTAATGAGGACAGGCTGTTAGGGGGTGGGCCGTTGTTTCTGTGTGTGTTTGTGTGCGTGTCTGTGTGTGTGTGTGTGAGATGGAGTGTGTGTGTGTTCACAGATGGCCCTTCATGTGTGTAGTGTGCATTAATTGAACAACTTCAAACGCATCTTTAGTCGCCCCTTCCACTACCACCTTCAAAGACCCCTGAATCTATGTTAGCGGATCTGGGTCAAAGATGGTAGATAAACACACACACACACACACACACACACACACACACACACACACACACACACACACACAAACACACAACATGCATGCCGACGGTCTCATGTCTTTGCTATCTCACACACCCCAATGTTTGCTCGCCCTCTCTCTTCTTCTCATTCGCCGCACTCGTTCTTTCATCCCTCCTTCATTTATTCATGCACAGATAGATCTGGTGAGATGTGTGTGTGTGTGTGTGTGTGTGTGTGTGTGTGTGTGTGTGTGTGTGTGTGTGTGATCACTTTCGATGAGGTCCTGCTGAGGGCAACACATCTAACATACAAACGCGTACCGGCATGTCATTAGTTCTGGTCCATGCCGCTGGATAAACTCTGGACTAGATCTGATCGTCTGATCAGTTTTGCACCGTAATGAAGTGATTCATAGCTGGAATATCCTGTTTACGCTGCACATGCTTCTGTGATTACTTTGTATGTACCATTTCAAGTTGAACCTTTAGCATGTTAATTGCTCAGCGCCAACAACGATTTCCCTTTTCAGTGATGTGACAACCAGTTGATTGAGGAGGACACTACCTGTTTGGTCCCATTTGGCAGACACAAATGAGGACAGATGGATCACGGGTGACTCCTACAGTCATCTCTGCAATCTGTCTGCGCTCTGCTTACTGTCACTTCCTCCATCCCTGCACCTGCCCCTCTCATTGTGACTGGTGTTCCTCTGTGATGAAATCTGATGGAATATCCCCATAATTAACTTTAGCCATTAGGGAAGATGCTACACAATTACAAGATGATGCTGATCTGATTCTGCTCCAGTTAGGCCAGCCCAAACACATTTAGCAGATTTGGTTGAAAGCTATGTCATAGATTCCTCCCCCTGCCCCTCCCCCTCCCTCTCTCACTGCGCTGTGATGTGGAGATTTTTGGCTGAGCTGGCACCTTTTGCCGCTTAATACATTCCACACCGGGGAGTTCAGCTTTGTAGAGTGGGCCAGAAGACAAAAACAGTACATTAGGAAGAGGCTAAACATGCTTTCACCTCTTTGCTCGTCTTACACCCCCATGGTGTGTGCACATGCGGGCGTGTAGAGTGGCTGCTTGTTGTGCAAAGGGTTGTTCTGTTTTCACTCTCCTTGTCAGCACTTCAGCGAGTGGAGTTCAGCGTGTTCATCGTCTGAGCTCAGGCCGTACTGTCAGGGCGTAAAATTCCCTCACGAGGGCTGCAACAAATTAAAAAAGTGTGCATTTGAGAAAAAAATACGATCCGCCATCACGTTTCTTAAGAAGTGTGGCCTTTAGAGTCTGAGCTTACTGACCCCTGATACCTTATTATGTATTATTCATGCAAAGATGTGTGGTTGACCCTTAAATAAAATACAGTACAACAATGTATGAACATACTTATGTCACTGTCCATGCATTTACGTGATAAATTAACGCATTGTTCGCATTAAAACACAAAAAATTGGACTGAAAACCCTTTCGTCCGACATCCTGCTATCCCCAAAACAAACAGCCATGTAATTATCTAACTATCTCACTCGAAACATGCGGCGTCCAGATCTCTGCCAGGTGTGTTTGCAGCGACCACTTGAATGAATGGAGCTGGCTAACCCCCGTGTCTGGGCATCAATGGGCTGCGAGACGTAATAAAAAAACAAAACACACACACACTTCATTCAAACGAGAAAACAAGCACAGATGAATTCAGGCAATCGGGCTCGTAGTCGTCAAATAAGACATTTCATGCATTCCTGCCAAAACTAAAATTACACTCACCAAGCTGTCCGCCCGCTTAGCAGTGGCTGCGTTTCAGAGAGACGCTCTGCATTGTGTGCACTGCTGGGCCTGTTAGCCGTTAGCTGTTAACCATAAAAACAAAAGTGAGCAAACTGTTAAATGTGTTGGTAAATGTGGATTTACTGTTTGCGCCGGACATTTTATTCCCATACTACCTTCTCTACTACACTCCGCCAGCTGATATATGTTCGTTCTGTTAGCGTAGCTACCTTGAAATCTGCCCTCTGGTTCTCCCAACAGGTGGGTCTGAATGTGAATAATTTAGCTTGTGAACCACTTCTCATCCCGACACAGAATTTTAAACTACAACTGTTTCTGAATGTGGTGTCGTGGGCTAAATGTATTGCAATCCCTCTTAAACAAAGTGTGCAGCCAACAGGGGGACACTTGCATGTTTCAAAGGAGAAAAGTCTGCTTTACCTTCAGCTTGCAGAATTTTGTGTTTCAGAGCTGCATTATAACCTTACCATAAAGTAGTTGGTGTGGACTGATTCAGTTGTTTTCTAGTCTGTGTGCATGAAGTGGCTTCCTCAACAATAGCTGCGGAGACAACAGTCGATCCCAGCTGCTTGCTTCCTCGCTGCGTGGCCTGGGTCATCGTTCACAAACAGCCCAGACTGATAATACTCACGGTCTCACTCAGCGGCTAGATAAGTGTGCGGGCTACAACCGACCACTTGAAACTACTCGACCTTTTGAATTTGACTCTGCACAAGTCCAAGAACGAAATGCGTCGGCTTGAAATGACACATAACGATCCTTTTGTCAGGGACAAAAACACAACACAGCTCGTTCAATTTAGTCCCTGAAAGTTAGACATCCTTTATGATAATAATGTGGAGAATGAAAACGTGTTGATAGCTTGATTTAAGTGAACTGAATGTGTTCTAAACTCAATTGCAATGTTTTTTAAATTTGCCTTTATGCCTTTTAAGGAGCACAAGCTTTGTTTATGACGGTGAAAACATTTAAAACTTTGATTCCTTTTCAAAGTGTTATAGAGAGAAACCAACAGGACACTAAAGCGCCATTAGCATAGCGGGAAAACAGAGGCCAGTGCAGAGTGTGTCTGTTTGTAATCATGGATTGTTAGCAACGCTAGCAGCAACGTCTGCCCACTTTATCAAGACGCTGGTACACACATTGTCCAAAAATGTCCAAAACATTCGCTAAACTAATGACACTCCCATCAGCTGTTCTTTTGTGATTTATGCTAATTTGCTAATGCTAATAGGCTAAACTAAGATGGCAAAACACCTTGATAACGTACAGATCTGAACCTCTGGCAGCCTTCGGCCTTTCAGTGTGTGCCGAGACCTCTTAAGTTAAATTTGGTCTGAAATCCAATAGTGGTCCTTGAATTGTGCGCTCATCAGATCGGTTGTCAGGTGCAGAATACCTTCTTGGTTTGACTTTCCTCTTTTCCGTTCCCTAACTGCCAAGTATAGTTTTCCCAAGTATAGTCCCTTCCCCGAGCTCTGTCTCATACCTGCCCTACTTTCACACCGCTCACACAATTTACGAGTTTCACACTCCTTCCCTCTCGTTTCTACGCTCAACCTGCTCTCTTCCTCCCTCTCTCTCTCTCTCTCTCTCTCTCTCTCTCTCTCATACACACACACACACACACACACACACACACACACACACACACACACACAGACCAGGAGCCAGAATAACCAGAAGTACAGTACATGTACACACATTGAGTTCATGCATGTGTGCAAGCTTCAAAAAAGTACTGCACCTTTTTTTTTGTCCTACGCATGCATCTTTTTGTGACTTGCACCCGCATCCCTGTACAGCTGGTAGCCCAGTGCAGCGCTGTGTGGTGCTGTAATCTAGCACAAGGCAGTGCATCACATTACATCGCAGTACAATAAGAGCATTAGCCTCTGACTGAGCCCTGTTTCTTTTTATGAATAAATATGAAGTCATGAGTAATTCTTTTTCCGTCTTATGATTGGCATGACAGCTTGGCACCCACAAACCTTTTTGTCGTATCAATCAGTCAGAAACTGTTTTTAACCTTTTGGAAACCATGTGGAAATCCTCCCGCGCCAATTTTAAGTCCCAGCATGCCCCATTCAAACCAATCTTTTTGGCATAAAATGTAATTTTTCCATTTTTGAACCGAACAACACAGTTTTTTTGACTGAAACTCATTCGTAACATTACCAAGGTTTTTGTTTTATTGTGATTTTTGTTCCAGATTCTGGAGATTTTTGGAGAATCTGGCTTGATTACTCAAAATAACTCTTAACTATGACTGTATGGTTTGTCAAAAGCAATTTCCATCACCAACCACATTTAAAATGATGAGTAAAATCCTCTAAATTAAAGTAAAGTGTTGATTTAGGTTGTTTGCGACATGATTTATCCGGCTCATTTTGCATACTGCCCCAATGTTGCTGATGTTTCACTGGTGATTACGTAAAAGCGCGCAGGGTGGTTTCATGTGGTTGTGGAGCTGCTTTTTACTGTAAAAATGATCAGCATTAAAATGTAATGATGGGCATCAGTGGAGAAAAGCTCACTGAGGAGGCCGGGGCCCTTTAAAGTGACAAGAAGAGGAGGGAAGCGGCAGTAAGAGGAGTGAAAAATTGAAAAGGAAAAAAAAGAAGAAGAAGAAGAGAGAAGGGGCAAGAGGAGAGAGAGAATGCAGAAGAGAGAGAGAGAGAGAGAGAGAGAGAGAGAGAGAGAGCCAGGCCTAGTTTTGAGTTTATGATCTAGGCCATTATCTGTGTTAGCACTGGTGGGGCTCCAACAGGCTCTGTGGATCCTGCATAACAATACCTTTTATGAGCTTGTATGTGCCTGTGTACCACTATAGACACACACACACACACACACATACATGCGCCCACACACACACATGCGCCCACACACACACACTGTATGCGATCATGCGTGTTAACGCCATTGTGCCATACATGATGTACGCATGCGCCCCTGTGCCTCTGCCTTTTGTTTCTTGCCACCGAGTTTGGGCCTGCTTGTTAGGATCGCTCGCTCGTGTGTGTGTGTGTGTGTGTGTGTCGTTTGTGTCTTCGCATGTGTGTATGTGACTCCTCACGTGCAGCTGTGCGCTCTTGCTGTATCACCCCCGTCGTCAGTCAACCCCCCTCTCCAGCAGCGCCCTGGGGGCCTTCATTATGTAAGAAAGACATTACTGCAGAACAGAGGCAGGCAGCTCCTGATAACTCTGGCAGCCCCTGCTCCAGTACAGCCCGCTTAGGCCTCCGTAACACATCACACACACACACACACACACACACGCGCGCGCACACACACACGTACGCAGTCACACAGTCAAAGGCTCCAGCGGAGGTGTGATCAGGATAATGGTGAGGATCAAGGGGCCTCTGATGTTTGTGGGGAGAGCTTGATACTAAAAGAATACAGGAAATATCAATAAATCATGTTCTGCATTATAATAAACATTCTTATATCTCCGTCTGTGTCATCTCCTCTCATTGAACCCCATCCATATATTCATACTCGCATTCAAACTCCCCCCCCCCCCCCCTCCGCTTTCTTAATCTCAAACAATACCTCCCATATTTTATGCATCTTCCTTCCTGCATCATTGATCCCCTTCTGCCTCCATCTCTCTACACACCTTTTTCTTCTCACTTCCACCTCCTCCCTATATCCTCTTCATCACTCCCTCCTCCTCCTCCTCCTCCTCTCTCCAGCGGTCCCCTTCCCCCTGGCCCACCGGCTCTCCATGAAGGAGGTGTTTGACGCCGAGGGCCGGCCGCGGGTGGACCTGCTCAAAGCTCACCTCACCAAGGAGGGCCGCCTGGAGGAGGCCGTGGCGCTGCGCATCATCGACGAGGGCGCCGCCATCCTGCGCCAGGAGCGCACCATGTTGGACATCGAGGCGCCAGTCACGGGTATGTCACAGTGCGGAAGAGGGGGAGGAATGCGGCGGGAATCAGTCTGTCATTTGGCCACGGAGCGGTGCATAAAATATAGGAAAGCCAAACCTGATGTCAGTTAAAGGGATAGTTTGACATTTTGAGCTTAGTTTAGCAGAACCACTGGAAACACAGAGGAGACAACTAGTTCATTGAATTTAGTGTTAATAACTTGTTGCGATCTGTATAAAAAACTAAGTGTAAAAACACAACTTCATCATTTTATTTTCTTTACTATTTACTGGTCGGGAGGGATAACATCCTGAAGAGTAAACGACTCCTGCCCAAGAAATAGTCCCGCACATAACCTCCGTAAAACTTTTTACACTCCTGTTCTTGTATGAAGTAAACAAACAAGATGTAACAAGTAAGTTAGTGAGCTTTAACCTTTTGAAAACTGCGTGAAAATCCTCCCGTGTTAATTTTAAGTCCCAGCATGCCCCATTCAGAGACTGTTTTGGCATAAAATACGTAATTTTTCCATTTTTGAACCGAACAACACAGTTTTTTTGACTGAAACTCCTTCCTAACAGGCCAGGTCTTTGTTTTATTGTGATTTTTGTTGCAGAGTCCGATTCTTTAGATCGTAATCTTTCCAAAAAGGTGTCTTATTGACCGCTCCAGGAGGCATTTTTGTGTAATCTGGCTCATATCATGCTGGATGTTCATAGTTATTATCAATATATCTTTTAAAATAGATTTTCTGCTAACTTTAGTCAGCCAGGCTAACTGTTCCCTTGTTTTCAGTCCGAGTCGGAGAAGTCGCATGTGCATGACAAGCACATGGATCACACACTTTAACAGTGAGGGTACATAACGACAGTGAAACAGAGAGAGAGAGCGAGAGAAACAGAGGATTGGAAGATGAATTCATTAATCTGCCACATGTATCTGCCACGCTTTTTAATATGAACTGTTGTTCGGTCGCACTTCACTGAGGGAACCAATTGTCACTTGTGCGCCTCATAATGGCAGCCGCTATATAGCTTTGGTGATATGTGCATGTTTTCCATTGCCAGGGAAGGTTATGAACCGTGGAGAATGTTGAAGGGAAGAAGATGAGGAGGAGGAGGAGGAAGAGGAGGAGGAGGAGAGGAAGGGAGGGGAGGACAGGACAAGACAAAAAACAAGTTTCTGAGGCGATAACACAGAAGACAGACGTGCAGGCAGGCAGACCCAGACACCGTCAACACATTGACACCGCTTGGTTAATGTACCATTGTATCTCTGCTTGTGTGCGTGTGTGTGTGTGCGTGTGTGTGTGTGTGTTTATGTAAATGCGAGTGTTGAGATAATTCTGTGTGGGACGTCTGGGCCCACGCAGTGTGGGAACATCGCTCTGCTTTTCACAGGTACAGATCCCTGGGGACGAGGAAAGAGAGCGAGAGACAGTCGATCGTAAGCCGCTTAGTGCAGAGGTTCTCATAACGTATTGATCGCCGTCTAAGTTTCTCCACTTTTTTTTTCAGATTCTGACCCAGAAACACCCACCTGAGTGGATTTGTGTCTGAGTTAGCTGCGATTGGAAACCATAGCCAGAACAGCGCGGGTTCTTGTAGGGAAATGTAACGCTGAGGAGATGTGTGACGCTCAGTTTTAGCACTTTGACGGAGTCTCTCTGGACGGACGGGCAGGTGGATGGTTGAAATGTGAACGGACAGGCTTTTAGGGAGTCACATGAAGGCTTCTGGGAGAATACCGAGGCCGGTCTGAGGAAGAGGAGAACAGCTACGGCTCAATTTCAGTCATGCCATTTGGCATTCCCGATTCCCCGCTTAAATTAAAGTGAATGCGAAGGAGTAGACACACACAAAACAAACATGGCGGGCAGATAAGAGGGACAGGCGGCTGCAAGGCGGGCTTGCAGAGGGGAACTCTGAACTCAAAGTGAGCAAAGGGACGCCGGGCAGATGGCGGCGGGAGGCGGCGCTGGGAAGATGTACGCAGGCGGATCACACAGACAGCTCTGAAGTCTTTCAGAACACAAAGTGTTCGGCGTGTGAAGCCCCGATGCGAGTCAGATCCCAAAACCCTGCTCGCATGTGACTTGAAACAAAACCGTGCAGGGAAAATGATTGTCAACACGGCGGTTGATGTCGTATCAGAGTCTGTGCGGCTCCGGCGAGAAAACTAGAGGCTAAAAGTCCTGATGGATGTGAGATTTCACCGGATGGAGTGCGGTGAAGGTTGCCATTGTCTTGAAACGCTCATGATCAGAATCAGACCCATCTATTGACATCTGTGTCTGGTGTGGACAGACATTCAACAACAATTAACACACTTCAAGACATAGAAACACATTCAATTTACACTAGAATATGAAATAAAGTGCACAGACAAACTGATAACAGTACAATAAACTGATATATAGCTCAACCGTCGTTAGTAGCATTCGGGCTAGAACTAGTTTTATGAATAAATTAAATTTCCTCGTGATTGTTCGGGATATAGAACGTTTTGAAATGATAATAACAATTTCCCGAAGCCCAAGGTGACATGTTCAATCGCTAATTTTGACCAAATAACAGCCCAATGTGCTAATATTTTCAGTGTAAAATCATATTAGACAAATAAAAGAAGCTGAAACCTCAATCAGCTAATCAACTGTGTTTCAGCCTTTTCTACTATTATTGATCATTTTAGAAAGAAAAAACAAATATATACAGTGTGTTCCTTAACTAGGATTCAAACACAGACCGTCACATGTATTTTTTTAATCATTTATATTGTGTTCTTTCTCATGAGGCAGGTGAGTGTGTTTCTCTCTCAGCAGACAGAGCATGCATACCTCTGCAGACGAAAATCAGGCCATATGGAGCCACCGAAGCAGAGATTTACAGATTCATACAAACCAGAACAAGTGGCGACCTTTGTGACCCTGACACTGTCGCGTGCCGCCTCCACAGTGTGCGGAGACATCCACGGCCAGTTCTTCGATCTGATGAAGCTGTTTGAAGTGGGGGGTTCTCCTGCCAACACTCGCTACCTCTTCCTCGGGGACTACGTGGACAGGGGCTACTTCAGCATCGAGGTGAGGCCGCCGGACACCGAAGCACTTATCTGAACATCGCACCGTTCTACCGGGTGTGTATCCACACGGAAAATACTGTCAGCGCGCTGTATTGTGTGTCCAGCGAGCTTACAACTAAATCAATGTCCATTACGGTGTGTGTGTGTATATATATATATATATATATATATATAGCCCTAAACGCTCTTATACAGTTTCTACCGGCGAGGGTCATGCCACTACGGAGGTGTACAGTTACCTCACTGTGCTGTATTTACTGAATTATAAAAAAAAAAGGTACTCGAGTCTGAAAAGTGAACACAGAGCAAAATGATTTAAAATTCATGGATCATCCAAGGTCAGTGATGACTAACAAGGGTATATGATACGCCGCGGACTGAAATATGTATAGAAACTGAGTGGAGACGGTACATTCAGGGGGCCGTCTGGACATTTCTGGCCAATAGACGTGAGGGCAATGAAGTATTTTTGCGGCATGATAACAAAAGCGCTCGGTGGACGCCCCCGGCCTGTAGTGTTTAGGCCGCTTTCCTCGCACACTTCAAGGGCATAGGAGCTCGTGAAGAGCTCGGGTGGTTGATGCCGGTGAGAGAGCAGCCTCTCAGACAGTTGTAGTGTCAACAAAAGGGAGTAAAAACACGCCGGCTGATTCTAATATGCTAAAAGATGTCTGACACAGACGCAGCCGCGGCTCCTCCCGACTCACTTTTTCTTTTTTTCTGCTAAATCAAATCAGCGCCGACCCGGGGCGGCGAGGACCAATTGGCTTTCGGCTCAACCAATTTGAGCAGTTGATGGTTCATGCAGGGAGGGAATCCCATCCTGATTCTCTGTGTCTCACTTTGAATTTACAACCTGAATTGAATGAGTGGAACTGAAATGAGTTCGACTCTTCCTCGTGCAGTTACTTAGGAGCAATGAAGTGTGAAAGAGAGTCGTTTGAAGGAATAGTTTGACATGTTAAAAGTATTGTTAGAAGGTGGAAACAGCTGTTATGACTGGATCTTAACTCCTAAAATGTCAAACTGTCCTTCAAACCCGGCAATATACAAAATGTAATATATTTCCAGAATAGTAGGGGAAAGTCCAGAGGTGTCATTCTAACAATATTCACCCTTTTACTGATATTTGTTACCTGTACGGTATATTTTCAGTGCATTAGTCCGCTATCCACAACAACTACATGTTTCAAGAGAGAAAAGTGGAAGCTGTCTGAAGCGTATGAGTCTCAATTGTAACGTACAGTTTTCATGGGAAACCAACAATATTGTCGTCAACATTATCGTCAAGAAATAGTTTTTCACACGTTGATTTCATCACAAGGATGTGCTCGGATAATGAATAAAACAAAATGACATTATTGAACCAGATGAACCAGTTGGTTCCTTCCTTGTTTGCACCTAAATAGTTCAAACAATTTGATTGATGGAAGTTGTAAATACACAACACAACCCTAATCGGATTTAGAAATGTAATGTAATGACATCTTGCTGTGGACGCTGCACATTGACCAATACACGAGCCGCTGGTCGCGCTTTGGCGTTCCTCACCGAGCAGAACGAGCCGGCGGCAGATGTGGGAACTAAGTGACAGAAAACAGATGCACGCAGACAACCGGACACACACAAAATACGCGATAAGTTTCCTTTGTAACGAGACAGTATTCACTGCGTCCCGCAGTGCGTTGTAAATGCATGACGGTGGTGTTGTCGTTCGGTACAGCCGCTTCTCTCTAACCAGGTGCTTCTGTCTTCCCCCGGTGAACCTTCAGTGTGTGTTGTACCTGTGGTCACTGAAAATCCTCTACCCAAAGACGCTCTTTCTTCTACGGGGAAACCATGAATGTAGACATCTGACAGAATATTTCACCTTCAAACAAGAATGTGAGTAACTCTTTTGCGTTTCCTCCGAATGTGATGTGCCTCCTCCTCTCTTCTTTGTGTCTGCACCTCTTCTTCCTCATTGCTGCTGTTCTTCCCTCTTCTGCGACCTCATCCCATCATACTCCTTTAAACATGGCTGTCTTTTCTGTTTCAGTTGTCATAAAGCCACGTAAGCTGCAGCTCACAATTATTTTCAGTATCGATGTCAAAACTATATTAAGAGGACACCAGCAAATATTCACTTTGGAGTCTTTTTAATTGTTTAAAATTGTGTTTCCAGCGGATTCTGTAAAGAGGCGAAAGTGTCCGAGGCAAAAGAGTCACAAGATCCATGTGGACGATATGGATATAAAGAGACAGCATTTGGTCTTATTTTATTCAGCATATAGCTTGTTATTCAAAGCATTATGAGAAATACAAGACAAAATACAAGATCAGACAGTTAATTCATGCTAACATAACCCTGTTAGCGGCTTAGCTTATGTAAGACAGCGGTCGCGTCGCTGTTCATGTTTCTAAAAAGCTTCACTTTCCCCTGTTATGAGACAAAAAGCTTTTAGATTTACAGATGCGTTCGTAATGTAATGATTTCTTACGTAATGAGTTTGGCCTCCTCGCATACGACTGAGCAGGACGGGACCGCTGTCGTTTTCGTCTTCGCCTTCGCTCTCTCGTGGCGTCCGGGGAGGACAGGCTTGCACTCAACGTGGAAGTCTGCAGAGGGAAGGTGCTATTATGAATGCGGCGGCGTCTTCTATTCGCGACACGCAACGGCACAAAAAAGCGAGCTAATAAAATGGTTGCCTTCGCTGATGTCATGCCGATGTCCTCGGCTTAAGTAAGAGCAGACGAACGCACTGTTCGGCCGCTTCCTTACACTTTTTTAGTGCTTGTGTTTTGGAAACCGGTCACTCTTGCTGTAGAGGGATTCAAAGCTAAGCCTGCCATGCCTAGCGTTGATGCTACGGATGCTAAGCTAGGATTGGACAATTTGCTGCTTTGGAAGTGTTTAACAAACAGTCACTTGTTGCAGATTTATTTTCAATCACTCAGCGAATCATTATGGCTGTTTCAGCTATAATTTTTTCTTCTGTCCATCCTCCTGGGTGGTATCCTCCCTCCTGTCACTCTCCCCTCCACGCCTCCACACCTCCTCACCCTCCATGTTTCTTGTTCCCCTCCATCTTTTCCTCCCTCGCACAGTCTCTCACTCCGTCTCCCCGACTCTCCTCGCGTCCTGTCCGAGAGTGGGTGATTAGCAGCGAATTAATTTGGCCCTTAATGATTGGCTCAGGGACTCGCTCTTCTGTGTCTGATTGGCCAAGGGACAAGGAAGCTAATTTCCCCCGGTGCTCGTGGCAAATAGTGGTCGCCCTCAATTACCATCTGCTGTGTGTGTGTGTGTATGTGTGTGCACCACAAGTGTGTGCAAGAGCATGTACAGTGACTGCATGCGTGTGCAAGAGCGTCTTCATAAATGTTTAAGTGTCTGTGTGTGCGGAAGGAGCCGAAAAACTGGTGGACTGGCAATAATGAGCTCTTGCTTTACACGAGGCAGATGGAGCGGTTGACAAACACACTCGCTGTCTCTCACTCACACATACATTCACACAAACACACACATACACACACAAATGCTGGCTGTGTTTGTGTGATTACCGTGGTACTCTGTAATACTGGCTTTGATTTGTGTACGTGTTGTCCTCATGTCCTCACACACTTCCTTCTCCTTCCTCTCACCACTCCTCCTTCTCCTGTCTCCTTTATGAAATTATCATTCTCCCTTTTCTCTTGGATGAGCGCAAGCAAGGAGCTCGCGCTCATCCCAAATCCACCTTTGCTTCCCTGCTTCTTCTTCCTCTCCTATCGTTCTCCTTTGAGCTATTTTAATCCTGTGATATTGTTTTGTGTCAGATGTATTGTTACGCCCATGTGTGAAACGTGCTTTAAAGATGCTGCGTGTTGGATGTCTTTATTGATATCGCTGCCAAATTAAAAAGGAGTTTTACAGAAAGCAAAAAAAAGAAAGAAATCATCCTTGTGATGACGCCTCTACTGCTGCTGCTGCTTATATTTGGGTCAGATTTTGTTCACTGGAACAGAACCGAAGTCTGTGCGTCCATATGTTGTCTGTAATAATACGGCATGTGCTGCAATATGGAGTGTGTTTTCACCAATGCACTTTTCTTCTCCGGCAAGCAAGCATTTCTAAATCATCAGAGAAGGAGGAAACTGTGTCATGTGGGAGCGTCGGAGAAGAGACGTCGGTTTAAATTAATAACATCACGCGATGGGAAAATGTTCCGTGTTGCCGACTTTACACCCAAGTGCACGGAGGTAGCCTTTGACGGAGCACCTTTTAGATCCGTATAGATGTAAAAGCTCCGTGTTTGTTTGTTTGCTGTCTGTTTATTTTGTGCAGCGTGTTTGTGTGCGACATGTAACAGTCACACTCTGCTGACTGCACGTTAGCGAGGCTGGTGGCTGTCAAAGCCAGATTCAAGCCCTTGTTTTTCTCTCAAGCCTTGAAATATCTCCCCCCTTTCCCTCTCTAACCCCATCCAGGTAAGATCAAGTACTCGGAGCAGGTGTATGACTCCTGCATGGAGGCGTTTGATTGCCTGCCCCTGGCGGCCCTGATGAACCAGCAGTTCCTGTGTGTGCATGGGGGGCTTTCACCAGAGATCCACACGCTGGACGACATCAAGAAGGTACGAAAAGAGGCTCACACACATGCAATTTTTAATTAACAATACTGCCCTACACAAAGGGGAGAACGCGGGAATCTGGGTTACTGCGAACATGTTATGTGTCATATGATTTCTGTATTTTAAAACGGCCCTAAGAGCTAAACACTATTTGGTAATCTGTGGAAGCTAGAAGCTACTGTCACACTTAGCGTCTACTGCTAACTCTGCTACAGAGAAACAGCAAGCTAGAAAGCTATTTTTAATGCATTTTAATTATTTTATATTTATTTTTGTATTTTTTTAGTGCCGTCACTAGACAGCTAGTATGGAGAGAGACAGGAAATGTGGTGAAAGAGAGTAGGGGAATGACATAAATGCTCTGGCTAGCTGCTGAGATAGCCTCGGCTAACAAACTAGATTTACTTATTAACGTTAGCCAGCCTGTAAATAAAAGTTTACATTTGTGGAAATGATATCTTATTCATTCAAAGTTTGTAATTCTGTGTATTTAAAATGGCTGAATTCAACCCCAACGCAGAGAAGACACGGCTTAAACTGCTAAAGATAGCTAGCTTAGCAGATCTCAGTTGCTCCTATGTCAACATTAGATCGATAGATAGATGGAAACATACTTAATATACAACACAACAGAAGCGTGTACTACATTTAAAGAAATTAAACAATAAAGAAACTGTTAAATTGTATCCTTATTTAAATTTGTTAAAATGGTCACGAAAGCTGAAAGAACAGATTGATGTTGATATGTTTCCCCCCCATTTTATTCCTTGAAGATGCCGTTTTTAGCTGTGCGGTAAAATAAGGCATCAAAGAAGACATTACACCCTTCAGTTTGAAATCTATCTCTGTATTTTCTGCCCTTGAACATACGAGCAACATGCACGGTTTACCCAGCAGGAGAGGCTAATGCTAGGGTGACATGTTATCCACTTAAACACACACCTCGCTCCCACATGTGCTGTCAGCGCAGACACCAGTAAACACAGAGGGCCACACGGCCGCCTGTATACCAGTAATTAGGAAAACAAAGACACGCATGAAACACGGAGACACACACTTCCTCGTCTAATGGCAGCGTTTCCATGGTGAATCTGCTGGTGTGACATCTCCCTCCTGTGTGGTGAGGGTTGCCATGGAGATGCTCTGCTCTGACAGTGTGTGTGTGTGTGTTATGTGTGTGTCATGTGTATTTGTTGTGTGTATGTTGTGTGTTGTGGTGTGTGTGTGTTTCCTTGTCCTAGTTGGACCGGTTCAAGGAGCCTCCAGCGTTTGGGCCCATGTGCGACCTGCTGTGGGCCGACCCGCTGGAAGACTTTGGCAACGAGAAGACGCAGGAGTACTTTGGCCACAACACCGTCAGAGGCTGCTCCTACTTCTACAGGTACAGCAGGAAACGACTCCTCACGAGCACACCGGCTGAAAAGAAACCACACGAGAGAAATCCGACTTGAATGTGAACGAGTTATAGCCCGGTGTTGTTGATACTCGGGATGTGTGAAGCTCAGAGATGTAAACGATAAACGGACCTGTACTTGTGAAGCCGACCGCCCAAAGCGCTTTAACACTACATGACATCATTCACCCATTCACACCCTGATGGGAGGAGCCACCATGCAAGGTGCCACATCAGGATTATTTACCTTTCATGCACATTAGGCGCAGCTACAGGGAGCAATTCAGGGTTGGGTGTCTTGCTCATGGGTCAGCGGTGCTGGGGATCGAACCACCGATCCTTTGATTGAAGGACAATCCCTGCTCACCACTGAGCCACAGTCGCCCTCCTCCCCCCCAATTAAAAAAAAACAAGCCGGAACGAATGCAAGAATGCGCACAAAAAGATGGATATTCTTTGAAATGAAGCAGCTGAAACTTGGAGCCAGAGATGAGACGCGTCGCCGCCACCGCTCACCCGATGCGTTTTTAATGATCCGTGTGCCGCAAAGACGTGACTTTCGTCTACGAATCATGAATCTAATAAGTTTGGAGGGACTTCGGTTTGTTGGTTTGTTTGTGGTGAGAGGAGAGCGAGAGAGAGACGCTTCCTGCGCGGTTTCACCACATCCGAGATCCAATAACAATCACTGGGATTTGTACAAGAGACAAGACATCTTGCCCAGTTTACACACACACACACACACACACACACACGCATCCAATGTACGAGCGCACACGTACAGTTTCCGTTTTCGGCATGAAACGATATCCCACAATCCCCGGGGAGGCTGCACGGTTCTGTTGCTATGACGACTGGCTAGTCCTGCCAGATACCGAGTGATATGAAGATACAGTGAGAGGAAGAGGAAGAGGGAGAGCAACATGGGAGGAGGGCAACGGTGGTGGTGGTGGTGGGGTAGAAGATGAAAGATGGAAATGAAGAAATACAACAACAAAAAAATGGAGGCTTTTCATCGACGAGGCGCTGAAGTCGATGCGATCGTGGAGAGTGAGATGTTGTGTGTGGAGATCACTATCAATCGACCAACTCCTGAAGGCTTGCCTCCGTGCTCGCTGATGCCCCCTGCTGGGGGCGAGAGGCCCCGCTCACCTGCCCCTTAACCCCCTCCTCTTCGTTATCTGTTTGCTCTGTTTTTTCTGGATCCTTGTGCGTGTTTCAACTGACTCTGTATCTGTCTGTGTGTGTGTGTGTGTGTGTGTGTGTGTTGCCGTCCACAGTTACCCGGCAGTGTGCGAGTTCCTACAGACCAACAACCTGCTGTCAATCATCAGAGCGCACGAGGCACAGGATGCCGGGTAAGCTGACTGACTGACTGACTGTCGCGGCTCAGTCCTTTTCTCTCGGCTTAAAAGAGAGAGCTCCATTTAATTTAATGGCTTACCTCGAACACTTCATGTTCCGAGCTGTTCTTTCCCTTTTGTCGGGGGGAAATGGCACATTACAGAGAAAAGAGGTTTCACAAATTTTCCCTCAGTCGCACTTAAACTGTGTTATTAGCATTGTTAGAGAGCGTCTGACGGAGAGAGCGCCAGCCGCCTGAACAACATTCAGGTCGACTATAACTCATCTCTTTGAGAGCAGAACGGTACGCAGAAGAGCCGTGCGAGGTTGGCATCCCGCTAGTCCAGATAAAAGCGGGTTGCGGTAAAAATACAATTCCCAGACCCACAAATCCATCCCTGGCATCTGCTATCTTAGTGAAATCCTCTAAATATAATAGTGCTGCCTTAATTGCTGCATTGTGAGTGGTGCTGTGGGTTTGTGCTGTTTGGTGAACCCATTAACAGTATTTTATCTGATGTGCAGCTGGGCAGCAAACCCCTTGCATAAGGGCCGGCCAAAACACACTATTACCATTACAAAACTACAGTTTTAGAAGTGTATACTGACAATAAATTGACTTATTGTGGATGGGAGCAAAAGGAAGACCTCAGACGACACAAAACAACTGTACGCATTTCTGGGAAACTGTTGGTTTTTCTTTGTGAAGCACTTTTTGTATTATTACACAATGTATAAAGGTTAGATGTGTTGATTTACTGCAATCTAACTGTTAAAATATTAGTCACAGATGTAACGTGTGTGTGGTAGAGCCAGGTAACAGGCAGCCAATCAGGGGCCCTCGTTTGATACAAGGCCTTTACTTTGCCTTGATTTGATTGGCTCGCGGTCAGACGCGGTCATGGAGGACACAGTTTGTTGATCGGCGAAGACCAAAAACAAGGAGCGGCCTTCCTGCTGATGACTTTAATGATTGCATGTCGGCGTTTTGGTCCATAATAACCGACAGTATTAAAATCGCTCTGATAACCAAGCAGGAGACTAATTCTGCTGCTGCTGCACACACAGATTATATTTGTTTAGAATAAAATAATCTAAATTCTTGATTACTGATGAGTTTGGTAATCAGTCTATCCTTGAGGGACCCGGCTTGGCAGCGGCTGCTTTTGTGCTTTGTTGGTGGGAACAAATGGAAAACGTGTGCCTGTGTTCATTATCGTGTCTAATCTCTGCTGGTTGTTTGCATGCTTGAAACTAATTGCACCCAGACCTGTTTTTTTTATTGCGACTAAGTCACAAGAGCTCCCTTTACCCATTTTGCCAGGTTCCTTATCCATTTTGTTTTTTATAACGCGTGACTGTCTCGCCTTCAACCAGTCTCTGTCTGGTTTTAAAGACCTCAGAAGCAAAATCCTCCACAAAGTTTTTGTTTTTTTATTGTTTTTCGTTCACCAACGTGGGCGTTGTTTGTCTCTCTCTCTCCTCAGGTATCGTATGTACAGGAAGAGTCAGACAACAGGTTTTCCCTCCCTCATCACCATCTTCTCTGCTCCAAACTACCTGGATGTCTACAACAACAAAGGTCTGACACTCACAACACACACAAACACACACACACATCGCTGTAACCACTGCGCTGCCATTATTTTAGACTGAACAGTACAATTCTGCACACAAGTAACGAACCGTTTTTTGGCATGACTGTATGATGAACATGATATTTGATGTTGAATATTGAGTAAGAGGAAAACGGTATACTGTGTGTGTGTGTTGTGTGTGTGTGTGTGTGTGTGTGTGTGTCCAGCGGCGGTGCTGAAGTATGAGAACAACGTGATGAACATCCGTCAGTTCAACTGCTCCCCTCACCCCTACTGGCTGCCCAACTTCATGGACGTCTTCACCTGGTCGCTGCCTTTCGTGGGAGAAAAGGGTATCCCATGCACACGCATGTCTTTTTAGTTAGACTCTTCTACACACAGCGTATTTTAGTCAACACATCATACTGCCAAAGTTGTCTATAGTGATGCTGCAGCAACGAAAAGCTGGAGTCTTCAAGGTGCTGATCGAAACCAACTCGTCTTTCGGACAACTTTGAATCTGAGCTACTTGGAGTTTGGGGGATTTCTCGTCTTTATATTGCATCTCACATAAAGTAAAATAGCAGCTGTCGTGGATCAGTTAACACATGTAGAATAAATGAAGACAAAGAAGTGTTATGCCGACTGTTTTCCTGTGCAGAGATGAACTAACACACAACAACACTATGTTTATGTCCTGCGGGATCTCACAGCTGAAGGTTGAAACGGTGCGCAGGATAATGCATTTCTTAGTTTGAAGGGATCATTTTAATGTACTTTACAGCACACTGTTCTTGTACCACTTTATAATTTTCTCCAAAAATAGCAATTAGATCGGCTTAAAAATGTGTACAACCCCTACTTACAGGATTAGGGACTCGTGGGTAACCAGCGTCGAGTCAGATTTGAGGCATTTTATGCCTTAATTGGACAGCAGCGGCAGAGAGAGGACAGGCGATGAGGGGAGAGCGCAATGGGGAATGACATGCAACAAGCGTCCCCAGCTGGGCGCGAACCGGAGGTGCTCCAATACTTCCCCTGGCTAACTTTGTGCGTCTGTGTGTGTGTGTGTGTGTGTGTGTCTGCAGTAACTGAGATGCTAGTCAACGTCCTGAGCATCTGCTCTGACGACGAGCTCATGAACGACGGAGAGGAGATCTTTGACGGTAAGAGACGCTCAACGCATTAAACATTAAAGCAATTTGACTCAAACCTGTGTGTGTGTGTGTGTGTGTGTGTGTGTGTGTGTGTGTGTGTGTGTGTGTGTGTGTGTGTGTGTGTGATTGGGAATAAATGCCATGAGACATAAGACATCTGTCAAAATTTGAAAGATAATGACGACAATAAATCACAGTAATGCGCTTGTGTGTGATGCTTTTCCAGCCAGTGCAGCGGCAGCCAGGAAAGAGGTGATCAAAAACAAGATTCGAGCCATCGGGAAGATGGCGAAAATGTTCTCCGTTCTACGGTGGGTTGTGTGTGTGTGTGTGTGTGTGTGTGTGTGTGTGTGTAGTTGTGTGTTTGCTATACATTTTGCAATCAAAAATCACCAGACATCTTTCTGTGTTTTTACAGGTGCACACTGAGGGAAAGTCTGTAATTCTCTGTATTTTTTGCTTTGTTATCAACACACACACACACTTGTCACACACACGTATACACCACCTTTTGTCTGTCTCTCAGGGAGGAGAGTGAGAACGTGTTGACCCTGAAGGGGCTGACCCCTACGGGCATGCTGCCCAGCGGAGTGCTGTCCGGGGGAAAGCAGACCTTGCAGAGCGGTGAGTGTGGAACGCGCACAAACGCACAGAACACGCAACTCGAACGTAACCCTGGAGACACTTTTCAAAAAACAGAACTAAAACACACACATGCACAAGTACACACAGTTTGAGTATATCTGCTTTGGACCATCCTCCGGTTCTCTCCTGCCCTCTTTCCTCTCCTCCTCCTCCTCCTCCTCTGCTGTTTTTTTCCTTCATCCTCTTCCTCACTGACTCGCTCACCCAATTCACCTCGCCGGCGCTGAGGATACTAACAGCCTGCTGGGTGTGTGTGTGTGTGTGTGTGTGTGTGAGATAGAACAAGTTGGAGAATGACAGAGAGTAAGGACAGACAGCTAAAGTGTTTGTGTGTGTGTATATGTATGTGTGTGTGTGTGTGTGTGTGTGTGTGTGTGTGTGTGTGTATGTGTGAGCTAACCCCAGCTAACGCTAACACCAGATGCCCTCTGCCATAGCTCAGCGCTGCTCTTGACTGCAGCCTGAAACATGTCTCTGAGTCATGCGTACCCACTCGTCTGCTAACACAAACTGCATATATTGTGCACATTTCATAGCGGTTAGCGGTCGGGCTCAGGGGGGAGAGGAGCGGTGCAATGGAGGTCTCGATCTTAAAATCATGCAAATATTTGTATTACCTATACAAGTTGTGCTTTGGTCTGCTTCATTCTGTGTGTGCGCTTGTAGGCGCTTCAGTCGTTTCTTCTTCTTTGGTGTTGGAACAGACCCAAGTAGCCATTAAACTGAGGTCATGAAGGCTCCTCCCTGAGCCACGGTCACCCTGGCGTCCATGTTTATGCGCAGCTGCACAGACGCATGTTTCAGCCTCCACTTCCTCTCTTCTGCTTCCTTCGTATATCTTTGTCATCTTCTCTCCATGTCCTCCTTTCTTTCTCTTCTTCTTTTCTTTTTTTGCCCATCCTTCAGCTACCATTGAGGCCATTGAAGCCATCGAGACAGTTAAGGACGCTGAAGGTAAACTCCCACTCATTCCACTGTGTGTTTGTGTGTGTTTGTGTGTGTGTGTGTGTGTGCAGCATGGCTGCGCTCTCAGCCACCCATGTCCATAAGGTCATAGATCTTTTTTTTTCTACCCACGATGCACTGAGCTCTTCTAACCACATCAGCGCTCATGCTGAAGCCGCCACATAACAGCACATCCACACACTTTTCTCTTTTCCTTCTCTCGGGACGCAGTAAACACCACTACACCTTCTCTGCAAACACACAGACGAGTACGTACGTCCCACACACACATGGCATGTCACACCCAGTTTACACACACACACACACCTTGTGAAGGTGGGTAGGGACACTGTGTGTTACAGTCTTTCCTTTATATTGTATAGGTGCTGTAATGCTGTAGAATATAAACATGCAACCAAGCTGTTCCCCAGCTAGCAGAACCAGAGTGACCTGAGATGGTTGTGAATGAACACAAAGTGTACAGGGGATGTTTCTCTTCATGTTACCGACCAATCATAGACTTCCTCTGGTCACGTGACCTCAGTGGCGTGATAACAGAACAGGTCTGCCGGGTTCTTCTGCGCTACTGAACAGATTGAGGTCATAGTATTTGTCTTTAGTGTGTCTTTTGTAGACTACTTTGTTGTTACTGTGCACGCTTCTGTTAACTGTAGTCCTCTGTGTTTGTACCTTTTTCTAAATGTCCTGAACTACAAGTCCATAATTTGTTTGAACAAATAAATTATGGGTGTCTCTCGTGGTTTTCTCTGCCACGTGTAGTGATTTGTAGCTGTGTGTTAGTGGAGATTCTGTAAACACAGAGAGTTCAGCTGATCTCGACGCTTTGTGCTTTATTCATTTTGGTGCAATCTACCTTTTTATGACAACCAGCATTCTGAGCGTTAACTCTAATTGTTCTCACTCGTAGTCTAGTTTGGTTCAAACCAACTTGATACAAGGTGTACATTTGTGAGCTTCGGCGTTCTTAAAGGCAGACTTTAGGCTGGGCGAGCTGTTTCCTTCTGTTCACAGTCTCACGGCTAAGCTAAGCTAAGCTAACGACCAGCGGGAGGTCGCTTCTACTCCACCGTACAGACATGTGAGACGTATCAAACTTCTCATCTAACTCTCCGTAAATAAGTTCCCAAAAGGTTGAACTGTTCCTTTGAAACATTTGCAGTCTACAAACCAAGATAACCTCGATGATGTCGATGATGTTTCGTGCACCTTTTTTAGAAAAAACGTGGGAGTGCACCAGCATGTTATTCATTAAACTCGCTGATGAAGAGGAATTACGATTTATACAATTTTTAAAAAAAGACACATTCGCTCAAAGGTCAAAAGAATCACCTGACAGCCTGACTTTTGTCTTTACCTTTTTAGTTTTTAAGAGAGATAAGATAATCCTTTATAAGTCCCTCAGTGGGGAAATTCCAGGATTACAGCAGCACTGCTCACAGTAAATAAAGATCAAGATCAGGTAATGTAAATAAACAGTAGAACAGTAATTTAAAAAAAGTGTGTAGTTATCTGTGTAAAAACCCTGTTGTGCAAATATGACATGATAACCTTGTTCATTCAAACCCCAAATATCCCCCTCTTAAAGGTGCTCAATCAGGGTTAAAAGTATTAAAAAGCTGAATAAACTTGTGCACATTCACGTTTTATAAATGAATAAAAATGTGCTTTGGAGTCTTCAATCCATTTTGGTGCTCTGAATATTTCCCTCAAAGAAAGCTCCTAGGGGGTTTGGATACACAAGATTGTGCTTAATGTCTAGTTAAATATTAACTCAGTGCGCTCGCATGTATGTATGTATGTGTGTTTGTTTGTTTGTGCGTGTGTGTGTGTGTGTGTGTGTGTGTGTGTGTGTGTGTGTGCGTGCGCCCGCCTGTCTCCTGCAGCCATCCGAGGCTTCTCTCCGCAGCATCGGATCAAGAGCTTCGAGGAGGCCAAAGGCCTGGATCGGATCAACGAGAGGATGCCTCCGCGACGCGAGGGCGTCAACAGCGTGGGCCTGTCGATGGGCCGCATGAACATGGGAGAGCCCAACGGGACCGACAGCAACAGCAATATACAGTGATGGACGTTCACTCCCGCGAGCCCAGACACATACCTGCAGTTACAACAACTCTGATGAGGTACCGAATGAAGAGACACCTGTACATAGGCATATATACACAACGAAACACACACACAGTATTACATTCACTGGATAGGCTACAGACGACCTCACACATACACATACACACACACACACACGATGACCTACCCCGTCCCCGTTGCTGTTTCTAAAGGCATGAGCGTACCCGGACTTCACCACCAAAGGCTGAGTCTCTTCACTGAACTGTTCGGCCGCATTTAAAGAACTACAGCTCCCATGTACCTGCACAACACACGGGGGAAGGAAACTCCAACAAACTGCTGCTCACCGTGTATGTTGGGGATCACCAGCGGGGTGGCCGGCGTCAGATTGGCGTGGCAGTGTCGGGGCGGGGTCGAGTGTTTGCACGGCGGGGTGAGGGTGAGGGTGGCGGTCCGGGGTGGGGAGTGGTGGGGGCGTTGAAGACACGTCTGCTTCTCTTTCCTGTTTGCATCCCCAAACAGGAAGTGGATAGGTTGATTTTATAGAGTTGCGGATATGCCTGCCTGCCTGCGTGTGTGTGTGTGTGTGCACATGCTTTAACATGTAAATGCGGTTATATTGGGAAATGTGTGTTTGCAAAAACACAAGCTGATCTCGCCATCGGTCGGACGACAGCGAGATCTTTTTTTTTTTCGTGTGTGTGTGGTGTGGTATCTGTTGCTGAGAGATGTGTGGAGATAATCTCAGCTGCTGTCTAATCTGAGCCCTGGCCTCGTCCTCGTCCTTCTTCTTGGGAGGAGGTTCCCGTTTGCTTTTGTAGCACTACACTGTCCCCATCATCCATGAGCCAAGTGGAGCCCCCCGTCCTCCTCCTCTTCCATCTCCCCAGAAAAAAAACCTCTGGTCCCAGGCCAGCTAGCTCTCGGGAAAGTCTTGAAACTGGGCCCAGATTAGATCTGAAGCGAGTGTTTATCCTGACTTGTTGCGTGTAAATAGGTTACATAGAAAAGGTTTTATTGCACAAGATGCAAGATGCAGTATAGCGGACGTACGATGCTTGATGTATGAGAGGGAGTGTGTGGAGGTCGGAGGTGAAATGTGAAGTCATACTGCATTCATTCTCTTTCTACATCCTCCTTTCTTCCCGCGTTGCTCTCTGCTCCCAAACTGAGCAGCGATGGCCGTGAACCTCTGGCCTGAAAACCAGGAAGTAATATTTCACAGGGGGAAACCGATTCTTCCTGTAAAGGCAGCCGCCCCAACATTAACGACGACAACGACGAGAAGACAGAAGAAAAGGTCTTTGTAAAGCATTTATATTAATGCATCAGTGCATGCAGATTTAAGTTCTTTGATAATAATGTGAAGATTATATTTGTGCTCTGTGTTTCACTATGGTAGGATGACTTTTTTCTTTTTTTGTTTTTTTTCTGGCTAATATAAATGAACTGAGGAATAATGAATACATTATTTTGTACATAATGTTAATTTAACTTTATTTTTTGTATTAATTTTGTGTTATATTTTCATGTTTTTTGTTTTTTTTTCACGACCTGTGTATCCGGTTTCCTCGTGGCGCTGTACAGAATGACGGTGCGCTTCTACTCAAAGGTGTCGAGTCCACGTCCTCTCCTCTCTTTTTTCGGTCGTGACGGTGTACAGGAGTTGTTCTCGGCGATGAAATATGAATTAACGATACAAACGAATATTAAACTCGCGTTGATGAATGACCGTTCTATATACAGAGGCACAGGCATTCGGGCAGCATGATTGCATGGTTACAATTTGCGCTGTTTCAAGCAAAAAAAAAGCGGCGAGGCACATTTTTAACTGAAGAGCCGGCGTGTTGTCGTCACAATTTAAAGGAAATCAAAGTGTACTCTCTCTCTCTGATCATAATTCTTGACAATTCCTCTTGTTATTTGATGATATTTATGATTCTATGATTATTATGATTCTATTTATTATGGACATTATTCTTAATATTTAAGCTCTCTCTCTTTCTCTCTCTCTCTCTCTCTCTCCTGGTTGCTCTTCATGTTGCGTTGCTCCTTGGTTGATCTTGTTGTGCTTCTTTGGGAGAGGTGAACCCCACTGGGAGACCCTGTGCCATAGAAATTGTGCCACGGTTCTATCTTTTTCTCTCTCTCTCTCTCTCTCTCTCTGTTCTGACTCCCCAGTCACCAACACTGTAAGCATGCCCCATGGGACGATCCACTTTTTTTACTCTTGAATAAAATATGCATGAACCTTTGGTATGGATGCTGAGCCTTTATTTCATGCCCCCACACGATGCAAATGACAACACAAAAGAATGGCCCTGACGGTGGTGATGAGAAAAGCTCCATCGAAACTGGTTCTTCATATTCAGTCGCTGACTCACAGAGGAACAAGATTAATCATCTTGTGCGGCAGGATTTTGTCTTTCCCTCAAAATGTCCTACCCGGAAAATTAACTTGTAACCGCTTCAATTCATATGACTTCCTGTTGGGGTCCTAAACCCACCAGCTTAGGAAACACTGCAGTAAATGAAGTTTTCGTCAATGCCATTGTTTTTTGGTTTGACTTGATGAATAGAAGAGTAATAACTGGAAGAGCCAGAGGTTCAGGTATAGCCACTTCCATTAGTTTCACTGAGGTGAAACTGGACCATGTTTTGCTGATAACTGAGTTAATACTTCGGCGCAGGTCGTAGGCTGAAGAGGAAACTAAATGATTGAATGGATGAATTACAGGATTTAAACGGTTAAATAAATCGTGTTCGTGAGCGTTCACTAAAGGTAATCGTTGCAAAGTCAAGCTCGTGCTGTAGCGCGTAGGAATGAAAACCAACACACACATTAGATAAATTGAATAAATTAAATATTGTTATCTAGAATATAAATATATAAAGGACAGTGTTACAGCAATATACTATTTAAAATTGCGGGTGTAATGAGAGCATAAAAAAGCTGACTGCACCTGTTAAATGAAAGAATTGACAAGTTAAACGAACACATTACAATATTAATATTTGCAGAATGGGAACGTCCTCTTTCGTAGACATTTCTGATAATCTCTGCCTCCTCCCACACCTTGTCCTTGATTGAGTAATAGCAGAGGATAAGTTTAAGGTGAACTGAAAGCGAAAGTGTTGGATGATGAGCCAATGGGTGGAGAGAGAGGAGAGGCAGAAGGAGAACCGAAGACAAAGGAGATCTCTCTTATCCGGATCACAGCAGACACGCCATGGTGAGTCCCTTCACGCATTCATTCTCTTCTAGTTTTAAAAAGCACTTTGGATGGAGTTTGTGGATCCCTAGATTAGACTTTTCCCTCTCCTGTTTAGATGGCATGTTAAAAAAAATCCTCACTGCTTCGCAATAAACTGTGTTATGTAAAGTATTTAAAATATCAGCTCTTTGCGCTGTGCGATAAAGACACCTGGTTAATGGAAAGTGATGTCTGACACTGTGACTGTCGCCCTCAGGACGCTCTCATCCCTCGGCCTCGGGGGGCTTTGCCCAGGGTGTGTGCCGTGGCGCTGGCCGCCATGACAGCAGGAAGCGTCGTGTGTCTGTCTCCTGACCGGTTGTTCGGGTGGGTTGCCGTTGTAATCCTCATCTTGACCCTTGGCCCCCTGCTGCACGGGCTCTGTCTGGCGGCCGAGGAGGTGCTGAACCATTCAAACACGAGGTGAGAGTTTTCAGTGTGTGAGATTTAGGAAGAAACTTGTTTTTTTTTTACACTGTATGGCTAAAAGTTGCTCTCACATAGCGGTCGCCCCTGGTAACGCCGTCCCGATTGGCTATGTCCTTACGGTTAGCACCGCTAGCGACGTTAGCTTGCTAGCACCACTAGCTGCAAGCCACCGGCTCAGTCGTCGCCAGGTCGACAGCCACCGAGAGGCCATCGAAATGCTCCCAATCTCGTATTCTACAACTTTAACCTTTTGGAAACCGTGTGAGAAAATCCTCCCTCGCCTATTATCAGACAAAAAAAAAGAGCAAGCGCAGAAGTAGACGAACGTTTTAAGTCCCAGTATGCACCATTCAGACAACGTTTTGCCATGAAATAAGTAATATGACACAGTGTGTTGACTGAAAGTCCTTTTAACACCCTAATGCTTTGTTTTATTGTGATTTTTGTTGTAGATTAGGCCATAATCTTTCCAATAATGTGTCTTATTCGTATGTGGGACGTTGTTAAAGCACAGTAGTACAGTTTGAAAAACTTGGTGAACGCTTTTCGGTGATTGGATGAACAATCTGTCAATCAAACTCTTTCTTTCTGACGCCCTCTGGCTCACATGAACACTAACACAATACTTGATTGGACAAGATGGATTTTTACAGCATTAAATTACCTCGTTACATTGCGATAATCCAGCTGCTCTGCATCAAAGAAGTCCATTGTCGTGACAAACCCACAGAGTATCATATCTGTGTTTTTTAACAAGATATAGAGGCCAGAGGCTGCTGAGCCGCGTGCTGCCAGCCTGTGGTTTTGGGGGGAAGACCCTGCTGGCTGCGGGGCTGGCAGGCCTGTTGCTCTACCTGGCCGGACCTCCTCTTCCACACACAGAGCAATGCTGGAAACTCCTCGTCCTGACCTCGACTCTTTACGCTCTGTTCAAAAGCCTGGGAGTCCTGGTGAGGTCCACGCAGACACACAAACAACCCTCTCTTTGTTTATCTAGGGGCCTTTTCTTTTCCACTGCACTAAAATATCTACATCTGCATCTTTTGGTCATCCATAACAGGCTACAACATACAAAAAACACAGTTTGAGTCTTGCAAATTAGCATGTAGACATCTCTTAATAATGTAAGTATCTCTTAAAGTCCTGGACTACATGACTAGATCAAATGTAGCTATAAGGAGTGGACGTCTGGACCATCTGGTTTATACTTTAGCAACTACTAGCAAACATTTTCAAGACAATGTTTAAAAAAAATACTCAATATAAATAATTTAGCGGTGCCAGTTATTGCCTCACTGCATGTCGCAGCCCCAGAAAAGAAATGTCTCAGATGTGGCACTTGGAAAAAAATGTTACAATTGATCAGAAATCTTTGGGTGGTAGACTAGAAGGATGCAGTAAGTTATAATAAAACCTGGTACGGCTCCCGTTCTGAGCAAAACTATGAGGTCATCTTGATTTCACATTCCTGGCCGACCTTCAACATGTCCTAAGTTAACACACTAAACTAAATGTGACTCACCCCTTGTTACAACACACCAGAAGGGGGACATCTCCTTGTTGTTTATATCCCTTCTTCAGTATTTTACACATAGACATTCCTTATTTAGAGAGTAAGGCATAGTAAATTATTGTAAATCTACAAAAATCAAAGAGAGATTGGAGGTGAACAGTGTGAATGCTGTCACACACTGTCCTGGAGAACTAGAAAAACAGTGCAGAGGGATTCTCTCTCTCTCGCTCTCTCTCCAATCCAGATGAACTTAAAATCATTGATTTTAATTAGAAGGGTTATCAATTGAGAGCTTATTGTTCCAGCTCAGAGTGCCATGGCAGAAGTGAAAAATAGCCTGTTTGAGCATCAGAGCGCTGCACTTCAGACAGAACAGTCCCAAAGTAAGAACACTTCCCGAAGCGTCAGTTGACTGTAATTGATGTGGCATTTCTGGAGTAAAAATAGGCTCCGAATATGTCTTCATCAGCAAGAATGACCATAACACCGTCCTCAAAGAATTTCTGTATAATTCTGAACAAAGCTCACTGTTCCCTCAGACGCCTTGAAGAAACTATCGGCGGTATAGATTATCATCCAGTTCAAGTTCGGGTGTCTTTGTGGAATTAGGTCTAAATATACGTTCTGCCCACACAGCGTTGGGTCAGATTACTTTGAAGTGTAGTCACTCACTGAATACAAATTACAAGGCAGCATTTCCAATTATTTTATTTAATCTAATCTCAATACTTTTGGGTGAATTAAAACCAAACATTATTGCAGTTTATACACACACAAAAAGAACATTTGAGTTGCACAAATATTCTTTTCTCTTCAAACATATCAACACATTTTCAATGCAAATAAAATGCATTTCACATAGTTTGCATTTACAGTTTTGTTTGTTTGTTTTTTAATCAAATGATCCTCACAAAAACAATACTGGCACCAACTATACTTGTACTGTGTGTATTCTACAACTTTTTAATCATCCATTTTCAATGTAAATGAAAGGGAATACATATGAAAAACAATATTAGTTCAGTTGTTTAACATTTTTATTGAGAACCTTTAGAAGTGGTCAAATACATCATGAATTATCAATAATTACCCTTACAAAGACATGCTGGCATAAGCATATCTTTTTAAAGACATGATGGGAAATGTAATCAAGTAGCGACAATATAACTATATAATCTCAT
Source organism: Clinocottus analis (assembly GCF_023055335.1). Taxonomy (NCBI): domain Eukaryota; kingdom Metazoa; phylum Chordata; class Actinopteri; order Perciformes; family Cottidae; genus Clinocottus; species Clinocottus analis. Next base: position 3,669,430 of record NW_027175821.1, read on the forward strand.
ATATTATATATAATGTATTTTCCAATCTTATCCAATCAGAATTGACCGTGAAAACCATAATTTTAGCCATAAAACGGCGCAATCTGACTTCCGTTTTAACTCTATTTTTCGCCTTCAAAATAAAAGCACTTCAAAACAGAAACCAAATACATTTTGCTTACGACAGACAAAAACATGCAACAAAAAAACGAAAAAATTGACAGGCAAACTGTTTCTAACTTTAGGACACATATTGAGTTACTTGCACTCCCGCTCCTGAGCAGAGGGGAGGCGTCGTGACGTCCTTCTGAAGGTTTCTGTGGTCTGTGCAGGGTCCGTCGGAGGTAGAGGTGTCTGACATCTGCGAGGGGAGGAAGATGAACGCGGCACACGGCCTGGCCTGGTCCTTCTACCTGGGCTACCTGCGACTGGTGCTGCCCCGTCAGTACCATCAAAACACACACACGTTCTTATAGTTCAGATTACACCGCATCATTTGTTCACTTGTACAATATCATCTAATTAATTGGATATACTGTCCTTATCTCTGTCCCTTGTGGTTTATTGGGTCCCAATAACGCATTCCAGCGCCTCCTAGAGATCTGAATGTGTGGGTGTTTGTGTCTGCTCAGGTTTAGAGGACTCCATCAGAGCATTTTGTGTCACCCGTAAGGCCTTCCGGGGCCGAGGCTCCAGGAGGCTCCTGATCCTCATCCCTCTCAACGCCAACATCTCTCACAAGCTGGAGGAAGAGGATGACAACATCCATTTCTTCGACAACCTTCCCAACAACGAGATAGACAGGGCCGGCATCCGGGGGCGGGTCTACAAGCACAGCGTCTACAGAGTATTGGACGAGCATGGAAAGGTAGGCGTGGCTGTAAAACAATAGTGACAGAATGACACTGAAGCACTTTCACAAAATAATAGCTTTATGCCATCCATTGTCAGTAGTAGAAAACCAACCTATTTTTAGGCCTCTGCTCGAAAATTGCACACCCAAACTTAAAAGTGTGTATCTCTGCAACCACTAGAGCTGTTTGCATAATGTTGGTGTTGTAATAAAAGGTACACATGTGAGATTTGGTTAAGATGTGTACATATCAGTCTATATGTTACTGGTTAAGACTAAATGAAGATGACACACAGCAAAAAATGAAAAAGTTTCAGGTCCGTCTAGAAAAAAAAAATCACTTTCAGGATAATTATTTCTCTGAAATGATGCAGCTGTAAAGTCTAACCCAAATCACAGCACAACATGTGATCATTCTCTCTGCAAAGGCTGACTTTGATAAAGTGAAGCAGAACAAAGTTAGAGAGGGTTTAGTGCAGAGAACATTCAGGCGAGGTCTCCAAAATGTTCTCATGTATCAAACCATGTATTTCACTTGTGTCTTAATTATGGCAAAAGGGATAGGAACACAGACAGTTCACCATTCTATCTCAGAGCTGTACACCGTTACTATTTGAAGTTAAATCTTCATAGATCTTCAATTGAGTTGAAGCAGATAATCAATAGTCAGAATATACTCAGAAATGTCTTTCAGGTGCCCAGCAGAAAGATTGAGTCAACATCTCATAAGGTAATCAGAGAAGCTGCGGTGTCGATGCCACTGAGCTACTTGTACTGCGATTCAACTCGGGGTCTGTCTTCTTGTTGGCAGCGTGAGTTGAAAGACTTAGAGGGCTGACATCTTCTCCTTTGATCAGATTTGTAAAGACTGCGCACAAAAAATGCGACAGAGGGAGAGGGAGAGAGAGAGTCACAGTAAAGTGACAGACTCAAGGGGCTGTTTCTGTATATTTTCTTCAATATTTCATGATAGCACGTCAGCGTGCTCCATATTCAATATGTTTGATGTGGCAAGTCAAACAGCGATTGTACTCAAAAACCACTTCTGTAGTTTAGTCGAGGGAAAGTTTGGGACGCATGAAAGCCGTCTGGCTTTCAAGCGAGGCCAGAAATAGCCACCAATTATATGAAACTGATTGCCAGAATGGTGTTATGGCCGTGTTTTACAGTCGCAGTCACCACACAGAACTGGCAGAATAAGGTGACGATGAATGTTTGGCTTCTGACCGCTGTGAATAGCGCCGTGCTTAAAGGGACACTTGTATAGAAGTGATCTTAAATTCTTAAAGAAAATGTTTTTTTTCGCGTGTTTGAATGGACATATCTGAAAACTATTAAACCCTTAATGAAGGCTAGGTTAAGAACAACTACTACTGTATTTAAACATTTCCGTCATTTCTGTCTCACCAGACAGAAGTTGTGCAAGCACCGATCATACGCATGGACACACAAGTCTGGTTTTGTGATGCAGGTGTTGTGTGAGATATTGTTTTGCTGTTCTTAAACCTGATCTCCATTTCCCTCTACTTCATCAAGGAGTTTAGAAACCTGAAGACGTTAACATTTTACTGATTTTAAAACAGAGAAAAGCTTTGGAGACCAAGATATTTAAATAAATATATGACGACTTTGAATACTTTAAAGTGAGACTATGTGACTTTTAAAAGTTGAGAAAACTTTTGAGCCAGTTTTAACTCGACGTAACGAGTAAGTGTACCATTAAAAATGATAGCTTTTAATGTATTAATTCATTAGAATGTATTCCTACTTTAAACATATAAGACTGTTGTCTTCTTGTCTTAAACATACTCCGAGAATATGAATGAAATTCTTTTCAACGCAGATGATTAGTACTTTGAGATCCAAAAAAGGAAACACTCTCCGGAGAATAGTAAACGTAACCGTTCCCCTCCCACAGCACAGCGTGAGCGCCACCTGCTGGTTAACCTGAGAACTCACCAGTGGAGGTTTTTTAGTGACGCGGAGTAACAGCACCATCTACATGTAACGCATGGCGATCAAACATGTCTGGTGCCACAAAGCTTTTAAAGGATTATTTGTCCATGTAATGTATCTGTGTGTGTGTGTGTGTGTGTGTGTGTGTGTGTGTGTGTGTGTGTGTAAACAGGACCATGAGTGTGTGGTGGAGTATGCAACGCCCCTGCTGACGCTGTACAGCATGTCCCAGGAGAGCAGCGCTGGTTTCGGGGAGCCGGAGCGCCGGCAGCAGGTCCTGCTCTTCTACAGGACGCTGCAGGAAATACTGGAGCGCTCGCTGGAGTGCCGCAACCGCTACAAACTCATCCTGGTCAATGGTAGGACGACCAGCCAAGTGTTTGTGTGTGTGTGTGTGTTCCCTTTATACACACCTAGCGGCATGAGACAGACATGCTTTTAGAGGGATTTCAGCTTTTAGCTTATCCGCTTCCCCACAAGGATTGACAATCGGGATTTGCGTATTTATAGATTCTTCTGCTGTTTCTGTGTTTTTAGAAAAGGTTTTGTTGACACACACAAACACATTATGACTGAAATGAAGGGCAGTGGTCAGCGTATTGGTTAAGATCTTTTCCGGCTTTGGTCCAGTTATCTCTGGCCTCAGGGGAACTTTTCATCTTTGCACTGGAAAGAAACTACATTTTCTTCTTCTTCTTCTTCTTCTTCCAGATGAGCACGAGGACGACCCTCACCTCCTGTCCAAAGCCATCCTCAGACACCTACAGCAGCAGGAGAGAGAGGAGTTCTGCATCACCCCGCCTCCTCAACAGGAGTTGTTCAACCCCTTCGCACTGATGTCGAGCTCCCCGCCGAGCGCCCCGCCTATGAACGGTGACTGTCACCTCCCTGAGCCAATGAGCAGGGAGCCGACGCTCATGTTCAGCATGGAGGGACCTCAGCCTCTGAAGGAAGCTGTGGAGGACACCGACCATTATTGAGGACAAATGCACACACATGATGTATGTACACACAAACAGCTTGTTGTAGAGGACAGTTTGTGATCTTTTTTTAATTAGTTTTACTGTTTATTTATATTACTTGATTTGTATTTCTATGTGTCTCTTGTGTGCTCTGCTTCTGTAATCCTGCGATTTCCCCACTGTGGGACTAATAAAGGATTATATGATCTTATCTTGATGTGTCAAATGTTGTGGAGAAGGTGCGTCCACTCGTCCTGTTGCTGCCAGTCGGTCCGTTCAGTCTCAGACAATAAGCACAGTCAGCATTTAGCTCTAAAATGACGTCTGCAGTTCACCTTAATGTCACAACAACGGTCTTTCAAAGGGACGGTGCACAGAACGAATATTTTAATTAACGCTGCAAATTATGCAACAGTGATGAATGAGTTAAAACCGTAGAAGAACAGAGAGATTTAAGGCAAGATAGAGAACAAAGGAAGAGAAAGATCTATGAGTGGGTTTTGTTATTGGATCAACAACAGTTACAAGAAACCTGACACCACGCCTGCTTATCTGGGTGTCACATGAGTGCAAACGCGCACACACACACACACGCACACGCACACACACGCCTCCTGGCCGCTGAAACTGCGAGGTGAGGTTTCATCAGCCAAGAGTCATTCGATCCAAACACGTGATTTATAACATGCAAATGTAGTATCTGTGCAAACAAAGTCAAAATTGGAAAGTGGACCATGAAGCACAGTTTTATACGCTTCCCTCTGTGTTTTTTTCTTTTGCTGGACAACGCGACCTTTTCAGACATTAAAGTCAAAAGGTTGCTGCACCATAAGGTCATTCAATGGATAGTTAATTTAATATAATACAATAGACAATACAGAAGCTCTGATATGGCTTTTCACAGTCGAGTAGCCTGGGTCACACCTCCGATTGCACAATCTGAACACATTTCAGGTACAAAACAACATAAACAGTGCTGTGCAGTGCTCAATGCATGGTTAGCAAATGTTAGTGCGCTAATGTGCATATGTGTGCAATATATATATGTGCACTGTGCAAATATTATACTTGCTCATAGCGTCGGCTTCACGGAGCCTCTAGCGTGGCTGTTGACTCTTTGTCTTGTTGGAATCAAATTTAGAAAAAAGGGCAGTTATATCAAATATATGTCATAATGATAAGTCAATAAGTCAGCTGGTCCATAAACGACCCTGCCTGTTTCTCAATAGTGATGTTACTCCATGTTGTGTCAACGCTCAGCAGACTATAGTGTAGCACACCAGCATCAGTGTGTCTGTCAGTAACCGGTTCTCTGCAGGAAGTTATTTCTGATAACAAAGTGTGTTCTGACCGTGTTTCTTCAGCGTTAGAGGAGGATTTAAAAACGAAAAACAAGACTTTGTTGTAGTTTTAGTCACGGCCGCAATGACAGGAGGCTTCCAGAAGCAGGTCTGACCTGCTCTCCACCAGAAACACGACGTCCCAGGCTGCTGACATCAGGTGACACACACACTGACATATGTAGAACTCAGATTATTGTCGTCACAAGTTTACATTCAAACGGTGACTCATTGATCCCATTGAACCAGCGACCGCCTTCACTCAGAGTTCGTAATGATTGTTCAAGTTATGGTGGAAAAAAACTGGTAGTTTTTACACTTCAAAGTCAAGTCACAAGGACAGATTTGTTCTTAGATAGATAACACTGGACTCAAGGCCAGAGTGAACATCAGGCGATATCAGTGAGGTAAGTGAGCACACACACAGACACACACACACACACTGACCTTGCACACTGAAGTTCCCCTTCAGTCACTTCCTCCTCCGTGTCTTCCTGAGCGCAGCATTTTATCTGAAGCTGACTGGTTGGTTAGCAGGAGTGATGTCACAGAGGGGAAGTTTTGCCAGAAGGTGAGTCAGCGTGAGAGGTTGACCTGTAAAAAAAAAAAAAACACCTCACTGCTGCGTGTCCGCTCTCACGTCGGGGCTGCGGGGCGGAGCAATGACTTCAGTATTAAACCTGACAGCCGGCCACCAGCTGAAGAGAATGTTAATGTGACTTTTCTCCCTGTAGCGCTCGCCCCCAGTGTTCATCCACAGCAAACAGTGTTTCTGTGTTTGAAACAATCATTATGTTCTCAGTTGTCCCAGATTAGTCACTGGGGCGGCATGTTCTGTAACCATGAGGCCTCATACATAGATGCACTTTATCTGAATGACACTATCTATAACAAGAGTGCTTTACTGTGAGATTAAATTATACAAAAATCCATTCCCTAGTTGCTCTGAATACGATGATTAAGTACTGTATTTATTATTGTTTGTCAACCAGTTGTGGATCTAATTTGGGGAAAAAAACAGTCCCGTGTTTGTGGATCCACTCCCGCTGCTCCACCAGGTGTGTGTCTTACTCACCTGTGAGTAAGGCAGGGTGTCTAGACCGGACATGCTCACACACACACTCGCAGGAATCTCACGTGCAAACACTGAAAGCGGGTATGAAGGTTAGACTGACTGGAAAATCACATTCAATACGAGCTAATGAGAAAGAAAATCATTGGCAAAGTCTGATGTTTCACTGGGAAAACTGTAAAATTCCACAACAATGCAACATACGAACGGATCAAAGTCTGCACTATTTTAATGAACGTCAGCATAAATATTGTACATAAAATCATATTGGCTATTTCACCCACTGTTTTTATAACGTCAGTTATGGTTTCTCTTAATTAATCAGCATTTCAGGCAGATTAAAAGTTAAACTTCTCCATTATTTTTCATTCAGGCCAGAAAACCTTTCGAAGAGGCAGCAGGCATATTGTATTATCAATTTAATTTAAACCAACTCAAGAACTTAATCCTGTGTATGAGATAATAAAACATGGAATCACTTTTATCACACTTGTTTTGTGTTTGTGGGAGGACTGTAGTGATCAAGCGCTCCCTCCTGTTACGATCAGGCGTTTGTCAAATAAAGGAAAACAGGATGGGCACTTCTGACGGTCTGAGCTTAAAATGAAAAGATGATCACACTTTTTTCATGACCGCACCCAGACTGAAACACCGCCTGCAGGGAACTCAATACTGTACAATAAGTTAAGTTCCTTAATAATTTCTACTATTTCAACTTACTTTTTACATGCCCGGAAATGAACATAATATTGTATTACTTGTTGCTGCACTGATATGATTTAATAAAAAAATAGATTATATATTATTTGGGTTTTTCTTTCAATGCCCATATGAAGAACATGTACCAGCACATTGTTATCATTGTTATCATTTTCTCTTCTGAGAAAACATTTCTACGCCCAAAGCCCATTTATTTTTAGTCAGACCACATTATGGATGAGCTATATATTAGTCATCAGCTGGTAGGATTCCAGTGCAGCTTATGCCCATTCACCCTGTGAGGAGTTTTTATCTGAACGTTGTTATAACAAATATCAACGGTGATGGAAGTCCTCAAAAATGTAACTCCAATAGGCTTCTCTGACAAATATAAGTGTCTGTCTTAACATGTAAATCAAGATAAATATGTAATGGAATTAATAGTTATATTTGTAGTAACAGGAAAGTTTTAATTATTTGCACGGCCCAAAATAAAAAAAACTTGATCCTGTTACTTTGATACTGTATGAAACTAAATTAATTAATTTATCATCATTGTGAGTTTCACACATTCAACATTTGCTTACAATTATAGGAATACAAGTCAGTTACCCAACATAAGTAATCTTATGTTGGGTAACTAGGGTTCATACACATTTTGACCGATTGATTTCCATGACTTTAAAACAAATTTCCATGACCAAACATTTTGTGAAATCTCGGTGAATACATATCAAAATGTGAGAAGATTTAAAGTATTTAAACTAACAATGATAATTTCAAAGCCTACAGTATACCTTAATTCTGGGGTTCTTAACCTTTTTGACCTCAGGGCCAAATTTTTCAAGTACAAAATTAACATATATTAACATAGTATTGGTTTATTAACTAATTGATCTTACTCTTGGTTTGATTTCAATAATTAAATCAAATCTAAATACAGTTAAACAAGCAAAAACCCTTGTCAAATGAATGACATGATACAATGTGATCATCACAAAGGCATGGATATTGATCATGTGTAAACCTGCACATACAACAAGTCATGGAACAAATCAAGCTAATACAGGAACTAATTTATTAACTCAAAAATGACTAATAATTCGATTTTTCTACAAAAACAAGGGAGACTCTTAAAAATAATTTAAATTTGATAAATAAAATAATATTTGTTAATAAAATAAATACAATTCCATGACTTTTCCAGGTTTTCCATGACCATATGAACCCTGTAAGTTAGCGTTCACTTGCTTTCCTCACGCGCTGTCCTCCTCACGCGCAATGCCCAGACATGTTGCGCGAGCCGGGCAGGCCCCGCGCGAGCCGCGAAGCTTCTCGATGGAGCCGGTAAGCCACGCCCCCTTCAGAACGGCTGACGCAACGCGCCGCCGCTCCGGTATAAAAGCATCGCGCTCACTGCTCACAGCCGCGCGCACACACACAAAGACGGAGTTGCTAGATTACATGGAGGAGACACTTGGCAAACGTTTGGAGGAGACAACGGAGCGCAACACACAGAGAACAGGATGGTGTTTACCGCCGCGATGTCCGCCGTCCCGGCGGAGGACGACAGCGTCGTCGAGATGATCGGGAAGTATTTCCTCCGGCTCGCGGCGCCGGGCCGAGAGACGAGCTCCAGCCGGCGGGGGAGCGTCGAGAGCTGCGACGAGAGGGAGAGCAACTCGCCTGGTAAGTCTAGAAAAGTTTAACGTAGTTTTTTTTTTTTACAAAGACAATTAGGCCTATTATTATAATAATACAAAAAGTGTATGAGTACTATAGTGACTATATTTTTTACATTATAACTTGGCGGAGGAACACGTTAATTGGCTGATGTAACAGTGTATGGATGTAACTCATGCAGCTCTCTGATAAGCTGATGAGCAACCTTCATTCTGATGACTCGTGTGTTTTAGACTCTGATCACATGATTATGTGATTATTGATCAGATTATTGTATTTCGGATTCCCTGCATTTACATTTCACTCTTATAAAAACATTCTGACAGACATGCACATTTTCTAACTCAAATGGGGGGATGGGGAGGAAAAAAAAGTATCCCATTAAAATATTCTTTACAGATAGATAATTTATACATTTAAAATGAAATAACTAAGTTCATTAACTGAATTGTATATATTCTATATTAAATCAGACTCTGATGGCACAGCACTGTGCATTACAGCCTCTTTTTTTTTTTTTTCTTCAAATAAAAAAAGGTTGCAAACCACTGCTATAACGCCTCTGTTTTCTGTCAACAGGTGCCAACATGGACGCCGGTTTGGAGCACGAAGAGCGTCTCCTGCAGCAGGACGTGACCCGGCAGATTGAGCGCTGCCTGACGGAGGCCAAGGCGTCCGCCCTCCACTGCCGCGTGCTGCTGCTGCCCCGCCAGATGACCGCCAGGGTCGGTCGGGACGTGGTGCGCTCCTCCGCCGACGAGCCCTGCGGCCTCCGGGGCGCCTCCGTCAAAGTCTACGTGGACGGCAAGGACGGCCTGACGCCCGCGGGGGAAGTCCTCCTGGACCCGAGCGTCACCCCGACGTTTGAACTCTCCGTGATCTTCAGGGCGGAGCGGGACGACGGCTGGCCCCCGCTCAAGGTCGTGTTCGACACCGACAAGGTGATGAAGCTGAGGCCCGAGTACCGGCTGGTGAAGAGGAAGCTCTACTCGTCGGCCAGCCCCGTCGTCCATGATTTCAACTAGAAAGTCAAGACTGTTAAACCTGTTCCACATACCTCTGTTGTTGTTATTGTTTCTTTTTGGCCTGGACTGCACTGGAGTGCTGTTGTGTTTCTCTAGAGAATTGTTTGTTCATGCATGAATGTGACCTGGAGCAGGAGTTCAAACAGGTTTACCTCATGAACACGGTATTTTGCACAGAATGGATGAATGTTAGAAGTGTTCACTCTAAAACATAAACGCCTCCTTCCAGGACCGGGCTGGTCTCGCTCCTGAATTGTGCTGTACTTTATTATTTTTTATATTTATGCAATTGTAAAAAAAATAAATTTTTCACACTTTCTTGATCCAGTGCTTTGCATTTGAAATATACGTCTACACACTTTGTGTACTTGATACTTTGACTTACTCCACCTTCAGAGTCAGGGAAAATGATTACAAAGTTAACGCGGCATCTCGAGTGGATTTGTATAGCTAGACTCTAAAAGCAAATACAAAACCCTGGTTTCAATTTAGATCAAATAATCTTTATTTAACAAATGTACAACAGAAGACGTGATACATGTATCGGCTACCCAAACACAACTCTACACGGTCCATCTCACGGGTACAAAACTTTCCTTTGTACTCTAAACACACATTACAAACATGTTTCTGACGCTACATCTTAAGCCAAGTTGGGACGCGTCGATACTATAACAACCGACTCCACCCGTCAACACACTCCGTGAAACACCAGCGTTTTACGACACAGCCAACTATTTTACGAATACATTTAGTTTGCAGACATTTTCTGATTCTCTACCTTAAAGGCAGCTATTGGTTTCCATTCATTTCACAACAAACGAACGAGCCGTGGCATTTGAGGTTAAGATCATCAGTTGTTCGCCTTCGGTTTGTCGTTTTGAAAACACCGATGGTGCTTTCAAGGACACTCCGGCATTTGAAATTGTAAAGTCTGCTTGCAAAGGATCTTTTAAATGTAAAAACAAACGATAAGCATCTAACAGCTTCCATGATAGCTTGTATTCTGGAAAATAATCTCAGATGCACGAGTGTCCTTGAATGCAACACGATTAAAACTGGGCACCGCACAGGAGCGCAGATAAACGGAAACACGCCGTTTACCATGAAGCATGTTTTTTTTATTTCTGTTATAAAGTTGATTGACGAAGACGAGTTAACATAGTCTCCAGAACTGAATGGACGATTCCACTGGGAAGGTCGTGGGAACTTCAAATAAATGTAAAGTAGATGCAATTTGCAGTTAATAGGCCTGAAAAACAAGCAAAAAAACAACTGGGAAATGTATCAACCAGCTGACTGAAAGACAGCCAGTCTGGTGGCAACATCAGATTTTCTAAATATAGAAAGACGCTGGAAGAAAAAAAAGGTCAGGAAATCCAGTCGTAAAAGATTTGTGATACATTTGAAGAACGTTTTAGCAGCGATCACAGACCAACATGCAGTAGTAGTTCTGGAAATCGTGGACCTGTACATTATGATTGGCCATGTGGGGGGTGGTGGTTGTTGTTGTTGTTGTTGTTGTTGTCGTCCAGAGTCTCTCAGCCCATGCGGGCCGGACACAGCTCAGTCGATCGGCTCGTAGTGACGCAAACACGATGCAACGTGATCAAATCTAGCGAGCAGCGCTCATCCCGCCCTTCATCATTTCATCCCAAACAAACTTTTGCTGGTGAAAGTGTTTTTTCTTTCTTTCTTTCTTCATCTCTCCGTCACATGATTTCCTTCACTGCTCCGTCTCAGCAGAGGGACGACGCTTTGCTGGTGAAAATGACACGTGGGGGGGAAAGTGGAACGGATTCCCAATGGCGCTGCACGTAAACCAATCACATGAAGAAGAAGCTCTGTGCAGCCCTCACACACACACACACACACACACACACACACACACACACGGACATAACCGTTTACACACACGCCCTCGTGGACACCAAAGTACAGATGAAGAAGTGTGTATATGCACACACACACACACACGCAGACTGCACAGTCCTCTTCAGAAAACAACCAAAGTGAGCGTTCAGTATTCACCTCCGCCTCCCGAGTGACTCAAGTCTATTTCTTCATTTTGAGGTCGGCCTCCATGGCACTACGGCGACCCCTAGTGCCTCCGTCCTGCAGCACAGAGACAGACGAGGAGAAAGGGGAGGGAAGAGAGAAAGAGACGGAAAAAGAAAATTCACATGAGGGCGTTAAGGTCAAAGGTCAGTTGGACAGAGTGACGGGAGGCCCGGCGTCAGACCTCCTCACGCGAATGCGCTCCGCACAAAAAAAAAAACGAAAGAAAAAAACACAGCAAAGTCCACCCCGTGAGGCTTCCTCTCCAAATGACGAACGGAGCAAATAAAAACATGATGAAGTACAAAAATAAATAAACAAATAGAAGAAAGAATTCAAAAGAAGGAGAAAAGAAATTAGAACATGCAAAGACACGGACAACCGCACGTAAACAGACACACACAGGAAGCCGGCATGGGGTCACTGACCGGAGGCCGACGGAAGCTTTGGTGATGACAGGTTACGGGAGCCTGCGTGTGTGTGTGTGTGTGTGTGTGTGTCTGTGTGTGTGGTGAGGATATTGTGTCAAAAACAGAACTTAAAGTTTATGAGGGTGACGAGGACAGTGTGTTCAGAGGTGTGTGTGAAGCTGTCAGAGAGAGAGAGAGCGAGAGAGAGAGAGACAAAGAGGCCTTTGAGTTGTGATCAACTGTCGGCTTTTTTCTTCTTCTGTTTGGCTAAATAAGTTTAGTAGCTTAGAGGTCGGGGGCAACGCCGTCCTTCACCTTGTCATTGCAACCCGACCAGCTAGATGACTACGTTCAACGCGCGAGGAAGTAAAAACTAAGATGGGTTAGAGAAGTGGACGTCTCAGTGGCATCAAGTCTGACTCAAAGGAAACGAAAAGCGAAGTCAAACAACGGACGCCGTCTTCTTTTGTAAAGGCCATGAAACCCTATTTTCACTGTGAGGTGACCTTACAGGGTTACTACGTCTTCACTGCTCATGTTTTTACTCACAGCTCTCTTTGGGTTTGAGGCTTCATGGCCCAGTTGGGGAGAAAAAGTCACTTACTTCAATGCAGTGGGTCAATATTGCGGTGTTGCTGATTACAACTGTGCATCTTTAGAGCGCTTTAAAGCCAAAATATTGCAGGAGAGGCAATATCTCACACACGCACACACACTAACAAACACACACAGGGCTGACGAAGCAGATCAGAGTTACTGGTGACGAGTGATGTCGTTTGTTTATTATTTAGTCTCAGAGGCTTTAAATCATATTAACTTACACGATGAGTGAACGATAAATTGTTTTTCCGCTTGATATTTTTAGGGAAGTGTTTCAGACGTGGTGGTAAATGTTTATTTTAACATCAACACATAACCGTAACAAACTATCTTCATGCTTCATGTGGATTAGGACCCAGATGCACACCGAGCAGCTTCCTGGTGAGAAAACTACGTCAACGCCACAGTGATTGTAAAAAAACAACCTCAGACGTCATTTTGCTCTTCTGTGCTGCAACTTCTTGCAACTTATCGGTCGACGTGTACGCCGATAATAACCTTTAATTATCAGTCTTCCTCTACTCATGAGGATTTGTTTCATGCTCTCGGGAAGGAGAATAAAACACAATGATTGTGTACTTTTATTTGTTATTCTAAATTAAATATTGGTTTTGAAAACATTGCCAAAAATGTTCAAATGGAAATTGTTGAATTGTTTAATATTTACAGTATTAACAGTGGTCCGTTTAATGCTTTAAAGTTAAATCCTAGCTTTATTTTGCTTCCTTTATTGCCACTAAACTGACCCAGAGAAAGAAAAGAGATGAGAGGAAGAAACAGATGTGTAGAGAGAGTGTTTCAACATGTGTGTGTTTGCTTTGAGGCAAGCGTGTGCGCATAGCGTGGCCTGGTTCTGGTGAAATCTGAGGGGAGAACCTGAATACTTACAAAGAGAGAGAGAAGGAAAGCAGGAGAGGCCATTGGGACACTGTCCTGTAGGAGGACAAACATTGGAGTGAGAAAGAGAGAGAAAAACACACACACGTGCGTGAGAAAGCAAGTTTCACACAAGTCTGCGTCACACACGGAAGCGCACCGAGGAACGAGCGCTCGTTCGACCGCTGCTCGCTCGCTCGCGCACACACACACACACACACACACACGCACACACACACACACACACGCACAACTCGAATATGCAGATCGTAAAAGGTGAGACTGCTACACACAGACGGAGATAAACACACCTGAGACAATCAGGCACGAATACAAGCAGGCGAGCACGCTCCCACCTTTAAGCCAGCTCTCACACACACACACACACACACCCCATACCACAGTTCCCATCATGGCCAGTATGAAAAATATCATGACATCCATTCAGTCGTAACACCTCCGTGACCTACAGACGTGGTTTTAACTGTTGAGGTGATTAAACTCTGCTGTAGAGAAGCCAATCAATAGATTTTTATCATTTTTGTTAGAGCCTTTAAAAACATTTAAAAAAAACATTTGCAAAATTCAACAATAATTCTGAACTTCCTGAGAAAATTCGCAGACATTTAGACATTTCTAAATTCCATGATACTTCAAAAATGCCATGACCTACGAGAACCCTGTTAGACACACACTCAAGACTGACTGACTCACTCACACTCACACACACACACACACACACACTCTCTCTCACTGACACACACACGTTAGTGAGGAGGGGCAGCCGGCATGCAGGACATGAACCAGCAGGGAAGTCAACACGAGGAGTTTTTCCACTGAAGCACATCGCAGCGAGCCGACAGGAGGCCCAGATCACCACGTGTGTGTGTGTGTGTGTGTGTGTGTGAAGGTGAAACGCAAACACAAAGCATGTGATGCACGCCGAGAGAGAGAGAGCGGCGTCATCCGCACTTTAACTAAATCATCGAGGAACGAGTCAGACGGCAGGAACCGGACAAAGTGAGAGACATCGAGGAGTTTTGGTCCCAATAAAAAGGTTCAACACAAGTTCTTTAAATTCATGTATGAGATGATTCAACAGACAGTGAAGGCGTGTCGTTCAATGTAACGTCAAAACAGAGAGCCAAACCGTTCCTCCTAGAAGTTTCAAGCAGTTCAAGTTAGTTTTATTCACATGAGTAAATTGTCCCACATTGATGGAAGGAGATAACACACATACGATCAAGTACACAATCTCTAAATGATACAACATATTTATAAAAAAAAGATATTAGAAACAGAGCAGTCAATCCAAAACAAAGGCCCCGCATTTGATATATATATACGACGACGATGATGATGATGATGAAGATGATGATGCTCTTAATCCATTCAAATAGTTCCAAGGACATGAACACCGGTGACCACGGTCATTTAAGACATGTAGAGCATGAGTCAGGTATCTTTTCAGACAAAGTTTGATAAAAGAAAATGAAAAATAAAAAATAAAAAGAACCAAACTTCAACAAATGTGTGACTCGAGTCAACAAGCTACTCTATGAACAGACTGTGTAACATATCCATTCATCCATTCATCCATTCATCTCTCCGCACAGACCTCCTGTTCAACAAATACGAACAGGATCTTTGTTACTGGATGTTTATCTTTTCCGTGAAGCATCTTCATACACACTCGACGTGACGCCAGCCAACACAGACAGACCGTCGTCAAACTCTAAAGCTGAACATCAAGACATTTTCAAACGATGCATTTCATGAATAAAGCTTTTAGAACTATACAAATGGGAAGTGTCAAGTCTTTTTTTGTCCCTTTCCTGAGCTCGCTCCACATATAGCGAGGTGATTCCAATATATTGTCTCTCGCTGCGCTGAAGAAACGCCATTTCTTTCTTTTTTCTGCTAGTGTGTATTTAGCTTTATTCTGCACGTACACTCCAGATCTTTTTCCTCCAAACACTCGTCACTGCATCAGTTTTCTGACAGCTGAAGATAAGAAAGCACTGCGCTCCCCACCATCTGCACCTGGTTGCATTAAAATTAAGGGTTCTATGAAAACAAGGATGGATCAAGTCTCAGAGCAAAAACATTCACAGTGAAATGTTTGCAGTTGGAGGTTTATTGAGTGCTTCATCAGAATCAGACTTTTTTTTTTTTTAAGGGAATCCTAATTTGTCCCCCAACAAGTCGCCCAACCCACCTTCTCAGCCGGCTCTCCTGGCTTACGGTTGCCCTCCCTGCCGCGCAGGCTCTTGGCGGAGATGGCGCTCTCCGAGGTCTGCATGATGAGCTGCGTGGCCAGGAACTGCTGCACGTGCTCCAGGACGTCGCGCTGCATCTCCAGCGCCATGTGGTACACGTCGTGGTCCGACGAGTTGTACATGACGGCGTTCTGGAACATCAGCATGATGTCGCGCTGGAACTCGGCCGTGGTGCGGATCACGCCGGACTCGATGTTCTTCTTGATGGCCGACAGGTCCATGGGTCTGGAGGGAGGGACGGGGACGGTGGGAGGAACAAGGGAGATTTTTTGGGGGGGAATAAAAGGCCTGAAAGTGCAAGCGAGTGGTACTTTGAGAGAGTCTGCGTGGCCGCGGTCTTACCTGTGCACGATGCTATGGTAACCAGGTGCGATGTCGTCCGACACGGGCTGCAGGAAGACGCTGGCATACCTGAGAGGAGCAGGAATTCACAAAGTAACAATTAAAAATGGTTTCCTGTAACCATTTGATGGTTTTTCTGCAGTAAATTCATTTTATTTCTCTTTTTTTTAAAAATAAAGTGTGTTGAAAAGAAAAAAGAAAAACGCTGGGCAATGGAGTTCAGTCAAAGATTTAAACTCATTCATGGGCTGGTTTTCACAGATCTTTGGCTGCTATTGGATATTAGCCACAATTAACATTATTCTTGTCTCTGCGTCTGTTGTACTTATGGGAAAGATCAACAAAAATCAGGAAAAAAAACATACGGAAATAATTAGTTTACAGTATTTGGCCTGTAGCTATAATTGAAGACACCAAGGTCACGTCCTTGGTGTTGTTTCTGGGGGTGTATATATATATATATATATATATATATATATATATATATATATATATATATATATATATATATATATATATATATATATATATATATATATATATATATGCTGGTGCTTTGACAAAGTGTTTTTGGGGTGTTGAGGCCTTCAATGTTTCTTAAATCTCCTAATCTATTCAGCTCATTACAACCAGGTCGGCCACGGTGACGACCTTAAAACACGTGGCACTACTGCTGGAGTGTTTTTCAGCCGACAAAGACTCCGATTCATTGCTGAAGGTCGCGGCGTTCCAAGAAAAAGCTCCACCTGTGGTTGGCTGCGGCTCTCCACACCAGCATGATGGCTTTCTTCCAGATCTTCTGGGCCTGCACCGCCTCCTGGTCCTCGCCGCATGTCGAGCTGACGCAGAGAAAGAGAAAGAAAGAGGAAGTGAAGACAGAGCGGGAATGTAGAGAGAGAGGATTGGGAAGTGCCCGGAGAGTGGAAACAAGAAGCAGAAGAGCGGCAGGCGGAGACAAAAAGCACGCACTGTTAGGATTGTTACGTCAGCAGCCGCACATTGTGTAGCTCTGAGAAACGAAATAGAGTCCGAACATGATTCAGAGGTCATGACCTGAACGTCCATGACGAATGCATTTTAAGCTGAGGACACGGCTCTGGATGCATACAAGCCACTTCCCCCACTACATATTACAAAATGGTGATTACGACACAACGATCGCGGCCCTTTTTTTCGTGGACACCTACAGCTGCGAGGACGAGGCCGGGCTGCTGGCCATGGAGTCGGCCGTGTAGCGCTGCGAGGGCGGGCCGTAGCCGTCCTCACTCTCGCTGGCGGCCCGCTCCACCTCTGACAGGTAGGGCCCCTCCCCCTCCCCGCACTCCTCCTTCAGCTCCATCCCTTCTTCTGGGTAGCCCTCGCTCCCCGCCTCCTCCTCCTTCACCTCCTGGGTTCAAGAACACACACACACATATTGAGTCGAATGACTGTTTCACAAAGGTTGTGTGTGTAAGTGTGTGTGCGTAGGTGTGTTACCTTGGACTCTTTCCCGGACACGGAGCTGTCCTCGGAGTCTGTGGGACAGGAATGAGAAGAGGATTAGAACTAGAGGAACATCTCAGGAGGATTTCTGTGTGACGTGGCAGCACCTACCCAAGCAGGGCGGGTTGGGCTCCGGCTGGCTCCACTCCTCTCCTTCGCTCTTGACCGTCGTCTCGGCGGCCTCCTTCCCTGCCGCCGCCGCCGCCCCCGCCCCCTCCTCCATGACCTCGCTTCCTGTTGCGCCGTCGTCAGAGGTGACATCGCTTCCCGTGACCTCGGGCCCCTCGCAGTTTCCCTTGAGCTGCTGCTGTTGTTGTTCTCGTTTGGTTTCCGCTTGATTCTGGGCCTCTGCGCCCGCGGGGGTCAGGGCCGACGCCGCGGCCGCATCCTGAGGCTCCTGAGCGGGGTCGGGGTCTTGGACGGCGGGCGCCGGGTCCGAAGCCTTCAGCTCCTGGGTCTCCCAGGGGCCGGGGAGGGTGTGTCCCTCCGAGACCGCCTCTTCACACAAGGAGAGAGCGGCTTCCACTGCTGCTGCATCCAAGGCCTCCACAGAGTCATCGACCTGGGAAGAAGGAGGGAAGGACAGAGAGAAAAGACTGAAACGCTGCAATTCTGCAAATGTCCCACTAAGATGGACTAATAAAGGATTATCTGATCTGATCTTATAGCCAGTATTATCTCAAATGTTGTTTTTGTTATATAATGCAATACCTAGAGGTCTTTTTCTGCACTCATAATTCCACACACGACTACATGAGTGAATTTTACACTTCTTAATAGCACGTAAACAAGGAGTAAAGCACTCCAGAGGTCACCGACTGGAGAGTGATCCTTCAACAAATGAGTGTTACCGTCATGAACAGCAGAAAATCTTTCTTTGGTGTTCAGTAAATAAAAAATCTGGACCTTAAGTGTGTTTCCCTGCAGGTAGTAATACATTACTCCTTTACATATTGGTGCAGTAATGTGATTTCATCCGTCACGCACTTAAGTCCAACACACACTCCCCAATTGACATCATTAAAAAGGCAACCAGACCACAGCGTGTACCTTTTCCTCTATGATAGCGATGATGTCTCCCACTGTCTCCAGGTCCAACTCGTCTCCCATGTAAGACACGGCTACGAGGTCCTCTTCCACTAAGCCTGCCTCCTCACCGAGCTCCACCTTCACCGCAGCTTCCGCTTCACCTTCTGCAAACAAACACACACACACACACACACGCAAAGAGGAAATGAGAACAAAATGAAAACCTGCAAGGTTGTATAAGTAATTATTAGTTCTGAGCCCAGTATCTTTATCTCGTGTACACCATGAACAGTACAGGAGTCTTTCTCCTCTCATCTATTCATGTCACAGACACATGCGTCTCTGTGTGTATTTACCTGTGATGACCTCATGACCAGGTGGTAAGGCGGTGGCTGCGGTGACCGTCTGGACTCCGTTGGTGAGGCTTCCAGTCGAGTCTCCCTCACCAACCTGACGTCAACAAAATGTCAAAGGTTTTAATCCAGCATTGCTATGATCTTTTAGACCCGTTGTGAGGAGGGCGGGGGGGTGAGGATACGTTACAAACATTCAAAGACATTAAATTTGAATCCGTCTGGCAAAGAAAGTCACCAAAGCAGTGAATGAACGCACACATAAAGATATAAACTCTGACGATGTTGACATTAGAACGTGGCAATATCGAAAAAAAACGCAGGGTAAAATAAGAAAAGTTGTAAAAAGCTGCAAAGCCAATCCTCCATATGCTCATTAAGTTTTACCAGCAGCCACTTCAAGTGAATATTGAATATTCGACATTTCAAGTTTCAGTTTATAGTAGCGTTCTATAAATTGGTCTTTAAGCGGTATATCTTTTGAGGCGTTTACAACAGAGTCCTGCCTGTTGCCTTGTATGATGTCCTATTGTGTTTAATTGCTGGCATTCTTGGAGGTTTCCGGTCTGATCGGGCTCTTACCAGGCGGGGGCTGGCCGTGATGAGGTTGCCTTTTTTCAGCAGTTCCGACAGGAGCGGGGAGGGCGGCGGCGTGGCCTTCTGGGTCAGAAGCCTCTTCTGCGGCGAGTCGTCCACTTGAGCGGCCAGGCCTCCTCCTCCGTCTTTGGGCCCCGCGCCCGGAGCGTCCGACGACGGGAGAAACACTCCGACCCCCTGGGCCTGGCGGGGGCGGCAAAGAAATCAGTGAGAGCGGTCGGGCGCAGAGTGCTGAAGTATCTCGAGCATCTGACTCAACAAAAACTAATCGGAGATACAGGTAGGCACTTTTGTGGAGTCTATGCAGTAGTTCTGACATCAATGTCAAGATATTACTGAAAACAAACACATGAAGGACTTTTGATGCATGCGACAGCCTCTAAATCGATGACAGTGGAGCCTGAATTAAACTTCAGTGCACCGATTGTGAAGTTCCCTTCATAATAGAATAAAGAAAACCTTCCACAACATATGTTTCTCTCTGTGTTGGCGGTATTCTTGTGGTATCTCATCACTGCTACATGACTATGTAAGGCTCTATTAGAGGATGTTCTTACAACTGAGTGTGTGGTGGTAGTGGTGGTGCTGGTGGTGCTGGTGATGTCATCGGTGGCCACACCGCCTGTATCCATGGGCGTCGTGGGGACCGAAGAGTCAGCCACAGAGTCCACGGTGGGGGGGCTGGCACCCAGAGGAGAACGGACCGTGATGCTGGGCAGACGCTTGGGCGTGTTTTTCAGCACCTGGCGAGCTGCGATGGACCGAGAGGAGCAGAGGAAGCGAGAGCGCATCAATATTTTTCTTTCCTTTAGAAGAAATGAAACTGCAGCACAGAAATTAAGAGCCAAAAACCCCCAAAAACTTGCTCGTCTTAACAGGTAATAAAAACCAACATTCCAAGTAGAGGCCAGAGAAAAGTAGTCAAGTAGGTTCGTCCCGACTGGAATATACATTTTCACGTTTTGTTTCACAATACTTGTTATACATAATATGCCCTGATCATGAAGATAAATGTGTTTTACACAGTATAACCATGTCATAAAACACAACACTGCAATTAGTATGAAATTTATTCACACCTTGAGGAACAGACGTGTTGTTCACAGAGCAGTGTGTTTGATGCAACGTCATGCCGGGTCATGTGAAGGGAACGTGTGGCAACACCCGCCACAGAGATAACAAAGACGTCAACAGACTGAACCTACCTTGGAACGCCGTCTCTGTGGCTTTCCTCTTCTGTTCTGCTTCCTCCTCAGCCTGCTTCTTCTTTCTAAGGTTGGGGAGAAGACAAAAATCCCAGTTTAATAGAATAGAAAAAGGTAAAGATGTTGGACTGTGTCTGCAACGCCGCAACCAGATAAACGCTCTGCCATGCTCTATAGAGATAACTGTACTCTCCTCAATATAACTAGACACTCAGTACTTCACTCTACTGTGAGCCAAGACTGAAGACTTCTGACACTCTTTTGGTGTCATCACCGACAGGTGCTGAGTAACACGGTTATTTTTGCATCTATGACAAGCGACGCTCTGCATTATGGGATTGATAGAAAGTGGTAACTGTGCAATAGGCTTTACTTTTTCGTTTTTTTTTCCAGTGTTGAGTTTTTGAGAAACACTTACACACTCAGAATTTAGACAGTCAAAAAAAAATGGCAGAGAGTAAATGTAGTGCACTATATATTAAATAAGAAGGGATTTCAGATACGGTGGTGTTGAATGAACAGAAAAACTCCCCAAAAAATATATGAGCTTTTTTGTAACTGTTTTTCTGTAGCATATGAATGCACATCTTGCTCTGTAATCACATGTTAGTGTATCAAACAAAAAAAACGATAGGAGCCTCACAGTGTGATCTCTGTCCACAGCTCCTTCAGCTGGGAGTCCATGTGACCCGTCTGTATCAGATCCATATCCTTCTTCAACTTCCTGTCAGGACAGAAAGCACAGCAGGGTTAAAGATCAAGTTTTCAAAATCAAATGTATTTTAACACTTTATTATGTTTGTCATTCTACATAAACACATGACATTTTGTCTCTGCATTTAACCCATCCGTAGCAAGTAAGGAGCAGTGGGCCGCTGTGAAGCGCCGAGCCACTGGGGGTTCAGTGTCTTGCTCGAGGAGCTATGGGGAGACCAGGGATCGAACCGACTCCCTTGCGGTTGCAGGTCGATCACTCTACCCTCAGTGTGTGTACCTGTACTGCTCTTGTGTGTCTCGCAGCAGTTTTTTCAGTTCCTCTATCCTCTCTGTGGTCAGCCTACGCACGATGACATCTTCAATGGTTTCGACCACCTCGCCCTTCTCACCACGCTTACGCCTGCAGTACAGAAGGGCAAAAGCGCTTTGGGTTAACTCACACAACATTTGACCTGCGTTCACCAACAAAAGCGTCGACACATTGTTAGAAGTCGGAGGTGTTTTGCTACGTCTGCGTTAGAGTACTGACTTGGGAGCTTCTGTGGCCTCTAGCAGCTCGGAGTATTGTGAGGCACAGTGCTGCGAACAGAGAGAAAGCTTGTTATCCTGAGGTGCATTTCCACCGCAGCCCGAGTAGAACTCGGCATAGTTATCTGCTCAAAAGACACAACGAGAAAATCATTTGTAGGTTTGTAGATTTCTTACCTTCTGTGAGAACCAGTCAGGTGGACGGCCAGGCTCTGAGAAAGGCTTGATGGCTCTACTTACAGACACCCTGGAAGACAGAGAGAAATTCCTCAGAGTCAACACACATGTTGAGAAAACAATCTGAAAATCCATGAATGTGGAAACTGAAGAAATGCATTCAAATTGAGAATAAATAAAGACAAGTGAAAGGTTAAAACATGGTGGGCTACTATGTCATAGTAGCTGTCAAAATGAATCTTATTTTAATTAAAGGGTTACGCAGATTTCTTTAAAATTATAAATACACAGTTATATTTGTCTTCTCTTATAAACTGCTTATTAGTTGCCCAAGTCTGACCCCTAGTGGTGAGACTTGAGACTAACAGATTTAACAGGAGACTATATGTGTCCTAAAAGATGGACATAACCAGATAATGTATGGAAGCTAAAGTAAAGTAACGTAAAGTAAATCCAAGTGTGCATAAACAGGAATAAATATCTGGATGCTTCTTAATTATACGTGTTCCCCTGGCGTTACTTCTGCCGTAGCTGCCCAACACATGGACGTACTCATATAACAGACAGACATCTGCCTGTATTATGATGCACTTTTACCCCTTTGTGAATGACACAAGCAGTTGACTAAACATATTGAGTAGGTCTGTTTCTTACCAGTTTTGGTCGCCACTCCTCATAACAGAGGAGGCCAGGCACAGTTTCTCCCTGACGGACCAGGGCTCCGTCGGGCCCACATTCAGGATCTTGTGTTCTGGGAATACAAAGTGCAGATAAACAGCGAGCTCACAACACGTCCAGGGTTCCTGGCAGCTTGTTGCTACTGAACAGAAACGCTTGATGCCAGCGCACAAACAATGAACAATTAAAGTGCACATAACGCGGGTGAAAATAGATGAGAGACGCTGTCCTCGGAGTTAATACATGAAGCTGTCGTCCATGTTTCGAGCTAAAAAACTGTCATATCAGGTAACTCAGGTAATGTTTTTCTCCCCGGGGGGGATTTATTTATGGTCGCACATACTAGTTACGCAAAATGACGCCACTTTCCCCCCATACAACCCAAATAACCACACGGGCTGTAATTAATTAATAATATAAAACAGTCTTCTAGGGTTTTTATGTTCTCGTTTGTCAACGTTAGCGAGCTAGTTACTGTTAGCTAGCTACATTGTTTACAGTAATTTGCTAGCTTGAAGATGCTTCTGACACTGTAGCACTTCGTTTCTTTTCGTACAAGTACCGGGGCTTAAAGGCAACATGTACACGTAATTAAAATACTCACGAAGCCATGGCTGTGCAGACAATAACGTATACACGTAGCGCTTGCTAAAAGTCTAAACAGTTACGTTGACGTTAGCTTAGCAGCGGTGATGACGGGGGACACATTCATGAGACACACACAGCTAGGCGGTGTAACGTCTTTTCATGCAACAAACCCGACTTGGTTCGACCAAACTCAATTAACTGCAATGTTTAGAGAGTGTTTGCTGATATATCTGTTATGCAATGGGAAAGAAAATAGAGAAAGATTTGGGAAATATTACTCACTGCCGATACCGCTCGCCATTTCTTTTGTGACAAGGCCGTGAGCACAACTTCCGCCGGACCGGTTTCAGTGTTACACAAATGTTACGGTAAAAAAAGACGTGAATACTAAGATACAGTCGGTACAGTAGCACAAAATATCTAAAAGTACTCGTTTGTTTGAGTTAGTTTATTAAAACTCTAAATGTTTTTTTAAATAGTTGTGATGTTTAGTGATATGAGGTTTGTATTTTATGCTATAATAGTTTCTACTTATTAGATACTACACATTAATACTTTTTGGGGGCCGACATCAACGAAAAAAGGCAATTCTTCTGATATATTTTAGTTTTTATACATTTAAATGAAAAAAGTCTTATTTTATATATTTTATTGTCGGGAATATAATTCAGGTGTTGAAATAGCACATCGTTTTTAATGTATTGCTTGCTTTAGCTAAAACCACTTCCATGTAGAGATAGTGAGTCAACTGCGTGTCAGAATTAACAACAAAGCCATGTCTATTTGTGAAATACAGACGTCTCCATGATTAATTATAATCTCTAAATGGTTAGAAACAATATCTTGGACTTGGTTGTGATTTGTAATCACATTTAGGCCATCTGTGGTAAATCCACCGCTGATGAGAAGAACTACTGAGCATGTTTAAGTTGTGTTTTTCAAGGTTTTATTGTCGATTCACAAAGCATTAGTAGCTCTCTCCAGACTAAACACACATACAATGTATATAAAGTGATCTTCAAATATTGGAATTAGAATAAAATATAAACACAATATAATTACTGTATAAAAGTTGCATGTAAAGGAATAAATCTTAATGAACCCTAAATGATATTTGCAAGGAATATATATACAACATGTGTAATAACATTCAAGCATCTTGAATTATAAGGTAATTTAGACAGTGTTAACGTGTGCATGAAGATAGTGCAAAGGGTAGCGGTGAGGAAGTGTCACCTACAACTTGTTGAGCGCGGAGCACGAGACATTAACTTGTGTATACAAACGTGTCACATGTGTGCAAGAATCCACATCATGGGTCACAAGCAAAGTGATCCTGCATGACTATTACTTGAGGCTCTGCGAGGCAGAGACACACTGGACACAACTGAAAGGGACTTCTGTTACACCGTAGTGACGATCGGGACAGATCCGATTACCTAAAGTAAAGATTCATTCAGTCGAGAGATGTCTGATGACGACAAAAAATGAGGGGAAAAAAACATGGCAATTCAAGGACAAGAGTGACGGAAAAAAAGTTTTGCTTTAGCTTTCTGAAATAAACCTTAACAAAGTTAACTTTTGCATGTCCGCCTGGACAAAAAGCTGTACAAATAATGAAGTGTAATGTAAACAAAACGTTTTTTTAATATAGAAATAGCCTTACTGTGTTTCTCAAGAGCAAAAATATAAAACTTTTTTCCCCCCCATCAGCTCCCTTTAGACTCGTGTCATAATCCATCATCTGGTGGCTACTTATTCACAGTCGTGACTTTCCGGTCAAACTGTGGCCATTTGGGGACGAGTCGGTCCATCAAGAGAGACGACGAAATGAGACCAGTCACAACAGTTTAAATATTGGCAGTCTTTATTTCAACAAGACTAAGAAATGTTGTTTAATATACATTTTCTCTTACAATTTAACATCTATCTCATCTTGGTTTTTTTTCCATAACATTTAGGAGATACTCTGACAAGTAAAAATCTGATGTACTGTTATGGCCTCTTTTAGAGACATCTAAAAACGGCTGCTCTTTATTTACACTTTTTTCATTTCTTTATTCTTCTCAGTCTCTTCTCAGGAAGAGAGTCCTTTCTTCTGTCCTTGTGGGCCGAAGGCTGATGGAAGGCTTTTCAGCGCCTTGTCCAGCTCAACTTTTTTAACGTCGCTAGACGGAAAAGTTGCTCCCGTGGATCAAATGAACAACATCCAGCCGGCCGGGCCAACTCCCAGCCAGCTGGAAGATGTTGCCGCCCCGGCCCGCAAGCACAGACATTTACCGTCCTCACCCTTGACACATTCTCCTCCCGCCCCTCAGAAAGTTGGGTTTCTTCACACTCGACACATCTCTTCACACGTGACGTCGACACGCGCACGAGCCCCTGGTGGAAATGCTGGCGGGACACAAAACACCGGGGTGGGGGGGAACTGAACGGAGGCAGCCGCGTGCGGAAAGGCAAAGCCAGATCGAGCTGCCGAAGCTCCGCTCTGTTATCTTTTTACGTCGAAGCGGCAGTACGTCTACGTGGGTTTGCTTGTTTTGTCGTTCCTTTGAAAAGTCAGATTCTTAATATTGGTGCCCTCGTTGGTTGGTAACGTCACTTTTGTTTTGAAAGAACATTTTCATGGAAGCTTACAATCAACCTGTCAATTTCAAAAAGGCGAACAAGAGGCACAGAAGTTGTGTCCAGTCGTTACCGTCCGTCTCACCTGCAGCTGAATGCTTCAGACCTGCAGACGCATGAGAAACATGTGGAACCAGTCTAATTTTCACAAAAATGCATGTTTAAACCCCCCCCCCCCCAAATCAATTCAAATCAATTACTCTCTACCACCCGTGTTTTTGCATATGGAAACATCTTGAATACTGTATCTCGGACCATCTATGTTGGTTCTAAAGGCATGTTTACAAGGACGTTAGAAGACATGCATAAGTTACTGTACAAACGCTACATGGCGCAGCGTCGTTTTAGAGATGAAATGGAGCTAATGTAACTTAACAGACCCAGTTATTATAACATTAGAAGATATAGAAAACCTTATGTTGTGCTTGTCAGCTGGTAACGATGTACTCAAACACCCTACAGGGGATCAGAGCACGTACTGGATACAAATCATCAACATCTACATTCTTTCTTTTTTACCTCAAGAAGTTGCTAATAATGTACCAAGGTAAAAAATAAAAATAAAAAAAAATAAAAGAGGCGCCATTACTTTGCATTCATTTTGGTAGTTTAAAGTTTAACATCCCACCTCAAGTTGAAATGATGAGAATGTAGGAATGGATCAAATGGTCCAGAGTCCATTTACCCGGTCACGAGGCACAAGTGTGTGTGTTGTGGGACCGGGGACGTGGGCGAAAAAACAAACAAAAAAAGGAGCACCAAAAAAAAAATTAAAACTGTGCATTGACCAAAAAAAACTGTCCGATATCTGTGCACATTGTCCTCTTCCACCACCTAAAACTAGCAGTAAAATCCACTGTAGTACCTAATATATATCTTCATACCAAAAATAGCTAAACATTACAACACCTCTTCGACACAAAACCCTGTATTAAAATAATCTTTTTTTCTTGATTTCATTTGATCAAAGCACTTTGTTCCTCTCCTCTCGCTTGATGAACGTACGTGTTGCCGCCTTCTCTTTCTAAACAAGACTGTAGAGAGTCAGATCCTCTGTGCTGAACTGAGCTCACAGTACCAAAAAAAAAATTAAAAAAAAATCATAAAAAAGGGGCATTCAGGACTTGTCAGCGCTGCCTTCTTTAGGGTTAATGCCAGGAGGAGTCCTTCTGCCTCCACGCCGGTCACCTTTCACCAGGACGCCGGGTCACACGTCTCCTCATGTCGGACACTTTCAACTCAACATCGCAAGACTGCATTGACCGCGAGGTTCGACCTTTACCGCTGAACTGTTTGAGCTGGGGGAAGTGAAATTAAAAAATGTCTGAGGGAAACGGTTGTGATGAATCTCACAGCAGACGTACAATATGAACGTTTTTGAACCTTGCAAAAGCTCTTCTAAAAAAAAAAAAAGGACGATTCCACCTGCAGGTCAAACATTAATCCCTGTGCTGCAACTTCTCTCGCTGTATTTCCCCGGTTGACAGAAACTGGCCGGCTCCATAATTCCTTCCTTCCTTTTTCACGACGTAGGCACGGATGCAAACATTCAGCGTTCGCATACGAACCACTGTTAACACCCGCGACAACAATCTCTGAATTAAAAAAAAAAAAGGAAAGAAAGAACATCCTCAGAAATATGAAGACATGTCCCACCACAGGCACTCACTGTTCAACCAAACATCGGGGGGAAACTATTCGGACATCACAGAAGAAGGCACGACAAATGGATTATGAGGATTAAACTTGCCAAAATAAGACAATTGTATGACGTTTGTGTTGCTGTAAGCAGAACCATAGCGTAGCTCCAAAAGAGCCACAAGGAGTAAAGGTGTATCTAGAGGGAGGAGGGCGGGGGGCAGGTGGATGTCTTGGCAAGGAAATTGTATTGCTGTACACGGATGTCCTTAAAAACATACAAATAATTAAAAGTGAAGTTATTGTAATATTAAGAAGAGTCTTCTCCCCTCCCTCCCTCCCCACCCGCCCCTCCCCCTCCCCAAATGGCGGACAGTCCAAGGTCCTGAAGGCAGTCTTTTTAAAGTCTCTGACAGTTTTCTCCTTCGCGCCGTCATTCCCGGTCGTTCTCTTCCTCTTCTTGCCCAGCCAAGTTTTATCTCAAGTGGGCGGCGAGCAGGGCCAGCCCGCAGAGCGCCAGCGCCACGCTTCCCTTTGCGGCCACGCCGCCAGATTTCGGCAGACCTCGGACCTTCTCCTCCAGGGCGGGCGTGCCGGGGTTCGGGGGCGTGGAGAAGTAGATGTCCCGGTCCGTGTCGCAGGACGGAGAGTCGCAGCCGCTGCCGCTCTCCTCCCCTCCGCTGATTTCCTCATCTGGAGGAGGAGAAGGAGGAAGAAGATGTAGGAAGAGGAGGAGGAGGAGGAGAAGAAGAAAAAGGAGAAGGAGGAGGAGCAGTAGAAAGAGAAGGAGGAGGAAGAGAAGAAGAAGGTGGAGAAGAAGAAGAAGAAGAAGAAGAAGAAGAAGAAGAAGAAGGAGGAGGATAAGAAGAAGGATAAAAAGAAGAAGAAGAAGAAGAAGAAGAAGAAGAAGAAGAAGAAGAAGAAGAAGAAGAAGAAGAAGGTCAGATGTGTTGAACTTGGACATTATGTCATGAAGAAAACCGTGCCGAGCGCTCGGCGTCCTCACCGTTGTCGATGAACATGTCGTTGCCGTTGCCGCTGTGAGCGGCTTTCAGCCAGCTCGTCATCTCCTTCAAAGCTGCGATCTGACTGCGGATCACGATGTCCGGCTTTGTGATGTCCACGTCCACGTCCGGGTTCGACACCTGGTTGGCCAGGCCGTTGCCGATGACCACTGACTCGTACCTATGTGGAAGCGGGAATCCATGTTAGCCGAGATGTTGGATTATTTTACGATATGTTAAAAGACAGTGAGATGTAGATTATTTGTGTGTGTTTGTGTGTGTGTGTGTGTGTGTGTGTGTGTGTATATCTTACCTGCTTTTTGCCGTTCCATTCCAGCAGTCGTCCCCAGGTGCGATCCTCTCACCTGCACAAACCGTCTCCGGCAACGTGGACCAGAACTTTTTTGCATGTTTCAGCTTCTTCTTCACATCGCTGGTCTGCATTGAAATAAAAAAAAAAGAAAAGAAAGTCTCAGACTCAAAAGACGTAAAAACCAAAAGCAGAAGTGCGGTTGCGCTCCGGCTTCCTCCTCGTCCATTACCAGTCGATCCAAACTGGTCCCGGCGGCGGTCGTGGGCCGAGCTTCGGGGCCGTAAGGGCGGAAGCGTCCGCTGAAGCCCGTTTCCTTGATGGAGCGTTTGTTGCGGAAGGCCATGCTCGCCTTGGGCTGCCCACATCCTTGGAAAACCTGTCGGTAAAAAATCAACGAGTAATCGAGTGAACTTGATGGAACAGAGCTCTTCATTTCTTAAAAAAAAAAAACGCTGCGACGCGATACTGACTTTCTGCGACACTTGCATGCTGTTCTCCTGCATGTTCATGATGGCGTCCGAAATCCTCACGTCGATGGGATCCATGACGGACTCGAAATTAAAGGGACCTTCGAGCCGATCCGCGAGACCGAGCATGCCATCTGAAAAAAAACAGAACATCAAATGAATAAGAGAAGAAGAAATGGAATCATTGAGAAGTCAGATTTCTTTATTTTTAAAAAAAAGCTTGACAAAAAAACGGCCACAAGGGGGCAGCACCCGCCTGAGAGCGGGAGACGGTCAGCGGGTGAAAGCGAGCCCCGTCGGCTCATAAAGCCGGACGCCTCCACTGACAGTGAGCGGCGTCAGCAGTCAGGGACGGATGCGTTCGACAAGCGGTAAAGAAACCAGGAAACATCTTTGGTCAATGTGAGTTGTGTCGAATAAATGTACAACGAGGGGAATGGTGGACGAGCGCGCGCGCCCTGTAGGTAATGAAACGGATCCGACTCCGTTTACACAACACAGGCGCTGCATTCATGCTATGGGTCACAACATGTACAACTTGCACTACCCCTCTCCCTGGACTTATACAAGATGCTAAAGAATGAAGGGCGTGTTTGCACAAGAGTCGTTCTTTTTTTTAATAAACACTGTGCTGTTAAATTGGTTCTTGCTTGAGTGCAATGAACCCACAAAATACACTGGAGGCATATGTATATATTTCATCTAATTACCCCCAATCCCATCGTGTCACACTGGTGTCACGGTTTCAAAAGGAGTGCATGCTAAGATAAGGCAGATTAGATCACACTTTTATGATATATATATGTTTTTTTTAACGGGGGTGCAAAGCGAGCAGTGCAGTGGCGAGTTTGACAAGAACATAGAAGCAGTGAGTTTAATAAATGTGTTTTCAAATCCAACGCTCGGCAGGGTGCTTCTCTCGGTCGGGTCCGTGAAATAACGGCTGCAGGAGGCGTCCTGGATCGCTTACCGAGGAAGTTGTTCCACTCGATGTCCAGGTCGGCCTGGTTGGCCAGACACCCCCGCAACACATTCAGACAGTAATTCTGGCAGGGTTTCAGCGCCACTTGGCCCGAGCAGTAGGGACAGTACAGCATCTTCATGGACGCTCGCACGCAGCTGGGAGAGGCCGTGACCTGGAGGAGGCAGGAGGCAAGACCGTTATCATTTCACCACAGCGGGACACCCATCCACGTAGACGAAACAGAACTTATCCCTAATGAATCGCTCGCTGCAGTGAAAAAACATGCCTTCCCCAGGAGAGTCAACATGGCTTATGTTATCAGAGACACTGCAGTCGAAGCGAAGCCAGTTTTTTTTTACAAGAACGATATGAAGTCAGGAACACAGAAGGAAGGGGGTTAGGAACGGAGCTTCCTGGAAGCCGTCTTCTGTCTTCTGTCTCGAAAAAAAAAAACGTACCGTGGAGACTTTGTTGACCACCTCTTGCATGACGGTCAGGCCGCGGACGAAGGTGCGCGCGGCGACGAAGGTGCGCGACAGCTGCGCGCGGAGCTTGCGCGGCACGTCGCCGAAGGGCTGCAGCTGCTCCGTGTGCCGGCTCACGCACTCCATGTAGGCGTCGCTGAAGTCGTACTGCACGTTGACCAGCCGGAACATCCTCTCCAGGAGGTCGGCCCAGAAGTCCGACATGGTGGAGTCCAGGTTGACGGCGGCGCTGCCGGACACGTAGTAGCGCGTCAGGGACTTGAAGAGGTTCTTGAACAGCTCCGCGTTCTTCACGTACATCATCCCGTACGTTCGCACGAACATGCTGTGCAGCGAGGCCTCCGCGTTTTTCAAAAGCTCGCGGAAAAAGTCTGTTTGGGAAAGAGGAAGAAAGAGGATGGCGGATTAGTGCGATGACTAAACGCTGAGGCTGCCAGAGAGCCCGAACACACAAGTTGACTTTGTTAACATTTCATGCCCGTCTACATGGTGGATCCTAACGGCGCCGCGAAGGAAATGTAGTTTGCATGATGGGTGACATACTGCTGGAGGCAATCTACAGAGGCCGGGATTATTTTACTTTTTTTTAAATCGATCGTTAATTTAATAACTTCTGCTCATGGATTGGCTCCGGGATTATTTTACATTTTTTTTAATCGATCGTTAATTTAATAACTTCTGCTCATGGATTGGCTTGTTTTGGGCACAGGAAAGTTGCACTTAGTGCTTCCATTACAAAACAAAAAAGCAACCGCGCGGCAACATTGTGAGGTTTTCGTCAGGTTATTGCAACAGACAGATTCCAGCACGACCACAGCGGCGTGTAAATAACTACATTATTTGACGTTGTCGACAGTTAAAAAGCACAATAGAAAAAGAAACTTTATTTTTGTCATAGTACATAGTATTTTTTTTACATAAATACATGAAATTTGGTCTCTGCATTGCAGTGGAAAAGCACCCGGGGAGGTTCAGTGTCTTGCTCAGAGACACCTTGACATGCAAACTATGGGGAGACTTGGGAATTGAACCGGCTCCCTCGCGGTTTCAGGATGACCACTCAACCCCATGAGCTACAGCCACCTCATGCTGCACCTAAAGAGATGTAGGGCCCACCACCTGTGGACTTTACCTGTGCGCCCACATCCTGACGCTCTCATCGCACCTCAACAGTTTGAGCGTAAAAACCTTCGGATGAAAAAGGGAAAAAGAACGTTTGGTGGCGAGAGGAGGGGAGGAACGTTTGGAATTGAGGAGCTGAGAGGAGTGAAGCAGGGAGAAAAAAGGTGGAGCCGGAGCATCTCTGTCAGGCTGAACGAGCCGGGGCTCCCGGCGGACTCTGCATTCAGCTGAGGGACGTCTCTCCGCATCAAGCCGCTTCAAACTGACCACCATCAATGGCATTTTTCTGTTGTCACATTCCATTCGCTTTCCTTTCTCCCGGCTTGTCCTGGACTGTCCTTCAGAGGCATTTTCAATAGGATTACTGAATAATGCGACCCCGTCCCCCCCTCCTCATCCTCCTCCTCCTCCATATATGGGACCTGTACCCCCCCACCCCCCACCCCATGTAGCCCTGCATCTCCCTCCCTCCACCGCTTTCACTTCATCAGTTCCTTCAGAGAGCTCTCTTCACTAGAGACAGGGAACAATGACCTACTTCATCCTGAGGAATGTCCATCACCCCCACCCCCAATAATCCAAGACCCCCCCCTCTCCCACAGACACCCCCTCCTCAACACCCCCCCCCCCCCCTCCTTCCAACTTTCTTAATCTGAACAAAATGAGAATTCCTCAGAGTCTCTGAAAAATGCTTCACCTTCAGTCTTGCGTGCATGCAAGCATACACTCTTTCCCCCCTTTCACTCATCCCTCTCTCCCCCCGCGCACACAACTTCTGTCCCGCTGCAGATTCTCTGAGTGCCCTCTGCTCGGCTTTGAAATGTAAAGTTCCCATGCTCTCACAGGGGGAGTCACTAAACGCTCCGCGCCACCAGGACACACACACATGCACACGCACACACACACACACACACACACACTAGCGCTGTCACTTCCACTTCAGCCTGACACACTAAAAAGAAAAAATGAGGTAGGGGAGGGGTGAGGGCAGCTTGGGGCGGGTTAAGTTGAGGGCTTTTTTAACTCCAAATCCCCCCACTGTGTCGCCAAGGATACCGGAAACACTGCAGCCCCTCCATTTACCTCCACGCCATCATTGCACCCCCCCTCCACACACACACACACACACACACACACACACACACACACACACACACACACACACACACACACACACACACACACACACACACACAAAGCTAGAGGAGAGGGCACCAAGTTCCACGCTCCATTGACAGAGATTAAAACAAAAGGTCCACCCCCACCCCAAGAATGTCATAGTAGCCACAAGTTTAAAGTCAGTGAAAGGAGACGGAGGAGGTGAAGAGGAGGAGGAGGAGGAGGAGGAGGAGGAGGGGGTTGAAGCGGGAGGACAAACCCAAACTTCTCTATTTCCTTTCTACAGTTTATTAGAGCGGTAATGCCTATATGCTAAACAGATAAGCCCTGTAATGAGTTTGGACAAACCCACTGGTTAATAAGAGAGCCGGGTGTGTGTGTGTGTTGCTGTGTGTGTGTGTGGTGGTAGCGGGGGAGTGTGTGTGTGTGTGTGGGGGGGGGCTCTTTGGCCCAAACTGGGGGTCTGAAGTATGAGCAGCATTACACAGGCATCTTGCATTGTCATTAAAAACAGTTTATGACACACAGCCGTCTGCCAACAGGCCGGGGAGCTGAACACTCACTCCCTCATGATTTTTCCATTAAAAGTGTTGCCGGTCGCTCCGCCAATGGTCTGCGGGAATCTGGGTGAAAGGTTACACGGGAGAGAAAGCGAGAGAGAGGGAACGCTGTAGCAAAAAAAATGTAAGGAAGAAGGATGACTGCTGCCTCGGCGAGCGCTCGTCTTCCTCCTCTCTCCCTCCCCGCCGCCCTGTCATCATTTCCACATGTTGCAGAGAAGGCCCTAAATTATACGCGATGATCTGTGGGCCCGATCCATCATGGGAACAGAGGAGCTGACCGATTCTCCGCCCACTCCTCCCTCCCACTTCCTCCTCCTAGGAGATCCACCTCCCCTCCTCCTCCTCCTCCTCCTCCACCTCCTTCCCCTCCCCCGGTAAAACCTCCACCCCCGTCCCTATAAACTCTGCTCCTCCCAATCCCAGCCCAGGCAGTAATTGCATCCTATTTGTGCCAATTAGTCCCTGCGCTTCTCCCTTTTCTTACGGGATGGGATCCTGTCCCTCCTGCTGTTGGACTTCAGAGCTTTCGGATGGATGTCTCTTGTGTGTGTGTGTGTGTGTGTGTGTGTGTGTGTGTGTGTGTGTGTCTGGAGAGAAGGGGCCTTAATCCAAGCGCTTAAATCCCAGACATAGGCTAGCTCTGCTGGACGGGGTCAGTGCAGCAGGACAGCCAGGCTGAGGCCAGGACAAACACACAGCGAGGAGAGACTATTCCCGGCCCTGGTCTTTAATTGGCCGTGACTCCGAGCTCCAGGCAGCATGAAGAGAGAGAGGAGGCCGTCTAATCACACACACCGCTTCCTGAGTGTGTTCAGTTGTGTCGAGAGCGTCATCGTCGTGACGGCCTCTCCATCGGTAGCGCAGAAAACAACAACAAAAAGGGTCACATCCTGTGCCGTCTCGACAAAAACAGGAAATGATAGGACCGGGAAACCCGAGCCCGTCACCGTATCCAGTGAGAGAGACGGTCCGGTGTCCCAGGTGGAAGACAGCACAGCAGGCTTTTGTAAAGAGATCTCACATCTAACAGTTCAGAGACAGCAGCAACCTGTCAGCCCTCCTGGGCAGAAAGTTGACCTTTCAGCTATTCAGGCTTCTGACTTTTGCGCGATTAGTCCGGTGTGATGTTTGTGTTACACACATCTGGGTAAACCAGGGATAACAGCTTTTTTATTTTATTTTTATAGTTATGTAAAAAGACAACCTTGTTTCCAGTATCAGTTCTTTTAAATCAAAGAGCTCCTTTTTTTAGTCTCGCCATCTTTCTCAGCAGGAACACATCCATTATTAAATGTGCAGACAATAAAAAACGTCACCGCTCGCAGCCCCAACGGACCAAAATGCAAAACAGCTACAAGAGATGCCGATGTGCTTATTCAACCTGGAAATCGTTCTGCTTTTTCTCTTTCTGTCCTATTGCGACGCGTACCGCTACGCTCTCAGGAGAAAATGGAAAAAGCATGAAAGCGCTACTGTGGGAAGAGGAACGATTTTTATGTTGTCACATTATATGCAACTGGAGAAGACCAAATTGAATTAGTTACATAGTTAAATACATAAATCATCATCAGAGATTTGGTATCTGTAATACATAATTTGACTATTTAATGTAGAGCTGCAGTTATTCCATTAGTGGATTGACAATAAAAAATAACCATTAAATTTCACTGGTTACTGCTCCTAAAATGTGAATATTTTCAGATGTCTGTGTCTTTATGGCATTAAACTAAACATATTTTCGGGTTGAGGTCAAATTTCTGGATAGCTGCAGCTTCAAAAACATCTTCACACAAGCGACAAGAGGAGCGCGCCGGGGTCAGAAACCAGCGGCGCTACGTTAAAGTGATCGAACATGAACGGCGAGATATCGCGTGTGATGTAAAAAAGGGAGAAGGAGGGTATGAGGAGGAAAAAAAGAGAGGAGGTTTGTGGGAGTGCGGGGCAGCAGATGGGGACAAAAGGGGCAGTAAGAGAGGAGGGAAAGAGGGGCGGGGCGGCTCGGGCAGCCGCTGCATTCCGACACGTCACATTCCTGTTCACATCTGGCTGCAATACACACTCTCCTCGTTACCGACGATCGCTCGCCTCCCTCCCCTTCCCCTCTTCCCCCTTTCACGGACACATAAGATCTGAAGGCCTCCGGCTCGCGTGTGCGCAGGCGCGCATGTGTGCAAACAAACAAACGGACAAACAGACGCATCAAATCAGGCACATCAAACGGACGCAGCATTCCGATGCGTTTAGAGACTTTCAAGTATGAAAGTTTAATCTTTCAATCTTATTTTTCTTCTTCTTCTCCGCCCGGTGACACGGTCGGCTGGCTGAGTTGGAGGAGGGGGGGGGGGGGTCAAAAGCTGTCGCGCTCCCTCGGTGACTCAGCACTGTTACATGTTCCCATGAGCTCCCCACCCTCAAGAGAGAGAAACCCGATACCAATATTTACAGGCACACACACACACACACACACACACAGACACACAGACAGAGACAGAGACAGAGAGAAACAGGAAGTACAGAGAAGACTAAATCTGAAGATGTGTGTGGTCCGTCTGGAAGTGTGCATGTCTCTCTGCAGAGAGGGAGGAAGTGGGCAGCGTGGGGGCGGATGATGAGGCGCGGGGCTGAGACGTTGAGCGACAGGTGGACGGGCCGACGGACACAGACTGACTGTCTCCGCCCGAGGGGGGTCGTGCGCCGGCAGGTGGGAGCGTCCGTCAAAAACGCAAGTGCTGCCGCGGGAGCGCCCGGCACACTCGAGTCTGAAAAGTGGGCTGGCGCGTGCATGCATGCGTGTGTGTGTGTGTGTGTTTGCTTACTGTCAAAGTGGTCGTGCCTCTGTCTGAAGGTGGATTGTAGGTTGGTGCTAAGCCTGGAGACGGGCGCTTTGATCTCCGTGTGGCTCTGCTGGCTCAGCTTCTCCTCCATCTCCAGCGTGCAGCAGGAGAAACCCTGCGGACACACTTTCAATGGGGCTCCTGGAAGAGACGAGGAGAACGCACCGTTAAAAAAAAAACAAACACACAGGAAGTCGTCGACACAGGTCGCACAATGCAGAACAAGACCGAGCGGTTACGATTCGAACAGCGGGCCTCTAAAAGAAGACATTTCCATTTCAGTGATGTACTTTAAGACCCATTCAGAAAGTTTTACGACTGCAGGGTGGCTTTTTGTTAACGTGTGCGAGGTTATCAATTAACTGAGCCGGCCTTAAGGGATATTTTACTTGTTTGTAACACACGAGCGCATCGATCATTAACACCGTTCCTTGCTTTTGTCCGCGATGAAACCTTTCCCGCTACTGAGTAACAACTTCACCCCTCACCAAATCAAATGCACCTTGGCTGTGAAAACCCCCTTAACTGCACTTAAGTGGATTAATTGCAACACTCAGCCCCGAGCAGCCTTTAGCCGGCCACTTTATAGAGCCTCTTCTCTTATCCTGGCACTTCCCCGTCCTGATTGATAGTTCAGCGCTGTAGCTTTTCTCAGAGTGCCGTGTCCTTCTAAAAACACAGACTTTTAAGAGGAGAGGATTAGCTCTTCGCCCACTTTGCTGGTAAGAAGGCTGACTCCAGCCATGGGAACATTGATGCAGGTAAATGTTTTCGTAAAGGATTTTCCTCTCTCTTTTTTTTGGCTATGCGTCCGCGCAGGGCTGCATTTTGAGAAACTGTTTTAGGAGACTGTTGTATCATTAAGCACTTGCTTTTAAAAAGATTTCCATGTGACCTCAGATGTCGTGATCCATAGTGCAATGCATGACGCCGTCTCTCTTTTTATTTCTATGCTTACTTTGTAAACAAACGCTTTGGAAACAGTAGAGAGCCACCTGCTGGAGCGGCTTAAGTGTCCCTCGCGTGCCAAACGAGGAGAGATGTGAAGTGTTTTTCTCCAGTGTAGTCGGACAAATGTTCCAAAAATGTGCCCGTGTAGACAGAGGACTTGTAACCGTCTAAACTGTTCTCAAAAACACATCTGCTTTCTTGGACCGAGCCAAATAAACTCAACACAACTGCAAGCCTTTTTTCCCTCCGCTAATAATATAAGTGTAAAATACAGTCTTTGATAAAAACGGCGACTGCCAACTTTGTCAAAAGTGAGTTTAACATCCAATTAGAGAAGGAAGGTTCGGGGGAGGACGAATGCAAAGTTGCAGCTGCAATAATGTTTTGTCTTAAACGTGGCTGTTGGAATTTGGGAGAACACAGGGATCCTTTCACTGCATCCAGCAGCCCGTTTGGTTTTCCCCACCAGCTCGTGCTCACTGACTCGAGGCCTGTGTGCAGGTTGCCGCTACTAGAGCGGCTCCCATGCCACGCATGGACCAGAGCTTCACCCCCCCACATATTATGTTTTCCAGCATTTATTTATCCCACAAACACTGAGCCTCAAGAGATCAGGCTGACTCTCCACAGTGTGTGCAGCGAAAAAACGCGTCGGGTGCATTCACCAATTTGGGGGAAAACCTTTGACAAGCATCAGCATCTACTTTCAGACGAAACTATAATCATTATCAATAACCGTGACTTTCTTCCGGCTCTTTCTTAAAATTGTTCCATCCTTATTTTTCCTTCAGTGAATTGTTTCGTTCAGACAGCATTCAAAAACACCCGAGCAACTTTCTCTAAGGGACGACAAAAGACAGGAAGTACCTTGAATCCGAGCTACAAGCGTCGTCTTGCTGTTTATTGGTGAAGGGATTTAGTAAAGCGCACAGCCTTTTATCACTTGCAGCTTTGTGAGCGTTGACCGTGAACCGACTCTCTATTCCAGGTTTTTTTGGGGGGGGAGGGAAGGGATTACAGTTGCCGCAGTTCCTCTGGTTTGATCGTCAGTTTTTCTGTTACCTTCACTGCTGGTTTCCATGTTTAACATGTCACCATAACAAGCTGAGCCATGTGGGTTTGCTCCTCTCTGACATCTTGTTGTTTTTTTATTGTTTTGGTGCACGTAACAGAAACAAGACTTTACTTTGATGACATTTGGATGAAGTTTCCAGGAGCTTTGAGAGTCCGACGAGTGCCGGCTGATCCATGAAGCTAATCGCGCCGCAGACGACACACATCGTCTCGGTTAAACTGACATGTTAACTTCGTCTAAAACAGCTTAAATGTTGAATCAGAAGCGTCTCACAGCAGTACAATCATGTAAACAGGGCACCAGAGGGAGGGATGCACCCTGGCGCCATAAACTGGACCCCTCCGTCTGGGATCAAGTCCAAGTCGCTCCTCCTCTCGCAGTCCTCTCCCCGAAACTCATCTCTCTCTCCAACCCCTCACCCTCCTATATGCATATACACTCGCACTCGCACACACACACTCGCACATACCCAGGCACAGTTGGCAGCCCCTACCCAAACATATTCACACATCACATCACTGCTCAACACATGGCTCTTTGTACAGGCGTGATTGGAGGGAGAGGGAGCAGCAGCAGCGCACACAGACTGGACTTTTTTAAGGTGAAACAGCCATCCAGTCTCTCCTCCGGCGGGGCCCCCTGCTCGCCACACAGCACAAGGCGTACAATCCAAAGGGCTATATCCACATGGAAAATAGCCCTAGTTACCAAAGTACACAAATAAAAAAGTGAGATGGTCAATATTTCACAGGAATGTCTGCACAAATGTCACATTGTTAGCTCAAAGGATTAGGTCTCTGAAAAAACCTGAAGATTCTTAGCTAATGCACACTTTGTGAAAACATTCTGGCAGCCAATTCCTCAAACCTGCCGGGGAGAAAAGGAAAACGGCTCCTGCTGGAGAGCACAAGGGAGCGAACGCAGTTAACGGGGGAAAACTGTTCGATCCCATAAAAATCACCGTCACGCCGTGACTGAACGCGACACGCCCTCCGCGTCACTATTTCGCAATGAGCCCCCGGGGTCAGTCGCTTGTCCGCCATCGCTGGGATGAAGAGGACTTTGTGTGGCGGATGAAGTGGCTCTCGGTTTGCCGTACGGAGCTACTTAAGGAAAAAAGGCGATGGGTGGAGGTGCGGGTGGGGGGTAGGGTGGGCGGCCTCTCACCCCTCCAGCTTCCCGAGCACTTTAGGGATGTAACAAGACGCAGAGACAGAGCACTGTTCGAGCGTCGCTGTGAAGAGGAGAACTGCCATTTATGGTGCTCAAAACAAGAGGGAGAGAGCGGCGGCTTGTAAACAAACATGTGACTGTGTGCCGTGGCATTCACCGGCACCGCCGAAGCCTCGCTGCGTTCCCTTTGTGGGGGAGACCACCATCCCTTTTTTTTTTTTTTAAATGGCTCATAAAATAAGTCACTTCCCTCTGACATTGTCCTGCCTCTCAAACTCTGTTCTCAGAGGAAGGATGGTGGAGAGGGGAGGGGGGGAGAAGTGAAAACGCCTCACAGACAAAAACCAGATTAGACACCTCACCGCCCCCTCTGCCTGCCATCATGTGCCCCTGAACCAGACGGACCTCAGGGTGCCCCCCCCCCACAGACACCCACTCCCCGCCCGATCCACATACACACCTCCGCCTCGACCACCACCACCCTGCAGGCTTAACCAGCGAGGTCAGGGGTTAACAGCCCCTCCTCTGAGAGAGGTCCTGTCCTCTGACCCCCCCCCCCCTCCATCCCTCCCTCCCTTGTCCGCCAGCCAGCACATCCACAACACACAGTAACTCAGCCCCCAACCACTGCAAGAATAACACCACCAACACATATACAGACAAGAGAATAGAAAGCAATTAAGATCTGAAAAAGTCGCAAACACATGCAAAAAAAAAAATGCAAACAGAAAACCTTCAAGCCCCCCACCGCGCCCCCTCTCTCCAAGGAGTATTTCTGGACCCCTCTGAACTCGGGAACGTCACTAAAGCCGCTCAGGAGGCCACGGGGGTACCGCGTGTCATGAACCGTTCGCCCATGTCCGTCACTAATTGGAGCCCGGTGGTCTGAGACTCAAGCCCCCCCCCCCCCCCCAGCCACGAACCCACGAACCCTCCGAGCTTTCTTACACAGACAGACGTCAACATTTGTAAATAATTAAGTGATAAACTGTACGTTGCTCATAGTCTATGCACATACTAATTCAATCCCAGAGGAATGTAGGTAATTGGAGACGGTGGATACTTAGGTGATTTCATTTAAAACAAAAAAAAAAAACAGAGAAAGAAGAAAACATGTGAACATATTCCAAGTCGGTCTTGATTGATCTCCAAATGTCTGGCATTTAACATTCAGCCCTAAACACTCAGGTCTGCAACGCAAAACAAAAAAAATACAGGAGGTGGATTATTATTTGTCGTATTACGCTCCCTGTTGTAACATGTAAATGAGAGCGCTGCCAGTCTACTGAGTATTACTCACACAGACTGTTGTAAATTTGCGCGCCCTGCAGCCATAACATTCTCCTCTTGCTTCTCACCTCTGTCGAGGGTGTAATTATCCCAGGAAGGGGGCGGAGGGGGTTTATGGGATCGGTGCCATTTGTTGGATAACTTTCTGTTTTTGCGTCCCATCTATCGTACACAAATCATGAGCTCATGGTGTCGAGGAGCCCGCGATGCTGCTTTTTTTTTTTTTTTTTAAAGTGTGAAGCTCGACTTACGAGCGCAATGTCTACTGAGAATTTAGGACGACAAACAGGCAAAGTAAGGAGGCATGATGTGAAGCCGCGGTGGAAAAACAGTGATTAAAAGGCAGCGTATTTCATTTCCAACATCCCAGCAATTGCTGTCAAAGTCAATTCCTTCTTAAAGTCTTTCCTGTTGCAGCATGTTGTCAAATCACCACTTTGTTTCTGGACTCCCTTTCTCTTTAATCTGAAAGGACTCCACAAGTTAGGGGGCTCCATCTGAATATATATATTAAAAAAAAGAGAAAAAAAATGAATTCCTTTACGCATGACTTGTTCAGAAATGCCATTCATCCATTTCAGAGAAGCTTTTCCAATTAGTTTCTCAGCGAGCAATTCAATGTGTCAAACCATTCTGACTTGGTGAACCTTCATAAAGGAATCAAATCAAGTAATTTGAAAGCGAAAAGTCTAAAAAAAAAAACGTTTTCCTCTTCTTTTTTTTACATCAGTTTTCAGTAATGGCCTTGGAAAAGGCAGCATTTTGTTCAGAGGGACGGATGTGTGATTTCTTTTGGGGAATTAAACATCTTTTCAACGATGGAATAAATGTTTTCGAGGCATGATTGAGGCTGGGTTCAGCGAGGGGAATCTCCCGCATGAGATCAGCCCAGTGCTGTAAAAAATAAAAAATGTGCAAAAGTCAAACTATGAAGGGAGAAACATGCCCGTATGTGAGCCACCAGTGTCCTGTTCTTTAACACAAAGCTTTCACAGTTTACAGTTTGGAAAAGTGTGCTGGTATAATATGATATTCCCCCCCACCCATATTACAAGAAATCCTTTAACTAGGCGAGCTGACTAAGAGCTCAGTGTTATTTACAACCTGGAGGAGTTGCTGCAGGGGGAGGGAAGGCTACAAACATCCACACATTCACGTCAGGCTGCTGCTCGGTGCAACCGCAGACTCTTGCTCAAGGGCGTCATGCCAGCAGGAGCCGAAGGAGGGAGGAAAGTGGGGTCTTGATGGCCTTTTCCCCTTTCAGATGTTTCTCGCTATTTTCCAAGCCGTGTCTTCATTCAAGCAAAGCGTTACTTCACAGCAGACGGTGCATTTAAAGATTGTGTTACGAAGAGGTCAGCCTTTTCACAATTCTCGAGTAGAAATTAAACAAAATGTTCTGCGCAGTCAAAAGTTAAATATTAGTTAAACTACATTGTGTGGAATTTCACAATGAGAAGTGAGATTGTCCAAACCCGTGTAAGGGAGAGCGAAACCACTGACTCGAGGAAAAACCCAGGATAAATATAACACGCGCCGTACTAGGCATTACATGCATCCTACGCGCCAACATCCTGCGTACATGGGTGGACTCTGAGCTACGGCAGGATGAACCGCAAAAAGGGGGGGAAAAAGAGGTTCAACAACGTTATTGC
The DNA here is from genome assembly GCF_023055335.1 of Clinocottus analis. Classification (NCBI taxonomy): domain Eukaryota; kingdom Metazoa; phylum Chordata; class Actinopteri; order Perciformes; family Cottidae; genus Clinocottus; species Clinocottus analis. The sequence goes on from NW_027175821.1 coordinate 3,712,196, forward strand.
TGTAAGCGGAAACCATCATTAGAGACTGGGCTGGTCATATGGAGATAATCAGGGCAGGGCCATACTTCCACCTACTTTGTGTCTACACGTCAGCCTCTTACAAAAATAGAGTCATGACAAGTTTATAGCACTTTTGGCCAAACCAGTAACACTTCTTTTAGTCCAAAAGAGCCTGGAATGTGCTTGCAGAGGACTTTTGAAACGGACTAGTATTTCAATGAAACGGTTGGTAACGATGCCAATCCCTTTTTTCATTTCATTTTTTTGCTCTTAAGCATTTCGCTTGAATGCCGCTCAGTGTGTTCACGCAGAACTGAAGTGAAACGTTAAATTGCAGACAGCGTAGTTGAAGCTGTTATAGCGCTTTATTGACAGGGATCTAATAATGGGATGTTATTTTCCTCATCTCTGGGAGGTATTAATCAACGTTTGGTCTGATAACCAAGCTCTCTCCTCAGAGATGCCAGGTGCCACGTCTGCGGCATATTCCACAACACACACACACACACACACACACTCGCTGGGAGTGGCAGCATCATGGAGCTCCAGCTGACCCATGACTCAGACATTACGTCGCTCTCATAACCAGCCTATGGCCTGTAAAGGATGTAACTGAAGTGGGCGACGGCTTTAAACATTTTAACTAGTAAAATCTTTTAAAGGAATTGTTTGAAAATTGCGACCAGAACATCTGCATGTTGGCCTCAATAAAAACATTTTTAAAAAGCGTCTGCCTCAGTTTGTTCTGGTGCTGCTATTTGGATGTGTCGTTACGTTACATGCTGCACTTGTGCATTTCGTTATTAGATTGGTCAGTTGCGTTTTAGAGCCTACTTTTTGTTGGTGTGTGTTGTTGCTGTATTCTGTTTGCTGAATAAAGTTTTCCCCACGAGGAGCGCCAAGCTCATCTCACGCACACTTGCACATAAAACAAGAGCCTAGTTTAATAAATTACCGTGTTGACATTTTGTGCAACAGTACAGAGATAGAGGGCAGCTGAGTCCCATGAAATGAAGACAAACAGCTGATTGGTAAGATAGGCTTGTGAAGGACTTAATACATTCTATATACAAAAGACAGATTGCCGTGTGCAGATAGTATTCAGTTGCATCCCTTCATGCCATCGCTACACATCTGCTTATTGTTCATTTTGTACATCCACACGTCTCCGTGCAGGACTGCACTTTGCATTTTGACCGTGTTCAATGACAACAAACTTGAATCTGGTTAAAAAAAAACGCACTTTGTTGAGTTTGTCGCTCTGCGTGTCGTCAGCTGACCAGAAAGCAGCCATGCCTCTTCCTCACATGACGCCAACGCCGATTCGAACCCGTGACTCGGCATCAAACAGTCAAGTGTTGAGAGGTTAACGCGAAAAAAGAACAATGGCACACACCCTGGGTAACATCCATAAATAGCCGGATCCACTTCAGGGAGGAAGCCTCTCGGTTAGCGGGCGAGCTCGGGAAACGTCAGCGCTGCTTGCGACATGAGAGATTTACTCCACTTAGAACAATGCTCAACATCCATTTACGAGGCAGGAAGTTTTGGTTTAGGGGAGTACTCTCTGGAGTGAATGTTCTCAGCTACCAGCCAGCCACAGGGCTTTGGATAATAACTGAGTAAAATGATGCTACCCTGAATAAATCAGGGATTAAAATCTCCTCCACAACACAGCTGTCAAAGCACCAAACTGCCAAAAATGTAGAGAAAAAGGCTCATCTGCTGCAGCGTGGCACGAGGAAAAAAAGCTCTTTACAAGCTCCACGTCTGATCGACTGCTTTTTAATGCAGTCGTACTGCCACAGACAAACTCTAAATGGACCATTTGTCATCCGGCGGGGGAAGAAATTGTCACATTAAAATGTTTATCCGCGCTAAATCCTCCGCATTTCGGCGCGAATCGCTTTCCAAGAAGGCGCACAAGAAAGCACACACACAGACACACACACACACACACACACACACACAGGGATCTGTAAACCTGAGCCCTCCGACACCAGAGTCCATTTCTGATTACTAAACCGGTCCGGGCCCCCGGCCAATTAAAACTCTCCATTTGTGAACATTCCAAAACGCTGTCATCCATGAACATTTACCCAGAAGCCCCTGGGGAGATTCCACAACATTGCCCCGGCCTCTCGCTCTGTCTGTTTCCCTCTCCCGTCCCGGCCCTGCATCTCCGGCTTTGTCTCCGACACACAAAAGCTCCCTGCCGACACCACTTCCCAGGTCACTGCTTTGTCAGGGTTTCAACTGGCTCCCCGCACTTCCCCGAGTACTTTTAACAAGTCAGGAACAAAAAATTCCAACCAGCGGGGCCGGGCTTGAACATTCACCTGCCGCACAGAAATACACAAAACCTCTCATGGTGAGGGAGAAATCTGATGTTTGACTCTCTGACCTCTAGCGTATTAGCATTAGCATTAAATGATGGTCATCTCTTGATAGCAAGGTGGATATTACACCTACCGACATATCTTCACACGAATGCTGACTGATTTTTTCCCTCTGTATTTCTTAATTTAGATCAGTTGTGCACCCGGTCACGTCTCTCCACCTTCACATGTCACACTGCTGCTTATAAAAAGGTTAAATACTCCTCTATATTGCCTCTTAGCAAAATGCTTGGAGGGAATTTGATCTGGTGAAGCAGTGTATAGGCCCAGGGCTTTTATTGTGAAAGGTAAGAATAGAAAGAGTGCAGCTGCAATCCGGCGCGAGCGACAAAGAGTTTGCCGTCGTTGTTTAGACCACTGGGCCGCTGTGTAATTATTTTATTACCTTTGTAAGTACAGGTGCACCTAATAACCCTCAGCAGCAGAACTATATTTTGCTTTGTGCGTCGTGAAACACTTCTGTGAAAGGGCAAGGTTCATGTGTTAGCTTCAGTTCACCACCTATGAAACGAAGACAAAACACTATCCTGGAGTGAAAACATATCAAAGTTCAAGAGGGAGTTAAAGTGAGAAAACAACACAGTGGATGAGGAGGAGGAGCAGGAGGCCAGAACAGGGTGCTAATTCAGTCAAAACTGCCACAAGCTAAAGTGGGCTTTAAGCAAGTACAGAGGTCTGGAAGAGGTCAAGAAATACAAAGCACCGCGAAGAAAAGGGGATCATAAAAATGAAAGGTCAAACGCAGCACTTGAGCGGGCTCCGTCTGCGACTGTGAGAAAGCCGGAGGCCATGATTCATGTTAACATAGAATTGGGGAATTCGCACTTCAAACAGAAGCGACCCGTCTTTTCCCGGAGGAGACTGAATTCGGGCCACTTTTTCTAAACGTGCTCTGCACACAAACTATCAACTTGTTTGACTTCCTTCCGTTAAACATGGCAACCGCCGGCGATTGGCTCGACTGCCATTCAGGCATTTCAAACCTGCACAGGTGGTTCTAACATGAGCGCCTGTGTCAAGTAATGTATGGGCCATAGATTCGTACATAAAGGGGAAAAACAGGAGGAGAAAAAAAACTTTCCTTCCTACCATCACTCAGCTGGGAATCTTTTCTAAACAGCACCTATCAGAGGGAGTTGAAGGCAATGATTCACGTTAACAGCTGGTCTAATCTGTTACCCTCTCCACGTCTGTCTTTAAAAGGTTATGTGCCTTTTGATGAGCCGCGGAGTCCCAGTGTTTGATGCTTTTACTACAGATTCCACCTTTTGCCAGGTCCGCATGTGTGTGTGTGTGTGAACGCGAGCGAGTGAAAGACAGAGCGAGACTGCGTTGTGTTCAAAGATTTGCAGAGACAGGCGGAGGTTTTGCAGACAACCGGAGAGGACAAGTTACAGCACAGCGTGATTGTCAGGAGGAGAGAATAAAAAAAGAAGTAGGAGAGACACAAAAGACCTTCCTGGCTTGTCCCTCCACACCAGCCCCTCCATCTTTTCCACTGACTCATGGCATAGAAATTAAAACACACTTTAAAAAAAGCAGAAAACTCTTCGCTTAAGGCCCAGTGCTTTACCACGGGACCCTGCGCAAACACTGTTGTGCTGTCAGAGGAGCGGACTACTGTTGGGCGTACGAATAGGTCCTCTCTAAGATGTGCTTCACACACTGCTCCAGAACAATGCACCAGCTAGACTATCGGAGGCTTTACACTTTAAAAAAACACGTCTCGATGGGCTTACGAGTTTCATAAAACAACGCACGACGACCCGCCCTCCAACTCCACATAAAAAAAAAAAAGGATTAAAGAATTCCTACTTTGCTGAAACATATGCAAGCCTTTAAAAGGACTTGACACACAAACAATACATTTCATCGCCGCCAGTAAAAAGCCGGCGAACCCCTCCTAAGGACAAGGAGCTCCGTCCTGACAATGTTTATAACAGACATCCCAAAAAGGCAGCTGAAGTCCACCAGATGTTGAGGCAGGACGGGGGCCCGGACGAAGCCCCCCCAGGCAGAATGAGGTCAGGTACAAGATCGTGTTCCTGGAAGCTCAAAGCTACAAAAGGGCAACAAAGATTCTGATATACCTGTTGGGCCTTTAGGAAACTGGACACCGGAGAAGGCGGTGGGAAGAGAACCACTCATCGCAGACTGTCAAAGGGGCCTCGAAAGTCTAAACCTAAAAACGGCACAATGGTCTGATGGTGCCCCCCGCCATGGACGGCTCAGTCCGATGCCGATGACGCTCGCTGAACGTCCCAATAAATCAAAAGTCACTCGCCATTCCGACAATGTACAATATTGGCGAGACGACTCCCACAAAAGCAGGAAGTAAAAGAAGAAATAAGCGCTCTCAAAAGATGCCATTTGCTGCTTTTGGAGCTCTTTATTTAACAAACTATTTGATCCTTTCATGTGTGGGTTTGTTTCCCCCTCCCTCCCTCACTCATGAGCTGCTTCTAACGCATATCATCGGCTCGTCAGTCACATTCACAGAGCTGTGTGAAGCAGCCAAAGATCTGCCTGTTGCTTGTTTTTCTTTAACCGGAGAAAATTACTTTCTTCAAGTATTGACGGGCGGAAAAAAGGGGGACGGGGGGAAGGGGTGATCTAACAATACAATTTATATGAAAATAAATGGGAGCAAGCAGCACACGAGGGGATTAGGCAAATATTAGGAAACCTATTAAGCTTGCTGCAGTTTGGAGAAATGAGCTAAGTGTGAGCGACTTCCTCGTAAGCGAAGGATTCTTGATGTCGGCCTTGGGAGTAATTAGCAAGGATTAAGGCTCGCCTGGGCCAGTGCCCGGCTTTGGGGTTGCAGCCCAAACACCCAGTCCGAGTCCCTGGCTTTGCTCCCTCCTCACCGCTCTCTCTCTCCCAATCCAAACCACACGGGCCTCTGGCGAGTCGCACAAATCCTAATGATGATCACGACCATCAACACGGACATCCATCCCTGCTGTGGCTTCGTCGGGAAATCAATAAACCTCGGTTGAGTTACACCTACATCGCGACCACACTCCCCCCCCGCCAGAAGCTATGCGGTGAGATGGCTTCAGTGAGCGAGTGAGGCCGTCAGCGTGTCAGGAGAAAGAGGAGGGAGGGGGTTCACACCCACCCCTGCAGTTTGGGATCAGAGCCCGTGGCCCTTTCGCCACACTCCTCACAGCTGGCTGAGTGACACCAGCACCGAGGTGATCGACACAAGACGCACGGCGGCATCGAATATCAGAGGAGCAAAATAAATAAATAGTACACCACCGAGCGTCGACTACAGAAAAGGATTTTAGCGGCCAGAGGAGCTGAACGACGGAGGGCGAGGTGGACGATAGGGAAGAGTATCGGTGATAAACTCAGCGGTATATACTAACATCACCTCATCAAACACTGTGTAAAGTCAAGAACTGATAACCAAGCAGTGTGTGTTCACGAGAGACGTGGTCTACTTTTGGCATGTGCTTCATCTGGGAGCCAGAGGATAAAGCCCACAAATGTAAAAAGCAGACACTCCACAGGAGAGAGGGTAAAAGGGTTTAAAAAGGAGCACGGGAGCAAAAAATACCAGCAAACCACTGTCGATGGCGAAAAAGAGAAGAAATCACCCAGGGATGACGAGGAGAGGAAAAGATATGGCATGAAACTAAACCTCCCCGGAGGAGCTGCTGAAGAGCGAGTGCGGGGAGAAGAAGAAGAAAAAAAAATGAACCGATATGTCAGTCGGGACCGAAAGAGAGGGAGGAAACTGCGTGCAAACGGGACGCGTTAACAAGGAGTTTCTGGAGGTCGCTACCCTCCGCTTAAAGTGCGGAAAACCACAAAAACCAGATCGGGGATTTCTCACAGCTTGCATCAGACGGGGGGACAAGCACAGACCCTCCAAATGATATCGTGTCGAGTTTAACTGCGGCCAATCGAGGGGGGCCCTTGGGTTAAAAACCTTGTATTGTGTCAGACCCGAGCGCTCGCAAAGGCTGCGTGTACATGCCTGTGTGACTGGCCGACGATGAGTCACAGCTCATGCACGCTTCCAGTTACTTTCCCCAGATTCCCCGAGCCTGTGTCACACACACAAGAGTCTCTGGCTCCCGCCTGGCCCACCGCTTCTCCCAGATACTCAGTGAAAAACTTGCTCCGGTACAAAACTCTTTTGCCGTCAGTCAAATCCTTCCTTCCCTCCCTCCCTCCTCCACCTCTGCGTGCCTCGGTCTGTCTTTCTTTGTTGCCCTGTGTTCCCAGCTCCGGGGCTGCAATGTGCGGGTCTTGGTGGTCCGGTGAGGAATGTGGTGAAAGGGCCGTCCTAAAAAAAAAAGGGGGGGGGGGGGGTGCTCAATTGTTCCCACACACAGCATCCACCCCCCACTGATCTGTCGCTCACTTGGCCATTATAGGGGGTGTGGGGGGTAAGCAAAAGGATGCAGAGAGATGGAATTACGGACTCTCAGTCGACACACACCGCTATTGAATGAACGCTACACTTGGAGCATACTAAATGAGTTTAAGAGGGAAAGAGGGGGGCTAAAAATTCCACATTCCTACATGTTACAGAAGAGCACCAGAACGGGTGGAGGGTGACATGCAACAACCAAACCAGGTTGTTTTAGTACCATTCTTGAAATGGTTTTTCCCCCTGAAAGGAACGCGGCGATAAGCTTGATCCGTTACGGAGCGACGATGAGGCAAGCGGTTGGCGGCGGAGCAGAAAAGGGACACGGAGAGGAGAGAGGACGATTGCAGGAAGTTGATAAGAGCGGCGAGATACCGCAGAGCTGGCAGACACGTGTAGCTGCATCCCCTCCCTCCCTCCTCTGGCCCCCATCTGGACGCTGCAAGTCACAGCCAGGCTCTCTCCCCCCTCCGGGTACACAAGACCTCAACCTCATGACACCTAAACTCAATTATCCTGAAGGCTCGCCAAACAGTTAGGGAAGGGACGTCCCGTGCACAGTGGAGCCGAAAGCAACAGGAACCATCACATTATCACTGCTCTTAACGGATCTCCAAGGACACCGCCAGGGGCTGGCGATGTCAACCAGCCTTTTTCCGGTTTCCTGAAACTCTGGAAATGGGGCAACATCAATCAGAATAATACAAACTGCCCTTTGAATGAAGAACATGAAGTGCACCGCGGCCGAGAAGCCATTCAAGTCCTCTTGTAAATGTAAATGCGATTTGCCATTTTAGATTAGGTTAATAATATTGCCACACTACAGAAAAACGTGCATTTTTACACTTGGCATGCATGGCGAGTGTTTGAAAGCCAGAAGCTATAACTGGCTATCCCTTCGCTCAGGAATGTTATCAGTGATTACTGGGCATGCTCAGTAATGGGTGTTTTAAAAAAAATGTTTTATCTCAAACTACCACACGGTAATCGTTATGACCCTATTTGACTTTGCCATAAAGTAACACTTTCCCTCCTGAACAGGCAACACTGATGCATTTGCAACTCCCGTAACGGTTTGAAGTGACAGCTCATCCCGGGTGCACCGACGGCATTTCCTTATTACCGTCGTGAAGCGGGCGCACTACATGTGAAAATCCACCGTTGGGTTGCGACCACGCCTGTGGGGTGAAACTAAGACGGTTGTCTTCAATGACACACCTGAATCTTTTTGATCCTGCTGTATCTGGCAAGAAACGAGTTAGGGCTCGAAACATCTTTCATGTGCTAATTGAGAAGAAAAGTTCTACAGATACTGGGATTTTCAGGTCAAAAAGAGTTTTTTCCAGGAGGGGAATTTACATCCCAGATTAAAACTATTTGTCAACTTCTTAAATGAGTTCACACATTGAGCGCCTTCTTATCTTATTTACTCGCCACATATAAAACGCCTCTTATTTATCGCCAGCTTGCAGGGATGGATCTTGACATCTTGACGAGATGCGACTGCGCCGCTCAGTATCACTGTGGTTCTCCAGGAAATCATCACTTTACTCGACTGTTAAAGCGCCATTCAATATCAGCGAGCACATAAACGACCTTCTGTCTGCATGTTGGTGGCTGCTTTGTAGTGCAGCTAGCAAACAGACGGGTTTTTTTTTGGACTCTTGACCTCGCAGACCGCAATAACACAAGGAGAGCCGAGTGTTTAAAACAGATAGTGCAAACAATTACAAACACAATGCACTAATTATAAAAGTGTACAATTGGGTTCCTCTAAGCTGCTTTGCGTGTTTTTATTTCCCATATGGGGAAAAGCAACAATTATTGCGGAGACAGTTATTCTGCAATTTTCTAGAAGCAATTTTTGAAATGAGAGGAAATTAAACCTAATCACCAAGTGCAGCGCTGGAGTGATCCTTAAATGATAAGACTTGCAAAGTGTTTCGCATAAAACAAAGAAGGCAGTTGGAGTTTTATGGGGTTGACCTTGAGAGCCAAGTTAGACACTTGGCTGGTAGTTTATTAGTTAATTATTACAGGCGTTAAAATACCAGGCCACGGTTGAACGGAGCACAGCCACTCAAATATTGGTCTTTGAGCTATAAAAGCTCCTGCAGACTGAGCGTGGGCCAGCCCCCCCTCATCCTCCCTCGCTCTTATCTTATCTGCTGAATGTCGCTGCAATAACACAACCTGTTATTTCCCCAAGAAAGGTTATGATGCCAGGCGCACAGCCGCCGCTGCCGGCGGAGGAGGAGGCGCGGCGGGAGCAATGTGAGGGCCGCAAAACGTTTCGAGCTCGCCGAGAGGCCGACGCACTGAGGTCATGCACGCTTTGAGTTTCAGTCATAGTGCGCTGAACTGATTACGCGTCGGAGGGAGGGGGCTTCTCGCGCGGGAAGGTAAACCGAACCTCTTTTCTTTGATCCCCCACCATTGTTCCATACCTGAAACATGACATCAGGCCCGACTTCCAGAGTAAACCAAAACACATTTTTGCTTGAAGAAAGTAGAATAAAAAAAAAAGAAGCTGCAAGTGAAATGCAGCGTCCGGCCGCTGCAATGAGTCGCCCTCGACATGGCGGATACCGATCTGGTCAGTGTTAACTGCTTTGTATTCGGGGTGATCCCCGAGAGCTGGTCCAGACACCTTTAAGCATTTATCACAGTATCAAATAAAGTGGTTAAGGGAGATAATCACCAGCTACTATTAGGAGATAACTTCAGAGCGTTAAAAAAAAAAAACACTCGGTATGATTGTCGACATTCATGCGTCATCATTAATACGCCGAGCTTCATTTATTACCCATTTAGGCGAGGTATTCAACCACAGGCCCCAAAACAAATCATCATGCAGCAGACAAGAAACTCAGGGAATGAGGTCTTGAACTGCTTCCACGTGAGCGGTAAAAGATTGATACCATGGGATCGTCGAAGGAATTCGCCAACTGGGCCTGCCGTTCCTCCGCATCACTCAATTTAGCCGATGCCAAAGCAATCAGGGTTTCCATTTTAGTTTTTACTGCCTTCAAAATCTTTATTGAATCTCGAGTCTGGCTTTAGCCGGGCCCTTCGGTAATGTGAATGGTAACAAACATTCTGATCTACGCGCCGCCAACAATAACACAAGATGTCTGTGGTTGTGGCGGGCCAGTCCTGAAGCCCCGTGCCTTCAATGAGACTTGTAATCCAAGGGTCTGATTTATGATGAGCATATCAAAAAAAGGGAGGTAAACACGTCAAAAAGTTCCTCTGTGACAACTGGCAAAGATACTGTGCAATTTTCAAAGTATGCCTTCTCGGCAGCAGAAGTCTGTGCACAGTTCTGGTTCACGTCAGAAAGGCCCATTATATTTGGTGGAAATGTTCGAATCGCAACCACGAGCCTCGTGTGGAACAGCCGTATTTCACTTCGTCACATATTCAGTATTTCAACTTCTGCAGATGTTAGAAGTGAAAGTCTTTTCCGACTTCCATTTGCAACTTCCCTTCCAGTTCAATTTAAACACAGACTGTGTCATCATACGGGGGGGGGGGGGGGGGGGGAATCTATGTTTGGAGTTTGACCCATTGCAAAGTGTAGAAGTGAAGCTCTGGCAAACACGACTGAAGTTCAATCAGACTGCACATCTGGAGCCATTTCTCCCCGACAAAGTGAAACATTTTTGAGTGTGCGGGGGCTTCTGTATGTGCGTTTTCAGCTTTCTGGAGACCCTCAGCTCTCTTTAATGACAGTAGACCATGTTGCTTTCTATGGATCAATTATCTCAGTGTCTGCCAATGACAAAGACCTGCTCATTGAGGTCGGCCCTGCTTAAGGCCCAGACATACACCAGGAATCTATTGTAAAAGGGAAAAAGGCACGTGTTTGTGTGCGTGTGTGTGTGGCACAAAAACCTGCACAATAAAACTGCCTTCATTCAGCTCAGTCTTTCAAAATCCAGAGATGCAAGACAATTAAGTCCGACCAATGCAGACATGTTGGGCTACTCTCAATGACATTTAGCATCACAAAGACATACAGACGGAAAACAAAAGCTCCTATAGACTCGTGTGAAATGCAGGGGAAAAAAGTAAGTCCCGAGCTCCTTTGACAGTTACGTCCGACTTAAATTCTAATGAGCCGATGTCAACAGCCGAAAAAGACAGTGTGAACATCCTCTTACTATGCAAAGTAAACTAATAAAGGGCTCCGGTACAATAAAACATATACAAATTGGTCACCCTTGTCAAGACGGAGGAGCGCTGTGAACAAATTGCCGAAAAGCTGACAAATAGAAGGTAGGATAAGAGAAAAGCCAGTTATTAAGTTCACTGAGATAAACTTGCATTAGGAAATTACAATTTTTATTTAAAAGATGGAAAACATGACAGCTGGAATCACCTACTTCTGTAAATTTAAACAAGAACATCAAGATGAAGCCACTGCAAAAACTGGCAACCAAACCGGACTGAATTCAGAGGTTTGAATACATGCGTGCATATTCATTTTACCCACTGTATAAATGAAAAGGGAAACGAGAGAAGGGAGGGATTTAAAGTATGCAGGGCACAGTGGAATTTCAAACACTAACCCCCTTCCCCCCTGCTCCCCTTCAGGCCTTCACTGTGAACCCCTTTCCACCCCCCACGTAAGTTTCCATCACTTGGGTTTAACTCATGATTAGCTAAATTGATTTGCCTTCTCACCTCCGTCTGACTATAGCAACACAGCAGCTCCTATTTATTACCGAGGGGGTCGTCGCTGGTGCATGACATCCTGTCTTGCAAACCAGACTACAGGCGGATGTACGAGTACAACATGTGCCTATACAGAATATGTGAAAACCACAAAATCTACTAACCCAGAGAGAGCGAGAGAAAGAGATGGGGGGGGGGGGGGAGGTTGTCCAAACGCCTTGCTAAAAAAAAAAGAAAAGGCACAGGACTTGTTTACTGAATCACTGCAGGCTGCCGGCACTTCCCAACCATAGGAGTCTCCGCTGAGGAAGCTTGGAAATAAACACAGGCCTGGCTTCTTTCAGTGGTGAGCACAGCCCGTGTGTTGATTATACCTCTTTATTGTTATGAATTACCTTCAAGTATTTCCTAAATGAGGGCTATATTTACACGCTGGAGAGCTTTTCAGCCCCAAAGAATGCATCCCACAAATGTTTCACTCCTCCTTCCCCCCCCACAACTTCACAATGTACTGCAAGTTTTAACACATGAAGAAGAAAAAAAAGGAAGAGGAGACAAGGCCCCTTGCCTGCATGATTAACCATGTTTCCATATAGACTTTGACAGAAGCACAACATGTCCATGTACACAAGTGACAGTTTAACTGATCTATACTTTCTCATGTCGCACTTTATGACATTTTAAGGAAGATTTGGTCTACAAGAAGAAAAAAAAAACATCTGGAAGACACTTCTTTTTTAAGATTTAGAAAGAAAGTTATGACATTTAACAGCCAAGTGTCTCCTCTCTTATGTGAGCTGATAACAATAGCAAAGCAACAGTGAATGCATTTCCCTGACCTTTACCAACTGAGCCCACTTTAGCTTAAATGAAAAAGAACATCTGGGAAAACTTCTTTTTTTATATTAAAAAACATCTGGAAGACACTTCTTTTTAATAGATTTAAAAAGAAAGTTTTGACATTTAACAGCCAAGTGTCTCCTCTGTATGTTAACTGATAACAATAGCAAAGCAACAGTGAATGTATTTCCCTGACCTTTACCCCCTGAGCCTACTTTATGCTAACGTTGCTAGCTTAAATAAAAAAATAACATCTGGAAAACTTTTTTTTTATATTAAAAAAAAAAGTTTTGACATTTAACAGCCAGGTATCTCCTCTGTAATTGAGCTGATAACAATAGCAAAGCGACAGTGAATACATTTCCCTGACCTTTACCCCCTGAGCTCACTTTATGCTAACGTTGCTAGCTTAAATAATAATATAAAGAAGTTCTCATTAGCCTAAAGGACCACCGGGGGGACTGCTCCAGGACCCACGGGGGGTCCCCGGGCCCCCGCTTTGGCAACCACTACAGTAGTTAAGGGTTATAAGCAGGCCTAAACTAAAATATATACGTATATAAAACAAAAAACACACAAAAAATCCTACCGTTGACTCCTTTGTTGGGGACGTCGTTGACGTTGAAGCCTTTGGAGCTGTACGCCGCGCGCACCTCGTTGCAGTTTTTCAACTTTTGCTCCGCAGTCATCGACCCAGACAACACGACCAGCGTGCAGACTACACACAGCACCGACAGCGTCTTCATGGTGAACGAGACGAGGACACCAGCACCACAACAACAACCAAAACGACACAAAAAAAGTGTACAATATCTATATGTGCCGCTCAGGTGTGTGTGTGTGGAGTTAGGACAAAGTTTCAGCGACTCCCACGCCGAGTTTCCTCATGAAGCCGCGCTGCCTTCTTCAAGCTCAACAGACACTTCATTCACTCTGAGGCCACTTCTGAAACTTCTTTTTTTGTAAGTGAGGAAGAACACACACACACACCGAAAATAACCGTAAAACGTTGCTCAACCGTCGTCCGTTTAAAAAAAAAAAGCACGGATGTGTCTCGTAAATGTTGAGTTCCAGACTCAAGCGAAGACACACGGAGCAAAAAAAAAAAAACACGTAAAAATAGTTTTAAAACATGAGTTGAAAAGTTTTTTCTTTAACTGCACTCTAAGCGTTGCTTTCGTCGACAGTGTAAAACCACGCAGAGGAGAGAGAGGACACGGTGGAAAAAAAAGTTGCTTCTTCTTTTTTTGGCTTTCCTTTTTCCTCCAAAACTTTTGAGGCTTCGTGGGTTTTTGTTTCTCCCCCACGCAGGACAGGACACTGGACTGTGTGCTGGTCGGACTGGGATCCAGATGCGAGCAGAAGGAGAAGAAGAGAAAAAAAATGAAGAAGAAAAAAAAAACCCTAGTGGACAACCCAGGAGCGCAGCGCAAGTTCCGGGGACAAAAGACCTGGAAACCGGGAACACCAGGGCTGGAGCGCGGAGCGGGGACGCCCGGACCCCGGAGCCCTCTGCGCGTAAAGTCTGGACACCGGGCTGGAAAGATGTCATGGAGGTTTAAAATAGGTATTTTCCAGGCATTGAAGAAGTCCTTGAACAAAAAAAAATGAAGGAAAAGTCATGTACATGTGTTTGTATTCATGACGCCGAGTTTTAAATAATTTATATGCTATTAAAAAGAAGGACGCTCAAAATATAAGCCGGTGTACATACAGGTGTCTTTGTACATGTTTGTTCTTTTAATCAAACTGTTGTCTCTCATTCATTTGTGTCATTTATTGTATGCTTTGGGATCCTCGTTAGTTCAAATACTACATTTTTATCACTTTTTCGTGTTTGCACAAGAGATTTCACTAAATGTTTGTTCATGTAAATTTGGTTTAAAGTCATGGAAAACCCTTTGGTCACAATGTGAATGAACCCTGGTAGACAAGTGGAAACTGTGGCAACTTCTGAAAAGTCAAGCCAATGCAGAAGTGACATACATTTTAATTCATATATTTTTTAATATTTTTTTTTTTTTAAATTTACAGAAAAATAGGTTGGGAGAAGAAAAAAAGTGTGGAAGTCTATGGGAAAACAAGCTACTTCTAGAGATGTACTCTTCATTGAGAACATCAGTTCATGGCCTCGCTGGCTCATCAGAAGTCCTCTTCAATACAGCATGATGTCCATTTTTTCTTTATTTTTGGTCCCATTAAGAGTAAAATAGACTTTTTACTCTAAATGTGACCGTAAAATGAATAAAAAATGGTCACATTTAGTCTACTTGAGCTTAATGAGTCATTAATGAGCTGATGGCTACTACCCTGATGGCTACACAAAAGGTCATACAACTTCATATTAAAAACTGCTATTTCACTGATACATAGTCTATTTTACTGCTATATGTCTCTTCTGTCCACACATGGGTCCGTGGGTCCATGATGTGGACCCTACGGCACTAAAGGCCCAGGTCGAAAACGCTCGCCAGGCCTCTGCTCCATAGATGTTCCTATTTACAGTCTCGAAAATCCGGACTGGAGCTGAAGGCGGAGCTGCTCCACTGTGTGTGTGTGTGTGTGTGTGTGTGTGTGTGTGTGTGTGTGTGTGTGTGTGTGTGTGTGTGTGTGTGTGTGTGTCTGTGTGTGTCAGAACTTATTATTGGCCCACATGACACGAAGCAAAGGAAACACCAGATCACCCAAAAAAAAGTTCTCAAAATCACAAATCTCTTTCATTGCGGCGAGCCCCTTCTGACCTCTGTTGGAGAGGCCGTCCTTATCAGTTTTCACTGTCAGACCGGAGATAACCCCAGAGATAAAAACTCTTTGAACTAAACGTCTGTCCTAACGTGAAATAATGAGGAGAGATAAAGGGCTTACCTACTGGGAACACCCCACAAGGAACCAGTAGGGCTCCCAAAAACCACTAGTCGAAGCGTTTTAAGTCATCATGTTGCTCTGTAAACTTTAAAAGTCTTCGCTGCATAACAGGGAGGACACATTTCCTCGCCCAAAATGTGTTATTTCTGTTCCGCCTTTATAATCCAATACGTCTTAGTTTGTTTAAAACCGTTGGATTAAAACCCGGCTCGTGGTACTCGTGACCACGCTCTCCAAATTACAGGCCCGTTCCTTACACAAACACCAGGCCGTCGCGTCTCTCGTGTGCAGCTGCCTGTCGCGCTGTTATAAACTAGCGTAAACAGTTTGCTGCGGCGTGTTTGGAGATGTCAGAGATGACGAAAGGTTGTTTTAAAAAAAAAAAGGGATCGCTGGGAAACAACGAGAATAAAATCTCCTCTCGTTGTTTGTGTTGAAGCCTCCGCTGATGGAACGCTGAAGGTCAAAGGGGGGAAAACTTTTGCCGGTCCCCGTCGTCACTAAACAGTTTCAACCTCTGAAATGGTCGAGCGTGAAATGTTTCTCCTCAAACTTTTCCCTCAAGTGCCATCTGTTCGACAGATACTCAGAATCCCCCCACATATCCTGGTCCGTCCTGGACTTGCCAAAAATCTCTCGTGTGTCCTTCCCTCATATTTCTATCATATTGTTGCGTCTCTATTTGCTTTTGCTCCCTCTCAGGAGCGGTTTCTTGAATCTGCTGTCGTGACCTTTGACCCTTGTAACTTATTTCTTCTTGTGACACTGGAAACGAGCAATTGAAGGTAAATTTATCCTGATAAGACAGTTCCCAAAACGTTAGCAGTCAACCTTTAAACTCCCCGCTTGAGTTTTAGACACTCAGAATCAGCTTTAATGGCCATCTACATTTGCACATACATGGAATTTGACGCCGGTTTCTCTTTGCTCTTCGTACTTCTATACAAAAAGCAAGATAAATATAAAAAAGACAACAAAAAAAGACAAGGAAACCAGTCAACAGCAGTCCAGAAAGGGCAGGTTGAGGTGTCTGATAAGTTGTACTCATTATGAATCATAAAATGCAGACGTCTAAACTTTTTTTTTTTAAGCAAAAATAAAATATTGGAAATTGAATTCAATGAAGTGCACACATTTTGAACTCAGCCTTGTACACATATAAGCCGTAATCAGACGTCTTACCCCCTGCGTTTAAACATGCCTGGACTTGTGGGGTGCTTCGCTGCGTGTGTGTGTGTGTGTGTGTGTGTGTGTGTGTGTGTGTGTGCACACGTCCAATGGTTTGGGGGGGTTAGCACTCAGCGAAATGACATTCCCTCCTTTTGTGTCCACATTCCTGAGGCGGCTCCATTCATCCCGTGTGACTGCGGCTGCTGCAGAGGGGAAGCCGAGGCGCGGGAGGAGGACGCCGGAGCCGCGTGCATCATGGGAGAGCGTGGGCCCCGGCGCTCCCCTCGACAGGGCCAACAAAAGGTAAGAAAATGGTCCAGCGCCATGGTAATTAGACGTGAATGAGCTTTGAACGACGTGACATGTCTCAGGGCTTTGCTCTCCGCTCTTGGAGGAATTTCAACATCCAGCTTGGTTAAAAAAAAGAAGAAAAGGAGGAGAAGAAGATCGGGCTGGACCGAGGAGCCCGAGCACACTCAAAGCACCTGAAGCACATTGTTATTTTAATGCACATGCACCGCCTGATGACCCCTAAAGCCCCGCAAAGGTGCCCGGGCCCAAACAAGCTTTGTGCGACCGTGAAGTAAAAAGCTTAAAATACATATTCATAAGGGAGTCGATCACTCAGGCAGAAAAAAATGCAACAATTCCTGATAGTCAGCTATTCCCACTGTTCCTGCTGACTAACATCAAATTGACCTTTCAATCTCGCAACATTGCCCCAATATTACCCTAAGAAAAAAACACATGAACTCTGCATTTCAATGGGCCTGTTTTGCCCTTTCTCCAGCGTCGCATTAGCATTCAGAGTGCAACACTTCCCCCCCTCTCCGCTTCATTGTTGCGCTGTGAGTGAGCGTCTGTTACCTGGCTGAGGTGACCCCAGGGGTAAAACTAATGGGGTTCAATGTAGAGAAACCCCACAGAGAGCAGATGTCATGCCCGGAGTGGTTCATCATCTGCTCGGGGAGGGTGAGCGATTCAGATCCAGAGAATCACACACATGATTCACACGGCGCTTTGAAAACCAGCAGCACACTCTAGAGAAACATAAATTATATGATTCACGGAGGGCTTTGAAGTGGATCCGAGGGTGAGAGGCACATAAAGTAACATATATATATTTATATATGTATACATATATATATTCTTGCAACATTGAGCGTCCTATTTAAAACCCCTGCGGCACACCATCCATTTTCTCTCTCTTATTTTCCTTGCTCTTGTTTTGATAACGTCCTTAAACCGTGACGGTCAAGTTGTTCAAGCCGACTATTTCTTTTATAACCTAGATTTTTTGCCGAATCATAAAAGAACAAAATGCGTGAGTATATAGTGTTGTTTACCACAGAGCTTATCCATAGTTCAATGGAAAAAAAAACATCGGTTACATCATTTTAACAATGTATTTCCTCACAAAAGGAAAATATTCTAATGTTTTCTGCCTATTTTTCTAATGTAAAACTAGCCTGACAAACTAAATGGCATAATGTAATACTTTGTTTCCTGCTATTTTGTTTTATCTTGCTCCAACCAATCAGGATCGAGGGGCGTGTTTGTCCCGCCAATATCATTTTCTGTCGACATGGAAGTTACATTTTTTTCTCCCACTGATCAAAACAATTATTTTCTTGTTGTTATTTAAGTCTACTCACGTCCTCACGATCTTATCCGCACGAATGGAGCTACATAGCTAGCTAACTACGGAGGAGGAGGATGTCTCTGTTTGGTCAATTGTTTCTTAACTTCGATATGAATTTGTAATCAGATCCAGAGAAGCGGGCTAGCATGCTAACCAAAAAAAAAAAACATTAAAAAAAAAGTCTCACTTTGAGGCCCCCTGGTGAAAGCATACACAAACATTGGTGAAAAGGCTGAAAGCAACACAAAGACAGCCTCGTTAACACGGGCCGCCTCGCTAGTCTACAAGCTAAAAGCTAGAAACATTTGAATAGACTTTATCTTTACAATCACATAGAAATCGTACATCTCCATGCCTTTAATGAGGATCTTGAGAAGGATTTGAACGCCAACAGAATAAGCATTTCTGGCGAAGACTCATAGGAACTACACAGTTGCAATAGTTGTTTTTATCTTAACTTAAACGGGGTATTGAAACATTAACATCCCGTTATCACTGATTTAATAGGGGGAAAAAACCCAGAGAGGAAAGAAATAAGAGAAACTGAGAAAACCACTAAAACTGAAAACTCAGAGAGTAGAAAGTATCGGGGGAAGTGGAGCGGAGTCCGGCTGCGTCCAATTACTGCAACTCTGGATTATGAGCGTGAGCAGAGAGCAGTGGAGATAATAATAAAGTCAGCGATAGAGCGTTTTTACACTTGGCAAGTCACAAAACATGCATTTTATCCTGCTGTGCCGTGTGTCTTGTTGGCTAGGAACCGTTTGTTTGTACAACTGGATCATTTCTTATCGTTTAGAGCGAGGAAGACGCACCGGATACGTGTTTAGAGGATTGTTTCTGATATTGATCCCTGTGTGTTGTCACAAATGGACAAACAACAACCTTGAGGTGACCTCTCGTCCTCTCTGTTGGACCGGTTACACAAGAGAAGCGACCCCGTGGCGGCGTCGCGGTTCAGGCTGTAAAACCTGCCCGCGCCCGCTCGCACCGCTCTGTGACGCCGGGTGGAGTTGGAACAGTTTGGGATATTTCACGTTACCGGTTTCTGTCAGTCGGGTTTACGTCTGCGCTCTTTTCAGGGGCTCAAAGTGGGCGTGTCTCTTCTGAAAAGAAGGCGGGACTCACATTCAACTGTGCACCAATCAGGATTTAGCGATATTTCAATAAAATATATCCATAAATTCGCCTTGGCTTTTGAGTTGTCGATTAGTTTTGTCGTTTTTCATGTTTTTTTTTTTACACGAATGCCAGTTTTATTCTAATTTAATATCTTTGATTTTTATCATTGTAATTCATCTCAATGATGTTACGATTTGAAACCAAGTTTACAGGGTTTTTTAATGTGGAGCCGTCATTTAAATCTGGATATTTTCTTTAAACTGTCTTCGATATGACTTTAAATATGAGAAATACGTTTACGTTATAACACAACGGTATTTTATGACAAAAGCAAATCTGCAGAATTGTACACATGGTCCATGAACATTGTTGGCAAATACATTGTTGGCTCATTAATCACAATCACGACACATGAAATAAGAAAATGTTGTCCATCAACAAAGAAATCACAAAACATGTCTAGTTTATTATACATTGCAGTTTTCCTCATCAGCTTTTAACATGTTGGTTTTTTAACGACCCTCTGATCACATGTCATGACATTTCTCATGAAGCAAAAACAGGTGTAACAAAAAAAAAAACACGAATGAAGGCTGTAAATCAGTTTTCACCCCACCAAACAACCTAAACTTAACAAATAACACAAAATAAATAAACACAAATCTGAGTTCTGGTCCGAAACTGAACAAATAAGGAGAAATAATTGACTACGAAGAGCCAGACTTTGAGAACATGTGAGCGAAAACACGACACATTATTTATATTTCACATTATTCGTCGCTTTACCGACAGCGCTAAAGGACGAGCTCAGAACAATTCAGTCCAGAAACCTCTTAGGAAATATTTCAAATAAACAACTCAGTTGTAAACATAACAGAGAGAAACATACATCTGTACAGTAATCGGGCTGATTTGGAGATTTAGGGTTTCATGATTTTTTTTTGTTTTATTATCAGGCTGCAACTTAAAAAAACTTAACAAAACAAACGCTGATGAGTGTGAACACTTGAGTCGAAGGAATCAGTCTAAAATAATTTAGCTATCACGAGGACAATGACAAAAAAGGGGCGGGGCTTATCTTTAGCGTCTTTGGGCGAAAATGACGTAATAACATTTCAGCATATTATAACTCAAGTGGACCGACAGGAAGCTCGACCTCGGCTTTGCAACAAGAAACGCTGGCAATCACATGTCATCTCAGAGAGCGAGCAGACGCACATCCTTCATACGGTGGAAAGAAGAATATCCTGCATCAAAAAGTTGCTGTTCCAGAATTGGCGACGACTATACGACCCTTTACTGGAAAGAGACTCTTCTGACAGAAAACATGTACCTGTGCATGTAAAAACCCAAATTCTGAAAGGTTATAATGGATTTATTTTGCCCAATAACTCAGAAAATGAAGTGTCTGCCCCCATCTTTAAGGTACACTGCCTGTTTAATGAGGGTTTCACCTCTGGAGATAAAAAGTTGCAGCCCGGTCCTGGCAGCAGATCAGTCACTGCCGTGAAAGAGAGGAGCAAAAGTTCTTCTTCTTCCAACTCAACAATAATGTGTTGCAGACTGGGAGCATTTTGGAAAAGGTCTGTTGTGTGTGTGTGTGTGTGTGTGTGTGTGTTCTCCAAGGCGCTCCTCGCTTGCAGGTCCATGACACGGCCGTGTCACGGCGAGGATCCTTTGTCCGCATGAGAGCCGAGAGGAGGCGAGAGGGCACAGGAGTCGCAGTGGGAGTAGACCGGAGGGCACGTTTATTTATTTACACGACGCCGTGCGCTTTGAAAGGTTTTTGTTGAGGACTAACTGTGTTTTTTAAAAGAAGCCAAACGGGTTCTTGCTGAGACAGAAGATGGAGAGAGAAATGTAGCGTTTATTGTCCGGCGAGCCGCTGAATTTTTACACTGGGAACCGGAAATTGGAAGAAAAAGACAACCCCGATTAGGTTTTCCTTGTATTGGATCCCAGGGGAGAGAGAGAGAGAGAGAGAGAGAGAGAAAGAGAGAAAGAGGTGACGGGAGCGTGAGAAACGCACCGGTCAGTGGGGGCGAAGCAGGAGCAGGGCGAGAGTCATCGGGAGCGCCGGCACCAGGCGGCTCCTCCACGGCGGAGCGGCGGGCGAGGAGGCGCCGCCGCTGCCACCGCCGCCGCCGCCAACCCCGGCCGTGGCCAAGCGAGGGGTCAGCAGCTGCTCCTGGAAGTTGAAGTCGTCCATTGCCAGGTTATCGGCCAGCTCTGAGAAAGAAAAGGAGGGGTTGGGGCGGGTAGAGGGAGGGAGCGAGGAGGAGACAAAGAATGAAAATATTTGAGAGAGGCAAACGGGGAAACAGGCGCGGAGACAATTAGAACAAACTGCTGTCACAGAAGCTGAAAAACATGTGCGCTACGCCTGTCCTTCTTTTCACATGATGTCTTACGCAGCTGTAAAAGCAATGTTGCGCTCGGAGAAACGAGAAAACTCCGCACAGAACCAGATGTTGCTGTGTTATTGTTGCAGACGCCGGCAGAGTCGCGCAGACGCATATTTCACCCCGGAGTGGAGTTGTTGAAATGTGGATTTAAAAGCGGCGAGATGCTGAAAACAAGGAATGAAAATTAAAACCCACAGAGGCCGAATGAGGTCACGTCTCAGGATCTGAAAAAACGCGCGTCGTCTCTTTGATACTTCGCTTGAAGGGAACGAGGTTGTTTTATTAAATGAGTCCCCAAAAATAGATAGGAGTCCACCATTTGTGGTTCCTTTTGGGATTTCCAAAGCGGACGAAGGGAACGATAACACCTCATTTCTTACTAGCGGAGGTATGTTGTAGGCAGCAGGAAGGGATTTACAGTGTATTCCTGTGGATGGAGACACTCCAGAGACAAACCAGGGCCTTGGGACTGAAAATATAAGGTCAACGCTGCATTTTTTGAAAGAATAGTTTTGGGAAATACGCCCGTACGCTTTCGGGGGCCCGAGATGAGAAGAGGAGTTGTCTGATGTGCAGTATCTATGGAGCTGTTGGATGTCGGGAGTCTGCTGGCGGTGTTTGGCACGGACACTGGAGGCAGCGGGGGGGGACACGCTGCAAAAATGGTTCAGATTTATTACCCTTACAAATGTCTAGAATTACATAGAATAAAAGCCCGCTGTGTGCAGAGATGTTGGCTTTACACCGACTCCAAAGTCCTGCGGGGACATCGCGAAAACCCGATCCCGACCCCTCTCTCACGCAGCTATTAGTTATGTGTTCGCGGCTAATGCTTTTGCTGTTAATCATACGCGGCGTTGTGTCTCTGAGACTGTGGGAAAGTAGTTCCTGGTGACTTCATGGACGGTGTGGACAAAGTGACACCTGCTGCTGTGGGCGCTCCCGCTTAACTTTCACTTCTTCCCCTTTCCACGACGGAGACGCCCTCCAGCAAAAAAAGGCTCTTAACTCATCTGCCGCAGTAACGGCCTGTTAGCGGTGGGACTGGGAGACGACACGCCCACACGGCGTCTTTAGCGCCACGCGAGTCCTCGTCTGGATGAATGAAAGTTTGAGAAAGCGAATTACTCGTCAGCCGCTCCCCGTCGCCTCCATCTGTTCTGCACACTGCGGCGACTTCGCGGTCACCTGCTGCTCCGCTCCCACTCGCCGATAACTCGCTGCTCTGCGTCCACAGCTGTTTCCCCTCGACAGACGCCGAGCTGAGCTCTCCCTCTGTGTGTGTGTCTGTGTGTGTGACATACTCTGTGCCGCTTCGCCTGGCAGAACGCTGCGAGCGAGACTGAAATAAGAAGGCTGAGTTATATGAGAGAGGGCAGGAGGATATCTAATAAAGCAGCTCTCTGGGTAGGAACGCCAGTTATGAGCTGTCCCCTGACAAGCCAGACACAGAGCGCACAAACACACACACACACACACATTTTTGACATACCTCTCCCTCACACACGTCTCGGTGGCTGGGCCGCACATTCGCCCTCTCTCTCACACACACACAGACACACCGTCACACATCCGAGCTCCTGAAATAACAGATAGCTCCAAATTGAATTAGCCGTCTGATCTGTGTGCTCCCGAGTGGGAGCCGTGGGAGGAAGTGGCCGGTCTGAAGGCGCTGTGTGATGAGAAGGGGAGCGGCCGGCGTCCAGACTGAAGCTCCCGCTCTCTGCGAGTAGAAAACACAGAGAACCGGGGCCCTTTTCCTCTCGGGGTGCCCTGCCGGGGAGCCATCTTAAAACAGAGGAAGGAGGCAAATAAACAACAAAAAGGCATCTCCCATGAATGTCTTTGTGGTTACGACATCATTTGAACAGCGGCCAGCGGACAATTAACTTTCTCCTTCCCCTCCTCCTGTGTCCTCTGACATGGCGGACATTCTTCGGCGCTCTGAAAGAACGATTTGTCACCGTCGACAGCGGCGCACTGTACTGCCGAGCCAATTAAGCTCAAGGTGCAATTCGATACAGCTTTTATATACACTGCGGATAAGATGGAGCGCGCTTGGAGGGGGGGAGGGATGGGAGGCATGCACGTCTGCATTTGTGTGTTTGTGTGCGGATGATTGAGTGGGGTGTGCGTGTCTGTCTCTGTGTGTTTGTGAGGCTAAGTGGCAGAGCATTGTGTCGGTGTGCTTTACAGCGGCAATAATGCGAGTGAAAAAAAAGTCTCGGGCTGTGAAAAAAAAAACTCAAACCGGAGGAGGAGGAGGAGGGTCTCTCTTGCTAGTTTAAACACTTCGACATGAGCTGCACCACAGAGGGGCCTTGTTCCGCGGGCTTTAAAAACAACCCAACGGGGATTGAACGCTATGCAAACTTAGATCCCCTCCACTCCTGCGCAGGCCTGGGACTAATAATACCCCAGTATCATTAGTGATGAACACCTGTGCCTGTGCAGCAACGTATGTACAGACAGCGAGAGCGAAAGAGAGTCAAACAGGCAGACAGAAGAAGTAGCAGCTTCTTTTTCTTCTTCTCTTCCTCCTTTCTCTTTTCCCTTTTCGGTGGGCCTTTTTAAGGAGGAGCCGGCCCCGGGACGGTGGAGGGATAACTCCCGGGCTAAAAATAGAGCCACAATCCCGACCGTGATTAATGGGACCAATGCGGGGCCCTTGCGGCTTTTCAGCAGAGCCGAGCCCTCCTCCCGCTCGCCAATTCTGAGACCGTCGCTACTCGGAAGGGACGCCACCGTGCCCCCCCCCCACCCGGCTAGCTTTATTGTGGCCTCATGAGCTCCAGTTACGACCCAGGGGAGAGGTCAACAGTCCACCCCATTGATCGGGTGCACTAAGGCTGCGGGAGTAAGAATGAGCAGGTAGGTCAGTCACCAGGGGTGTAAATATAGGCAGCGCAGGCAGTGAAGGGGGGGGGGGGGGGCTACAGCAATGTATTGGCAGTGTAAAGGCCAGTTTGAGTGATTTCCATTGGGGCCTCGGGAGCAAGAATGTGTTCAAACAAGAGTTCACATTCATTTAAAATGGTGCCATTTGCTAAACATACAAAAGAAAAAAAGGGAAAATCTGCAATTTATTTTTTTGCTAAAGTCAGCAGAAATCTGAAAATAATGTTTATTCTACATAAAATAAACTATTCAAGTAAATGAATAATGCATTTGTTTCCTATACAAATATGCAGTGGTGTTTGCTGGGTAATATGTTCGCTCTCCATTAGTGACTCAGTTTATACTGTATGACAGCTGTTGACTGCTCTACTTTCCCACTACAGTAGCCCAAGTTACTCATTACACATGCCTCCTGTGTGCTGTGTGTCTGTTGTGTGTGTGCCCCGTCGTAACAACCATGTGACGGCTGTGTGCGCGGTCAGACTTTATGTTTTCTTAAGCGACCATCCCTCAGGAGAACAGACCAATAAATCCAGACTGCGGTTTTCAGTGGGAGCGGATGTTTGTTTGGATCCCTCCAGCAGGTCAACCAGTGGCTGGAGTGTGTGTACATGCATGTGTGTATGTATATATGTGTGTGTGTGTGTGGGTTTGTGCAGAGGGAAAACAGGGGAAAGAGAGTCTGGAGTTTTGTCTTCGACAGCGATCAGTGCCTGGGGCTCGTCGTTTACGGGTTGCAGTTGTCACAACAAGTAAACTATGTAGAAAAAAAAAATGCAACAGCGAGTGGAAAGACATTTTCCGGCGCGCCGCAACTACAGGTGACGATTACACGAAACAGGAAAGCACAGGAAAGGCTTAATTTCTGTCTGGCGTGCTCTCTACATGTTCCTTAAGCGCAGCTTAATTGCTTTAAAAGTGGGTGCACATCAGTAGCCAGTTGACACGTTTTTATAACCCCTCTGGCGAGCGCGTACCTTCATGGTCCAGTACAGTTTATTCAGTACATGTGTGCTATGCACAAAGGCTCTTTTTTTGTTTTTTTGGGTCAGATAAGTACGTGGAATGTTAAGTCTCCAAACACAGGTGCTTCTTATGAAACGGGAGCGATGGTTTAGATTGCCGCCGCATTGGCAGACGATGTGTGCACATAATACACCTAAAGCCGGTCAAATTTGATCTGGGTTTTTAGAGATTCGACAGCTTAAAAGATCTTATGGTTTCCGAAGGTAAAGCAAATATTTTATCGCTCGTCTCATCTCTGCAGAGCAAACTATTCCCTTAAATATTACACTCGGCAAATTTAGCAGTGGAAGGAAGGGGCCTCGCGTGCAAGAGTGTGTGTGTGTGTGTGTGTGTGTGTGTGCAATCTTTTGCCAGGAGCCTCCCCAGCTGCAGAGGAGTCAACGATCCTGTGAAAACATGATAGCAGCAGCAGCAGCAGCAGGATTGATTGATTGGGTCTTGTAGAGGGTAACAGATAATGAGCTGACATGTGATTATTGGCTTGACGGTCACATCCTGTAGCCTCCGTGAGCGTCTGTCCGAACACGTTGCCGATCGAGAGCGGCTACAGGCGGAGGGAGCGGCTACAGGATGCTTCTGTCCTTGGGCTGGCGGGAATGTGACCGTCCGCCTCCGCAACCCACAGGTCGAACCGCAGAGGTGCGCTCTCGAGAGGCTGGGAATGTCGGGGGCCAAGACAAACGGGGACGCCCAGAGGAGGCAAAACGGCTCTCTGAGCGCAACCTCCACAACACTCACTGTTACTGTAGGCCGAGCAACCCTGCCACACAGGGGGGGGCAAGAGAGCGAGACGGGAGAGACTTGACGTCGAGGAGGACACAAACGGACACGATGGAGGTCTGAGAAGTTTTTAAAAAAAAAAGGTGTGAGACTAGAAGTGAATAAATGGGACGAGGAGACGAAAGGAAGCAGAATGAGGACGATGAAAGTTAGTAAGAAACTCAAAGCTGAATGGTGAACGTGTGGGTGCGTTCACTCTGATAACAAAGGGATACACCCAGGTGTCAAAAGAGGGAAACCAACGCTCTCAGACACTTTCTAAAATGTGGCTTTTGTGGGACAAAACGCAAGTCAACACCTATTAATTAACACGGCCAGTGAGGGGATGACCGGCACGCCGCACCCGCCTCTTCTCCCCGCCAGGCCGTCCAAATTAGATTTACTCCGAAGTATTTATAGACTTCTAGTAACGGCTAATATGATCGTTGAGAAGGAGAAAGGGGAACTAAAGAGAGAGCTCCTTCGCAGCGAAAGGTGGAAAAGTGAGCGAGTGAGATGTGAAAATGTGTTTTTAAAAAACCCCGTAACAAATCAAAACGTACAAAAGAGTTGATTCTGTGCCTGTAACCTCCGGCGGCTCTGCAGTTCGGCGCTGACGGAGGGTCAGAGGTCAGCAGGGAGCGCCGGTTACGGGTGTTTCAGGAGAGACTGAAACAATGGAGGTTCTTATCAGAGAGATAGAGAAGAGAGAGAGAGGGAGAAGAGAGAGAGGTCAGCGTTGGAGTTTGGCCCTGGAGGGGAAGCAACCTGGTCAGGGAGCCTCTGACCAAAACACATTCTTGGGATACTCTCTCTATCTTGAAATAAAATGAGCCGACGTCCCACGCCAGATTCGTTTAGAGACGTTCTGCCCGGCGACAGGAAAAATGTGGCGGGCAGATTTCAGACGTGTGTGTTTTTGTTGTGCAGATGTCCTCCTCGCCAACGAGCGTGCAGAAGCCTCCTCGCATTCCTGTTGCGGAGCGGCGGACCGCGAAATGCAGCCCAGAGTGACAATTTGGCCCGACGACTGCACACGCTGCGATGCGAGCGCCTGTTGAGCAAGCTCCACTATCTTTTTTTTTTTTTTAGTGGTCAGCCTGCGGTTTTCCTCCAGCAGCTCGCAGTCGACCGCCAGCGGGACTCCTGCGATGTCCGCCGAGTTACTTTTCAAGAATGAGAGGAAGACTTTGGGAGACGTAGAGAAGGTTAAACGTGTAAAATGCGGATGAAGAAAAAACACCCAAACCCTCGAAACCGGGCTTTTAAGACGTTCCCACAAAATGGCCGCTCTGTGTCGCAGCGGCGGCGGCGGCGGCCTCGAGAACGGTCCCGCTGTGCGGAGAGTGTTTGTGGACTGTGGCCGAGCTGATGGACATGACCCAGCACCGGGCTCTGGAATCAATTTACTGTGTCCAAAAAAAAAAAAACGCCTGTGAATGTAAATAAAGCGCTTGAGCAAACAAACGCTTTATTTTTTCTTCTTCTTTTTCCGAGAGGCACACACACACAAACACTGAGGGGGGAAAAAAAATGCACACGGGCCCTTCCAAGAAGGACTAGATGATGAGAACCCGGTCGGCTCGGTGCGCTTGTATCCACAGAAATTAAAACCAGGGCTCTTCTTCCTTGCCTCCAGGCTAATCTCAAGGGTTTTATCCCCCCGGATTGATTCGAGAAAAGCTCCATGGCGGAAGACCAACGAGGGCCCAACGAGAGGGTAACTTCACCCCCCCGTGTTCCTCTCCTCCACTGCCACCCCGCTCAGCCCCAATGAGCGGGGACACACGGGGCCTTGTGGCGAGAGGTTGCCGCTCAAGCCTGTTTACACAGATGGCGGGCGAGCTTCATTATTTTTGTGAGAGGGCGTGGAGGAGGTGGGAGGGGGGGGGGCGACGGAGGATTGGCCGGATTCACAGAGGTTTTGTTTATAAGCTCGGGGAGGAACGGAGGCAGCGGACGCTCGGTCAGGACGCGTCCAGCGTGTGGAGATCGATCGTGAGCTGGCTTCTCCGCCAACTCCACCCGTCGACCTTTTCAACACTTCCTTCCTCCCCCCACTCCCCGCGGCCTTTGACGTTTTCATCAATTTAGAGCCGTCGCCAGCAGAGATATCACACATTTCGAATTATCTTTTTTTTTCTTGCAATACTTCAAGTTCACCGTTAATCTTGTGAAAGATAAACAGATTTGAGTTGGCTACAGAACGATCATTTTGTCAGCCAAGGATGAGAGCGGCCCCTCCCTTCCCCCTCCACCCTCCTATCTCTCTCGCCTCAAACTGAGCAACAACATCTGTTCTTTTATCTGTTTCTCTTTCATTTCTCCAGGAAAAACTAAATCCTAATTACCCCGTCTCGTAGAAACGCTCGAGATCACCGGTTGCAGAGACACATTTTGGTCAAATCAGCCCGTGTTATCGCAACCGAAGCCTTTCATGGTTGGAGGCATTTAACACAAGAGCTTGATAATTTATGCATTTGGTTGGTGACATCACTCGGCATTAAAACAAAACGCTGACCACGAGGCCGAACTGAGCATTCGGGATGAAAAAACTGACTCCACAGCCTTTTATTCCACATATTTCGGAAGAGACTCCTGATGGAGGGTGGGCCTCAAACAGCGATGCCTTCGGTGAAGTCTGCATGTTTTTCCCTCGAGGACTCGGGGCCTATGTGGGCGCCCGGATTCCTCCTCCGCTCCCAAACACCTGCAACTCCTCCGTGCACATCTGCATCGTCTGGGCCCGTTTTCCTTCTGTCTCACGCATGCCCCCTACCCTCCCTCCCCCTCTACCTGGCGGCCACATGTGGACCGCTCTGCCGAGTTAATCAGCTGTGCAGAACTATACGGCGCTTAAAAAATGGAGGAGGGGAGCAGTTTACATGGTGGATGCATCCAGAGCTAATGTCAACAAGTGTCTCTGGATCACGTGTGTTTTCTTTTATGAAGACATGTGGCAAACACTACAGCGGAGGACCGGCGCCGCGTGACTCACCTATCAGGTGCCGGTGGGGGTCACAGCTGCACTTAATTAACATACCAGGTTCTGGTACTGGCGGCACGTACGGCTGTCAATTGGACCGGCGATCCAGAGTAAGGAATGTTTAGGTTTCCCAGTGTATCAACCTTTAGAGTTATCAAAGGTGTTTTTGTCTCTTTCCTCGCATTCTTTTCATCGCCTCCTTCTTTCTTTTTTTACTCGCTCCTTTGTTCCAGCGCGCACAAAAAAAAAAAAATCCGTAGCAGACCTGAAAGGTGAGCCCGGCCTCTCATCGTAAGCCGCGTGTTTCACATTACAGGAATATTTCCATCGTTGTGTTCTGCTAACCCCTGAGCGCCGATGAAAAAAAAAAAAAAAAGCAGAGCTTCCAAAAAAGCACGGCCTTAAACTGTTCGAGTGACCGAATGTCTGAGAGCGAAAGGGACGTAACAAGAGGCCCATTCAGCGCGGCTCCTCGCTGAGCGCGGCGAGGTTACAGCGGAAAAAAAAAAAAAAAGGCCCGTTCAGATCCAGCTCAGCGAGAAAAACACACGAGGCAGAGCTCTGGGCCGCCGGGCCGTGGCGGAGCCCACCGGCGGTTCGGCTTTCAGACTACTGAATGTTTTCCAAAACGGCACGAAAACCCCGTTTTAACAAGTTATTTAGTCTAGCAGTTAGCGCTCGACTCTTTAGCGTCGAGCGGGTCAACGTTTCTGCGGATCGTTCCCACGTTTCCTGGTTTTGTTCCATGAAATAACTCGAGTCAGGAAACAAAACCTCGGGGTTTCATGCAGTAAAATGACTCGAGTGTTCTCGGTGCAAAATTTGAAGTGACGAGGGCAGTGAAGTGTGAGCGGGCGCAGAGAGGATTTAATGGAGGTCCTTTGTTTCTCCCCCACAGAGGCCGTACAGTCAGAGACCAGGTGTGCATGAAAGCACGGCCCACAGGTGAGCCCTCATCATGAGCAGCCACACGGTATATCACAGATTACAGGATTAAAAAAAGAAGAAAAGAAAAGGAAACCACACACAGACAAACTGTACACTGCCACACACACACACGCACACTTTGGGGAGATATTGGCAAAACGTTGCATGCTTATGATGTACTTTGGATGAATTTAACAGATCTTTTCCGACTTTTTAATATGCGATGGTAATAATCTAGAACGACTATCGATAAATTGTGTAATAAAGATTTAAACCGATGAAAATCGTCCAAAAAAACCCATTTAAAAGTTCCTTTTGAGAGAGTTAAACCTGAAACAAACCCTTCAATTCACTTCTGGGCTTTTGGGGTAGCTTTTGGTGGCTAATGTTAGCTAACTTCAGATAGAGATGACTAAATACATATAACAAGGTATCTGACTCCATGTCTATTCCCTTCTTGTGTCACTCTACTAGACCACAGTTGACACTTGTGGCCATGTGTTTTTCACCCTCTCACATGTGTGAAGTGGTAATTGATTATAGACCAACCGCCAGAATACTGCACATCTCCCACCACCGCAGCCTCAAATGATTTGGAAATTAAAGCTGTCCACATCCATCTAATCATTGAACTGATTGATCAATTGAATCAGCTGACACCTAGAGAGGTCAGCGAGGGATCTGTCTGGTGTGTGAGCTGTAACTGGTGGGTGGGGGGGGGGGGGGTGGAGGGGGGTTGTCTGGCTTTAGAGGGGTGAGGGTGATGTAGGGATGTGGTGGGGGAGGAGGGGGGAGCACGCTGTCCTGGAATAGCTCCCCTGGCCTGGAATGCTCTGGGGAATGTGCGGCGTGTGGTTTGATTGGTCGGGAGGCGAAATGTGTGTGTGTGTGTGTGTGTGTGTGAGCAGCATTCGTGATCAGAAGGTTATGGAATCTGCGTGCAGTCTGAGCGAGGACAGATCAATCATTTCGCTCGTCGGTGACGGAAAAACATCCTCTGGTGCGGTTCAGCAGGTCGACGGCCGCGCCGCGTGAGGCTTCTCCGCCCGGCCTCCGTCCTGTCCGCACCTTGTTGTTGTGACTTCTGTCACCTTTCCCCCTGGCTCTTGTGTGCGTCTGTGTGCGTCTGTGTGTGTGTGTGTGTGTGTGCCACGCCGCCGCTCCACTCCGGGCTTTGTGAAACCAGATATCTGCCTCTTCCATCTCGGAGCGGTGGAGCACAGACAGTCGGGCCCATTAGGCCTCATGCTCTGCAGGTTGACCTTTGAACCCGCCCACCCCTCCCTCCACCAGTCCGCCGTTTGACCAAAAGGGGCCGGGCGCCCTGTCCTAGGTCAGCGTTTTTTTTTTACCGGGTCACTACGATGCTATCAGCGGCAGGGACGCTCCAAGGTCTGCAAACATTGCTGGCTCGCGTACACACACAGACGTGTGTGTGCATGTGTGTGTGTCTGCGGACACACTAAAAGATGGAGGTCAGACTCTACTTTAAAAGGGTGCCTTCATTTCCCGCCGTGTCAAACCCTCCGCATGCAGGCTTGGGAGCCAGAGGAGACAGTTTAATGAATGTGTGTATGGAAGCAGAACTGTACAGTCGGGGCTAACAGGAGCGCGTAAGAGAGCTGCAGACTCTCACGGCCCCGCCTCGCTGGAAGCGATGGCCCTGCGCAGGATTCCTGCGTTAACCCCCCCGGGTTCCTGCTCCCGCTCCCTGCCCGGCGAACCCAAAAAAAAAATCCCTGCCACAACATCTCCGACGGGGCAGGACTACTCCCTTCCGCCGTGTTTGCTTAGCTGCGCCGGCTTTGTGTCGGTCGGTGTGTCGGAGCCCCCTTCGCTCCCGCCGCCTGGCCTGTTTTCTCCCTCTGTTTGGTTTCTTTTCCTCCCGACGGTTTGTAGCTTCACTTGTTCTTTGTTTGGCTTTCGGAAAAGAGCGCGTCTGACGCGTCCGAGGGATCGGCGGGCGGGGAGAGGAGGTCGAGAGGTCGGGGTTGCGAGGCGGCTACCTGAGGAAGTCTCACGTCTCCGGCTGCATAGTGTCACGGCGGTGTCAACGTGTACAGTAGTCATGTAAACGCCGCTCTGCCTGTGTTTTGGACTGCGACCGCTCTGACTCACCGCCGCACACCGAGCCAAACCCGTTCATGCACTTACTTACCGTTTTTTTTTAAAGTAAGAAGCTGCGATTTATTATAGACCTCAACAACCTAAAAGCTCGTCCCCGACACCTCGGTGAGAGTTCTCGCGACCTTTGGTTTGCTTCTGACCTGCAAAGATGCGTAACCGCTTGCGTCTCGGCGGCGGCCCCAGCCCCGACACTCCGGTGCACTCATCGTCTTCGTCGTCGCAGTCGCCGCCTCCGCCGCCGCTCTCGAATCCGTCCTCCCCTCCGCCTCCGCCGCCGTCCCTCCACGCGTCCGGTCCGCCTTCGCGCGACCGAGCTCTCCAGCGTTTGTCGGACACGGTCACCAGCCGCAGTAACTGCGGGACAAACAGGAAGAGGTTAAAAAAAGGTAAATAACACACTCTGTGGCAGGAATGTGCATTAACGGTTTAACAAAGCTGTTAAAATAAATGAAGGGTGTCTCTTGATGGCAGCGTGCGCTGTATGATTAGAAGAGTTCGAGGGGAATTCCTGTCAAGGACTCGGTGAGCTCTAAAAGCGCTGGTATTCACCAAACCCTAATTATATTCACCAGGCAGGGAAAGACTTTTGTTATCGGTGCCAGTTGTGTTATTTCGGTCCCAACGTGATTCATTCAAAGGGGGTTTGCGGCCGTCGCTCCGTGTAATTTACTGGTAGAAAAAAGAAACAGTGGGGGCAAGCAGACCGGTGCGACCGTGTTGTTGCTGGCAAACATCCTCGGTCTTGAGTGGTTGTCTCAGGGCAACAGGGACACAATAACATCACATAACATGCTGCGTCCAATAGACGTCAAAGACCTTGAGATCTAAAATGAGAGAGGAGGATGAAAAGATGAAGGAGAAAGTATGTTAATGTTTGACATATTCAGAGGAGTCAGGATTGGAAACCTCTTCTTCAAGGGAGAACTTGATAAAAAAAGTTGCAGACAAGATAATAAATGAAGCAACAGATTAAACAATGCCGGAAAAAAACAGATAATAATATGAAGTCAGCTACAAAACATCCAACACAAGCTCTAAAACAAAGAAATTGGATATAATTCGCAGCAGAATCCAATTCCAGTTCGGCCTCCGGGCTGTAAAAGCAGTTGTTGTTCGACTGGGATATTTTCCCACGGGCTTTACAGGAGCTCGTAGCGTGTTAGTGCAAAACATACCAGAAGTGTTTATTGAGAACTGCGGTAAACTAATCAACTCATAAATAATACACAAAAAAGTCCAAGAGCTGTAACGCAAAGACGAAAAAACTGAATTCCTCCTGACAAAGTGTGAGAGGAGGGCAAAAAGAAAAGAGGACAACTTCCACATACTTCTGTTGTGTAGCTTCAGAACAATGCAGAAATAAAAACCCTTTTTCCCCTCGTCCTGTTTCCGCGGGTGAAAAACATGCGAGACAAATACACAACGGCTCTTCTCTGACCATCTTTCAGCCTCCACAACATCGCACATGATTGAGAGTCCTGCCAAGGTAACAGATGTGCTAAATTCCTCCCGCCTGCCCTCCGAGCCTCCTTTCATCTCACCGCTCTTCCTCTTTGTTTGCGCTTTTTTTTTTATTGATTTCCTTCCTATCTGCATACGTCAGCATGCATTTTTTTTTGTGTTGTTGTTGTTTTTCGGGGTTGTTTTGGCTGGCTCCGGGGGAAGTAAATTGAGTTCAGATGAGCCTGGGCTCAAGTCAGCTGCGACGTCTGCCTGAGATCAGACAATGTGTGTGTTTGTGTGTGTGAGACAAAGAGCGGAGGTATAAAACGCTGAGCTAATCACAGAATTACGTCAGTCAGATAAACAACACTGTTCCCTTCGCCCGCATATATACAAACCAGTCAATCTGGGGTTGTTGTTTTTTTTTACAAGTGACAACTTGTAAAGTTTAGAAGTAGAACACACATCACCTTGTTCTCAGACATGGCCGCCCAACAAAACCACCTCACATTTCTCAACACTGCGGCCACGCACACACACACACACACACACAAGAGGACATTTCTAAAAAGCCTGGTCACAGGACGGTTGGTCCACGGGGTCATTTTGACTCCTGTTTAAAGGCCGTCCAGTAAAGCGCCACCTGTTGAAAGAGCAGATCCCCTTAACCTGTTGAAAACTGTGGAATTTGTCTCTAGATCTCTTTTTTTCCCCTGCGTTTGAGTCGTCGTAGGAAGCCCAAATTAATTCCAATACTTCTGTTAATTGTATGTATTTGTTCAGAAAAGTCTTGGGGAAAAAATGTATATCTGCAAAGAAATCACTTTTAAAAGATGTTTTGATCCCAACTATGAACATCCAGCTTGATGTGAGCCAGATTCTCTAAAAATGCCTCCTGGAGCGGTCCCCGACTTGTTGGTTCAGGGCCTTAACGACAACCCACATACTTATGAGACACATTTTTGGAAACATTACGAGGTAAAGAATCCTAATCTCGAACAATCATCACAAGAAAACAAAACACTGGCCTGTTAGGAAGGAGTTTCAGTCAAAGAATTGTGTCGTTTGGTTCATTTTCGCGCTTGGTTTCCAGAAGGTTAAAGGCGTCACATTGCAGCAAAAATCCCAGCATGATGGAGCTTTAATGAACTGGAAACGGCACCGTGTTTGCCCCGGAAGAGCGCCGTAGATTTACCGATGTTCCCGACATTCCTTCTTATGGTCTGCGTCCTGGCAACTTGGTCGGGACTTTGGGAAAGGAAGGGGGGTGCAAACAAACACTTGGATGGAGAAGAAAAATGTGGCTCGAGGGTATTTATGAACAAAAGCTAAAAAAAGGTACCGAGGAGTGAGGACGAGGGCATTTGGGAGCAACTGTCGCGTCCCTGTTTAGAGCCTCGGTCTGCGCGAGCGCCGCCATGTGTAGCTCACCACCTGCCAGCGAAAACACGGCGACTCCCACAGACTCTGATTCACCGAGCGCTGATGTTAGAAGAAACAACACGCAAACAACAACAACTCACCGCGACGATGAGAACACGCCGCCGGTCAGGTTGTGGGTCGTTGGACAAAAAGAGAGACAAAGAGACTGTAAACAAGAGACTGGACACCCGGACGCTGCGTTTGATGCAGCCGGAGATTTCTAAACAACATTTCAACCATCGCAACCTCAAGAGTCCTCCCAAAAAAATAACATCAACACGAGAACTATCCAACAAACTGCAATGTTGTAGCAACGCTTAGTGTATAAAGACACAATGAGCAATACTATTATCATATGTTATCACATTTATCAGAGCAATAATATTATATTATCATATATTTAGCATAGCAATAACATTATATTATCATATATTTAGCATAGCAATAACATTATATTATCATTAGCATAGCGATACTATTATCATATGTTTATCATATTTCTCATAGCAATTTTATCAAATATATCATATTAATACTATTCTCATATTTTATCATATTAATACTATTATCATATTTATCCTAGCAATACTATCATATTTATTATAGCAATACTATTATCATATTATATCATATTAATACTATTATCATAGATTTATCATGACAAGACTATTATCATATTATATCATATTTATCCTAGCAACACTATCATATTTATTATAGCAATACTAGTATCATATTTCTGTGCAATACTGTTATATCTTGTAGATTTTTTAGCTTAAGTTTCTTGTAATTCTGTGTTATAATAATCTTTTCATTGTATACAATAACTGTTATTGTGCGTACGACAGTAAAAACATCTTGAACCTCCACATCGTTCATTTTACTTTAAACCGTGCTCGCATGCTAATATAAGTACAGCTGAGTATTTGACAAATTCCTCCGTTGGCTGGAATAAAAAAAGTGACCCGCGTCATGAAAACACATGTGGGAGTTGTTGAGATGTTGCGGCGTGAAGCAACCGAGCGTCTGACCAACGCCGCCTGCGGCAACGCACGAATCACGGCGCGTTTCTTGAGTGGAAAGTGTGGATCAATAGCACACGAGTGATAAATAAGAGCAGATGAACACGCAGATTGAAAAACAATAAGAAAATTGAGTTTTCGGGGAATTAGATGAGGAAGTTGGCGGCGGCGGCGTGGGGGGCGTGGCCTGAGCGCGGTGAAGCAGGAAGCCTGCACAGCGGCCGCGGCGGCGAGGAGGGAGGGGACGGACGCTTGTGCCGAAAAGCGATGCGGCGCGTTTTTGGCACGGCCGCCGCGCGATCAGGAGAGAGCCTCCATGTTCACCACGAGAGGCAGAAACCTCAAGCCGCTCTGGGCTGGAAGCTCCTGCAATTAAAAAAAAAAAGAGAGAAAAGCAAAAAGCAAAAGGAAGTCGGGAGGAAACAAATAAAAAGAGACATTTTTGCAGGAAAAATGCTGCAGTATGTTTTCCATTAGGAGAGGAAATCTGTTTTTCTCTCTCTCTCTCTCGCTCTCTCTCTCTTTTGCACAGTTTTCTCTCCCACTTTTCTCTCTCACACACACTTTTCTGTCTCTCACTCACACACACACACACACACACACTTCTCTCTCACACACACTTTTCTCTCTCTCACTTCTTTCTCTCTCTCTCTCTCGCTCTCTCACACACACTTTTCTCTCCCTCTCTTACACACACACACACTTTTTTTTCTCTCTCTCTTTCTCTCACACACACTTTTCTTTCTCTCTCTCAGTCACTTTCACTCACTTTTACACACACATTTCTCTCTCTCACACACACACACTTTCTCTCTCTCTCTCTCTCTCTCTCTCTCTCTCTCTCTCTCTCTCTCTCTCTCTCACACACTTCTCTTTCTCTCACAAACACCTCTCTCTCTCTTTCTTTCTCTCTCTCTCTCGCACACACACACACACACACACACACACACACACACACACACTTTCTCTCTCTCTCTCTCTCTCTCTCTCTCTCTCTCTCTCACACACACACTTCTCTTTCTCTCACAAACACCTCTCTCTCTCTTTCTTTCTCTCTCTCTCTCGCACACACACACACACACACACACACACACACACACACACACTTTGACCTTTCCCTCTCTCTCGGTCTCACACACTTTTCTCTCTCTCTCTCTCTCTCTCTCTCTCTCTCTCTCCTTGTGTTTTGATATTGGCATCAGTCGCCCTCTCAGGCAGCCGGACTCGTACAACATGCATCCAGGATGTCGACAGGTCGCCCCCCCCCCCTCCCCACCTCCCTTCTCCCCCCGCGTGGGGGTTCACCTCCCCTTTAAAAAAAACGCAAAAGTCACACCGAGGAAACGCGGGCTCAACAAAGTGCCAACAAAAGCCAAAACATGTGGCGGATTGCTCAACGCAGGCCAGCCCAGACAGAGACACAGCAACCGCGAGTCTGTCACCGCCTCCCACACACACACACACACACACACACACACACACACGACATGAACTCCACACGGGGGTCACTGGTCCACACGACAGCTGCAACCGAGGCCCCCGAGTTCAAGCCACTGATTGACCTGCGATGCAAACCAACCTGTGCTGATCATCAGCTGTGTGGTCTTTAAAAAAAATAATTAAAGAAAATAAATTCCACCACGAATCACTGAGGAAGCACGCAAGCTGAAGATAAGAGGAGGGGGGGGGGATATCTGAGCATAAACGTCATAACTGAGGAGAGGATGAGTAATGAAGACAGAAAGACTCACAAAAAACATTGTTCTCCTTGTCTTGGTGTGTGTGATTGGGATCAGGTGTTGTGTCCTCGCAGGACAAGTCTGGACACGCCGCTCATGACTCGGCCCAGACGGAGGAATCTGCCGCTCTGAATGTTTCCGTCAGAGCTTCGGCACATCTCGTCTGCACATCTAACCTGTAGGATTCAAGGCTTGGCGTCCCCAAAACCCCAAAAAGTGACACAGCTGAGGTGATCTCCACACACACACGCACACACACAATCACCACAACCCTGCAGCTCCCAGAGCTTTTCTTTCGTGTATTTCAGCTCCTTGTTTTGGTTTTATCGCGCTCATTTTGACTGTTTTTGGTTCACTCGTCCTTTATCTGGCAGCTGCTTTCAACAAAAAAAAAAATCCTTGCCTACCTGCACAGCACCAAACGCCACACAGAGAGAGAGAGTTAGCGAACTGACTCGGAGGATTCAGCGGCTAAAGAGACAGATGTTTCCCTCAAGAGCTGACGGACACCAGACGTAAACGGAGGGCGAGTTCAACAGGACAGAAACACGGAGGTAGAAAGCTAACGCTACGACGAAGTGGGTAAGAAATGAGTGTTTAGACAATCAGTTAAAGTCCAGCTAACTATAGAAAGCACAGCAGGTCAAAGTGCGCCAGGAGGTCCACATGTAAATGTTTACAACTCACTGGGCGTGGATGAGGACTTGACTGTTCCCTTTTTTTGTTTCTCTTCCAAGTAAGTTTGGCTGACCGAGGCTTTTGTTAACAACCCGTCTGTCTTAACTGTCTCACTGCTTGTGTTTCTTGCCTTTTTGGATTTCCTCTTCGCAGTGTTGTTGTTCCCGAAAAAAAAAGATTTAATTTGAGCGAGTCGAATCTCATCATCCCCTTTGATGGAAAAATGTGTCCGAAAAAAAAAAAAGGAAAACAATGAAGCACGAACTGTAATAAACGGAAGTTATCGTTTCGTTTTAAAAGGTGCCAAAGAAATAAAAGTGGAAGGTTTCAGTTTGTCGTCGTGTCACAGGTGTACTTCAAGCATTTATTAACCTACTGCCAAATAATGGCTGTAATTGTGTCTTAATCATCTCAGACATCTTGTTATTTTTAAATCAGAGCAGGAGCCCAGGGGACGAATAAAACACACATTTCTTTTGCGTTAAAGTGAAGGAAATTCACTTTCAATAACCCACATGGATGCCGAGCTGCTGCGCTCGTATACAGGGAATGAAATCACGGACGCTTCGGAAAGACGGACGGACACGGGAACGCCAGGAGGCACTTTTCCACGGAGTGAGTCACTGAAAGCTCCTCGGCTCGCCGTCAGGCGGCGCACCGTTTGGGGACGACGCGGCGTGCCCCGCCCGCTCTCATTGCTCAACTTATATTGAATCTGAAACATAAAGAGGGGGGAGAGGACATATGCTCTCTCATTCCTCTCTCTCTGTTGCTCTCCTCCCGGTCTTGTCTTCCTCTTTCCCTCCGCGGTGGAGTATGTCACGCAGCGGGAGACCTGCCTCAGACAGTTAATGCAGACAAGATTAATTTCCTGAGATTAATTCCAGTTGGAACGGAGCACACAGAGAGACAGAGAGCTCTCCAGTCGAGTGTTAAACTGGGCGTGTGTCCACTCCACCTTTCTTCCTAAGCCCATAAGGCTATTTCCAGATTTCTCCAGTGAATGTTTGGACTCCGTTGCCAGGGACTTTGTTCCTGTGGCAGATGAAACCCTTAAACCCTCGACATATATTCAAGATAGCAGATTAAATACACCGCTGCCGGTTCATCCTCCGCAAGAAGAAACCGCCGTGCCTTCTTTGTTTATTCCCGACATTCTCCGCTCAGATCAAGGCACGGCACGAACACACGGGGCCTCTAGTATTGAATATATCTGGTATGAGAACAATCTGTTTTGAGGCTAACCAAATGAAAATCTTGACTTATGTCTGTGAATGTGCCTGATTGTCTGCATTTGGGTTTAATAGTTTAAAAAAGTCCCATTCCTGCCCAGGCCGCCGGTTGCTAAATCAGATTACGCCCCTCAGACAATCTCTTTTTGTCCGCCGCTCGTCTTCTTTACACGTTATCGCGGCGGTTCCCAGAGTCATGTGTTGCTAAGTAAAACCCTCCGTTTCGACATCAGCAGACTGTGACGGCGTGTCCCATGATCACACCTAGCCGCGGGGCCGGCGAACGCTCGTCGGGCGGTGGTTGAGCGCATCATAGAGACGGGTGATGCACGGCCTGTGCGTGCACACGCTACACGCTGCAGCGGGCTGAAAAAAGCAGCTGTCCTGCTGCCGACTAGCTTAGCGTGTAGCTTACAGGAACACAGAGATAATGGCTTTGAGAGAGAGAGAGAGTGCTGGAAAAATAGCAAAGTGAAGCCAGAGGATCTACCCCATACTGACACGGTATGGCTCTCTAGCGAGATGAAACGGAGAGGAGCATGTGAGGGGATGATGAAGTCAGGGAGTGTTAACACTTTGACAGGTCCAAAGCGGAGCCTCAACTCCGCTGTGCCCCCCCTCGCCCCGAAGGAGCACCACCGCCCTGAACAAAAGGCAGAGGAGGAACAGAGGAGGTCTCCGACCCTCGCAGGGAGACCCTCTGATGACCTAGCAGAGACAGGAAACAGGAAGTGTGACCCCCCTGACCCTTTTTCTGGTTGGGAAAAAGGAGGTGGGGGGAGGTGTGTGGGGGGGATCCTAACATGTGACTGTGCCCAGTGACAACACAGCCAGGATGTGTGGGTCAGATCAGAGACCGCGAGCAGGAAGAGTCAGCTGTTCTGACAGTTCAACAAAAAGCAGAGAGAGAGAGAGAGAGAGAGAGAGAGAGAGAGAGAGAGAGAGAGAGAGAGAGAGAGAGGGAGAGAGACTGGCTTGAGAAAACGGAAAGTCTGGTTAGCGAGCCCGGTGCCTGGCTTGTGTGCGGCGGGGTTTTTATAAGCCGGCTGCGTGATAATTACACCCAGTGGGGTGGCAGTGGTGCGGGAGCAGAGGGGCGGAGTGGGAAGAGAGAGGCGACCCCAGCTCGGGGGCCTCAGGGCGGGGACAGGCAGCGAGGGAGGAAGGGAGGAAGCGGGGGAGAGGTGGAGGTAAGGAGGAATGGGTGGCAGTGGTAGAAGGCATGGTCGGGCCTCATTAGCAGGCGGACTAATTGGGAGGAAAAGGGCCCTCACATGCTCCAGTCTGACCTCCCAGCCAGCGGGGGAGACAGCCGGGGTGGGAGAGGGGTGTGTGTGTGTGTGTGTGTGTGTGTGTGGATTCCTAAAGTTAAGGAACCATAACTCCTCAAATCCTAACTATGCCATGAAGTCAGAAGTCTCCGGGAAAGCGCAAGCAAGGATAACATGCGTGAGCGGCGCTCTGACAGGGATGTGTGTCGACTCAACCGCCCCACAGCTCCTTGGAGGGTTTACACCAGGTGTCACACTTCATTTAAAAAAAGGACCCGCACGGCTTATCCCCGCAAACAAATCTAGCGGCGTAACAGCTCTCCTTCCTCCTCCTCCTCGGCTTCCAGGGCAGTCGTACTTCACACACATAAAAAAAAAAAGACGAGGAAGGCGAGAGGACGGACGAGGGCCCTGGAGGGGGGAGTGTATTAAATAACGCTCAGTAAATAACATCAAACAGGAGTCGGACCCTTTGACTGGAGCGAGCATAATGGCCAGGTTAGCAAGTGTAAGTTTACAAAACAGCAGGCCGAGCCCGACACCCACGGTGTCTATTAGTCTGATAGCAAGCACGCCCTGTAGGAAGAAGGAAAAAAAAAGGCCACCGCGTGTTCGCTGTGTCATGTGGCGGCTTCCATTCTGTCTCTTCTGTAATTATCACTGCGTTCATTCATGCGCGTCGACGTCTATTTTGAAGCGCCGCTGCGCATGAACCGTAAAATGCATCCGCTGCAAGTCATATTCCTAACTAACTACGCGTGTGCAAGATTAACTGCTGCAACTGTGCACAGTAAAAGCTGTCCCGACTCAAGTGTGTGAGTTACATATTAAAGAAGCGCATTCTGCAGGAGCGTGCATGCGTGCATGCGTGTGCGCGAGGTGTCGAGCGCACGCTGCCCAGGCTCCGGTGGCTCGGAGGAAGTGAGGCTGCGTGATGGAATTTGTGGCGCTCGGGATCTGGTTTATTTTCCACCCTGGATTTCTGTCCTGTACCTGCAGGATTTTCCCAGGTTCTGGCTTCAATTAGACTGTGAAGCTGGGGTGGGGGAGAGGAGGGAGACAGGGTGGGGGGGAGGTCCAGGGGTTTAGGAGAGGGGGAGGGCTTGAGGAGGGGAATGGGCGACGGCGCTGGAGTCTGTCACACACAGCTCAGCACAGCTGGGGAGCTGGAAAAGAGAAAGGCGACGGGACGGGGAGATAGAGAACGCCACGACATGCGAAGGAGGTGCAGAAATATAAACAAAAAAAAGCGTTTGCACGCACATGAAGATGTTTGTTCTCCCTTGAAATGACAGAGCACTTTTTAACAGTCTCAAATGGTATAATGGTAGAAAATGTCTTTTCATACGCGTGGTTTTCCCAACGCATCTCCTTCCCGACGAGTGTCGTGTAAGCCAAGAAAGAGGCCGTGAAGCGTATTCCCAGGAGGTCTGACCCTCCAAATGGCAAACTCATCTGACAAATGAGTGGGGAAACGCTCTGTAATCAAAAGACCAATCACGTAATTGCTCTATTTTGCCACTAGCTCAACCGTCTCCTGTGAGATTAGTTGTTCGGAGCAGGAACCCGATACTCTGGGAAGTTAAACAGATGTTGAGAAAAACAAACTCATCTCCTCCGAACGAGAACACATCACCAAGAGAGTACGCTCTAACTTTGAGAGCGCTGCCTCCGCACAAGGGAGTTTTTTTTTTAGAAGAATAAAAAAAAAAAAACGAGAGCGTTAATGTTCTGGTTGAGAAAACAGCGAGTACTTGTTGGTATCACAGGATATCTCCTGCTTGACGTCACAATCGGGGGAAAGTGCACTCTTTATCAGCTTTAACACACACTGCATATACAGCGCGCAACACTCAGACAGGAATTTGTTACACAGCATGCACAGAAATGTCTTCGGCTCCTCGCAGCCCCGTGCGCTGTTTAAAGATTTCAAGTCGAGGAGCAATAACCGACGGAGAAAGGCATTTCTCTTCCATCCATTTATAGTGCACAGTTCACTTTAAACTTGGCTGTGGCTCAGTCATGACATCAGCTGCTTCAGGCGTGAGAAAACGCTGTTTTATAAGCATGAGGCGACCGGCTCTGAGAGGGTGTTCTTTTTTTCTTTCTTCTTTTTCTTTTTTGGTGTTTAGTTTAGCCATCGCAGAGGCACAAAAGGCAAAAGGTCTCCCTGCCAGACTGTCTCCGTATCTGCGGATTCTCTGATCAACACTGACAACGTGAGAAATGACACATTTCCGCCGCATAGCTCGCCGCATTTCACAGGGCCATCGTCACGGAGCACTTAGGAGTGGAGGAATGAAACATCGGGGGGATTAAAGTTGGAAGG
This sequence comes from Clinocottus analis, assembly GCF_023055335.1. Lineage (NCBI taxonomy): Eukaryota > Metazoa > Chordata > Actinopteri > Perciformes > Cottidae > Clinocottus > Clinocottus analis. The sequence continues at coordinate 3,755,568 of NW_027175821.1, forward strand.
AAGTGGATTCTTTGGAGGGGGTCCCATGTTCCCCTCGCTGCTGGAGAGAGAGTAGCCCCTACATATACATATATATATTTTTTTTACGACATGGCCTCGCAACACTGTGGGGCTGGGACTGATTCCTGGTTGGCAAAGTGGGTCAGGACAAGCTGGAGGAGCCCATTGATTGTGCTCGCCGCTTTCGGGCCAAAAAGAGCAGAATAATGTTCATTCAAATGGAAAACGTGTGCGGGATAAAAGAGCCTCGCCGGACTTGTATTGAACCGGTTTTGTGGGCGACCCACGTCCTGAATGCGCGGCCGACGAACGTGCACAATCCTTCAATCCACGGCTCTGAACACGCCGGGAAGAGAAGACACCGTGAGACTGGATATTGTTTTTTTTTTAAGTCAGCATGGCTCTCCCCTGGTGCACCTCCAGGAACATGACACGTACCATCTCATCGTCGGTCCTCAAACACGCCGCGAACGAGCTGGGCAGACGAAAGTAATTATCTGTGAGCTGTGGCCTCCTCTGCTGTCAGATGGTTAATTAGTCTGTTTGCTTTGAGCCCTGCAACATCCAGAGCCGGTGGTCTTTTCAACATGGCGGGGAGGCGGAGACCTTGTAAAAAATGCTTTTAACTAAACAACATCACTTTCTCCAGCGCCCTTCAGAGGTTGTTTACAAGAAGCCGACTTCTTTTGCAGCTCGGACGGAGAAATACTGCGAATAGTCAATAAACATTTAGCAGGGTTATAAAGCGAGTTTAAGGGTTTCGTCTCTTGACGTCGGCCTTCACGACCGGCAGATATGTTTTGTTGTCACGCTAGCATCAAGTATCCTTGTCGATTCCTCAACAGTCTGCACAGATTCATGGTGAATCCTGATGGCTGACCTGTACATTTAGCGTCATCAGGTCAAGAGTTTGCTCTGATTAAGTGAAATATCTCAAGATGAGACAATATTTTGGAAAGAAATTCATTGTTTCCAGAGGAAGTCTCCGAGTAACTTTTTTCAACCTTCAGCTAGCGCCACCATCAGGTCAAAAGAATAGATTTGTCAACATGCTTTGCTAACACGCTAAACTAAGTTGGTGAACATTATAATAGCTTTATATTAACACCGACAGACCCACATCAACCCGTTTTGGTGTCTTTTTTTGTTTATTATTGGATAGCAAGTCAACACTACGTGCCACAAAGAAAAACCTGAAGAATAATTTGAGATGCAGCTCAGCAGTTTGTCCACGTGTCCAGTACTAAATATATAATAAACATGGTGTTTTTGTGAGTGTAAATGGTCTTAAAACATGATGATAGAAGTTTATGATGCCATCCCTAAACAATATTATGTCTCACCAGGTCGCCATGTTTCATATGGTCCAAGTATTGTCCCTTTCGCTCTAAGATTGAGCCTGATTTAGCCTCTTAAAGACATTAATAACATCTGGGACAGCTCTCTTAGCATATTTTCATTCTGACGTTAGCATTTAGCTCAGCGCCTAGCCTACTTATATCCTCACTGACCTGCTACAATGACTGTCGACTCTTCGTCTTGTTCTTAATTTAACAGTAAACAATCTGAAACGTTAGCAAATAATAAGAAAAAGGAAAAGCTTGTAATGTAAATTGAAACCTCAATGAGTGAGCGAGCTCTCTTGGGAGAAACAAGAAAACTATAATGTTGTAAACTTCACGAGGGGAGTTTTCTATTGCAGGACTATTGTATTATATTGCATCATCTTTTGAGGCGTTCCTGTTATTTTGTGTATCTCGGCGGAGCGGTGATTTGTCGTGAGGGAAAGTATCTGTGTAATCTGAGTTGCGAGCCATAAACAGTTTTACTGCACGTGAAATATGCAATCGAAAGCAGTCGGCCTTTCGTCAGATGTTAATCCAGCCCATTGATGTCGAGATCTGAAGGGGAAGTTGGAAATGTGCTTGACGCGGCTGTACGGTCATCAGATATGGGGCTAAAAGCTCCCACGGGAATATCCAATCTACATAAATATCAGGCGTTTATGTACACAGAATCGAACCCCCGTAAATGTCCAACAACCAGATGAGGAGCGAGTGTTGGGTTACCGAGAGCATCTGATCACACACACACACACACACAGGCTGGATGAGTTTGTCCATGTTTCCTCATGGATTGTCTGAATGTCTGTAACACAATGAGCTCTGTCATTTCCCCCCCTGAAACTTCATTTTCTTGCAGAACCCCATCAAAAGCCGCCAGGAACCGGATCCACGCCATAAACGGTCTGCAGCTCTGCTTGTTATCACGTCGCCGCAAAATGTTTGCCCCTGTCAGGGCAGGAAGTTTTCAAAGGCTTATTATATTAGCGTGCGTACGTGTACGCGTCCTGTGTTTTTAGGATTATAGGATGATTCCAGTTTATTACAAACAAACACACGCACACACACAACTGTATTGGGTTATGTTGTTGTAGTTTTGGCCGTCCTTCCTATTGGATTCACAAACATTATACTCACGAAGTTAAGTCCTGGGGGATGTTGCAACGCCGCTAGAAAACTTAAATGGGGACGAGGGACTTTCTGCACAGGCTGCCGATCGTACTGACTTTAGGAAAACTATATATTTGGAAGATTCAAGCAGTTAAATGTATCACCCAAACAGTACGACAAACACACATCCAATAAACAATTCTGGTCCAACTGCCACGCGACGTCTTAACCCCAAAATAAAGTGTTTGCATGCAGTGTACCTGCACATTGATTGATACCAACATTTAAAGCTCATTTTTGGTTTCACCTCTAAATAAAGTGGTTTAAATACACGTGTCTGATTATTATTATTTGTCTCTTATCGAACTTTATGTCCCCAATGTTGCAGCTGTTTTTAAAGTATCAACATTTAATTGATCTATTACAAAGTAAGAGTAATAACATGGACAAAAAACTACAATAATATGACCCACATGTTTATGAACTGGAATCTTTTAAACCTAAGATCGAGGATGAATCCCTTTTGGGGGATTTTGAAGAGGGAAGAGGGCAAATAAACACCTAAAGGTCCCGTTCGAGTGTCGCTCCTCTCAATAAGCGTCCATGAGGTAATACAGCAGAAGTAATTGGGTCTCAAACCACAACCCTCTGTATTTTTCTTGAGGGTCTCTGGTTGTCAGAGCGGAGTGGAGGAAGGTCCACGGTTGCTGCTCGGTTCTCCGGGTTGTTTAAACAGGGGAGAAGGATTGTAATCCGCTGTGACAGGCCTGCAGCACTCAGACGCTCAATCACATACATGCAGATTAAAAAAAAAAAACGGACTCGCATGCAAACACACTTTGCAGCTGGAAGATTGTGTGTGTGTGTGTGTTAGGGGCGGGTGGGTGGCACAGCAACCACCCGACGTGTTGACAGCTATATACGCAACCACGACGACCCCCCCAATCCCCTCCAAAAAGGGGGGGGGGGGCCTTGAGGCTTTCTGTGGACGGAGGACATCTTTTTTCTCCATCACCACAACCTCCATCGTCCTCGTCTGCTCGCCGTTTTCGGTGGATTTGATTCTCAAAGAAAGTTGTTTTGGGATTTCTTTGCAGTGCAGATGAGACTCCAAATAACATTCAGATGTTTCCTGTCGATAGCATGTCTTTGTGTTCACGACGTGTTGACATCACCTTGAGCGCAGATATTCTGTGCTCTCAAATATGAGAGAGAGAGAGAGAAAACGGCGTTCCAGCACCGGGAAACTGCTCCCTTGAAACCTGTCAAACTTACCGTGAAAAAAGGACTGGAGAAGCGGTGTGGAGGAGTACAAAACACATAAACAATGAGCACATCGCACACATGCGCACACACACTGCTGACCTGGTTGATGTGTTTGAGTTTGTCTATGATCTGGCTGATGATCGGCTCAGGGGGCTTGTTGTTGCTTCGGGCCTCAGAGCCGGGGTTCGATCGCTTCAGGCCCGGCCCGGAAAACCTGACAGGACGGAGACAAAAAGGGACTCAGTTGGGTTTTTTTCTTCTACTAGATTATCTTTTTTGCCTTTGTTATAGATAGATAGATAGATAGATAGATAGATAGATAGATAGATAGATAGATAGATAGATAGATAGATAGATAGATAGAGAGATAGATAGAAATAGAGATGATAGATAGATAGATAGATAGATAGATAGATAGATAGATAGATATAGATAGATATAGATAGAGACAGCTAGATAGATAGATAGATAGATAGATGATAGATAGATAGATAGATAGATAGATAGATAGATAGATAGATAGATAGATAGAGACAGATAGATAGATAGATAGATAGATAGATAGATGGATAGAGACAGATAGATAGATAGATAGATAGATAGATAGATAGAGACAGATAGATAGATAGATGGATGGATACTACAGCTAGATAGAGAGATAGATAGAGAGATAGATAGAAATAGAGATGATAGACAGACAGATAAATAGATAGATAGATAGATAGATAGATAGATAGATAGATAGATAGATAGATAGATAGATAGATAGATAGATAGATGGATGGATACTACAGCTAGATAGAGAAACAGAAAGAGAGAGAGACAGCTAGATAGATAGATAGATAGAAATAGAGATGATAGATAGAAAGATAGATAGATAGATAGATAGATAGATAGATAGATAGATAGATAGATAGATAGATGGATACTACAGCTAGATAGAGAGATAGATAGAGAGATAGATAGAAATAGAGATGATAGACAGACAGACAGACAGACAGACAGACAGACAGACAGACAGACAGACAGACAGACAGACAGACAGACAGACAGACAGACAGACAGACAGATAGATAGATAGATAGATAGATAGATAGATAGATAGATGGATAGATAGATAGATAGATAGATACACAGACAGACAGCAAAGCAAAGTGCTCCCCATGTTACTGAGCTCTTATATTTGTTTGGAGGAGTTTCTCTGAGTTTAGAAACCTCAGCTGCAGCTTCATGAGAGGAAGACATGATGAACTGGACGTCTCTCTCCAAACAAGGCGCTTGTCACCATCTAGTGTTGAGACGATGAATGACAGCTCATCTGTTTGTTTTTTTTTAAGTTTTTTGGGGCTGGAAAGTCAATCAGTAACTCGACCCTGTCCAGAAGGACCGACTGTTCCCTTGAAGACACTGCGTCTCTAAAGTTAAACAGTGGGTAACATTTTGAATATCCTTTCATATTTGTCATAAAAACCCTGGAGACTGCAGAAAAAGAAAGTATTCCTGCTCAAGTGTTTCGCCACAGAGTGAAAACCACGATACAAAGTCTGGCCGATGCTTAATTTCACGGACATTAAACTTTTAATCCTATCTGGTGCTAATGAGCGGACATCGGGGGAGAAGCCCTCTCGTCCTGCTTCAGCGGCGAGGGTTTGTTTGTGCTCAACCGGCCCGGGGGCAGGTGCTCACACGCCTCGCCGTGTAACTAAGGAAACACGGCTCTGTTGACACCTGTGTTATGTTATCAAGGGGCGGAGCCGCGGAGTCTGAAAACGCTCCTGCAGGTGTTTCTCCGCCCCGCCCCTGGCAGCGGCGGCGGGCATTAACCCCTCGCGCACGAGACGAGGTGAGCTGGATGTCGGGCGGTGAGGTCATCGCTGCGTTGGTGCAAATGTTGAAAAGATGAAGGAACAAATTGTGCTGAGCGGGAGGAGAGAAATGATTCTCAGAATAAAAGTTCGTAAGAGAGGAAATTGGGTCTTGGAAAGAAAACGTGTGTGTGTGTGTGTGTGTGGAAAGCATGAAGTCATACTTTGCTCTCATCTCTATGACATCGCCCTGAGCACTTACACACACCTCTACTCACACACACACACACACCTTTAACATGCCATCTCCCCTCATCCGTCTTTCGCTCTCCCCTCAGCCAGACTTTTCATTAAACTCAAATTACATTTCCCCAATTATTTATTCTTCTTATTAGCCATGATCTCACCCCTGTTCTCCGCCGCTAATTATCACATTAATAATGGAGCGAGATGTGTGTGTGTGTCGAGATGTGTGTGTGTGTGTGTGATCCATTCAGGGGAGAGGAAGAGGAAACATGGGTTGAGGAAGGAGGATTAGGGGAGAGGGATCATGAGTGAATGTAAGGAGCCGAGGCAGATTAGTGTTTCACGTTGATAGCTGCCGGTCCAAATCATTTTTTTTTTTTCTTACCAAGACATAATTCGGTCGTGCATCAGCGTGAAACTCAGTTTGACCACCGATAGCTCTCACTTTGTTATCTCATCGTTACTGAGTTATTGTTCGACGCTGGCAGGGCTGATCAGATCAGTTAGCGCCGGTGATAACCTAATCTAATCTAACACCAATTACCACGCTATTTAGGTCCAGTCTGAGAGAGAGAGAGAGAGAGAGAGAGAGAGAGAGAGAGAGAGAGAGAGAGAGAGAGAGAGAGAGAGAGACGGCTCACACGTCAGAATAAACAACAGTTTTGGAGAAGACACTGACAGGTGAAGAAGGAATACGTGACGGGGGTCTGACGCTTTTCACACCACCTGATCACACTTCCAGTCTCCCAGTTACAGACAGGGCCGATGTGTGTGTGGGCGATGGAAACGGTGTGTGTGTTACTTTTAATACACTGTATTCCTGACGCTGGATGTCGTCGAGAGCAAAACGAGAATTTAGATGATATCATAAAAATAGCTGGAAGGGACTGTGTGACAATTATTGGAAGGCTGGGAGGTGTCGAGAGGTGTTTACTTTGTAATAAGAACAAAACAGTAAAGATCTCTCTACCTACAAACTACAACACCCTGCCGACAAGGTGTGTAAATAATATTTAACTGTTAAATTAGGTAGAACTCGTTTAATAGTGTTAAAATTAAATTTAGCTCGGCTCTACGTACGCCCTGCTGTCTGTCTGTCTGTCGGCCTCCTCCACCAGTATTCACTCCCGTACGAAATAATAACACATGACGTCTCATCCGTTATCATCGGCGCGGTTTACACTGTCATTACATCCCAAAAGAGGAACGGAAATTCAATGTTTTGAGTCGACGCGGCGTCACATCTGTTATCGCGGTGAATCGGCGTAACGCCGTTTGATGTGGTGAAAAGTGGCTGCTCCTCTGATCTTGGCTTCAGGTAGCGTGGCGAACACGCCCGATAAAAACACATTTAGCTCCCGAAGATTGCTCCTCAAAGCGTCAGGAGACGTTCAGCGCTTGTACACACCCCCACCCACCCGATCTAAATGTATCTGCCTGAGACAATACTGTGTCTGCGGAGACTATTTGGGGAGGACAATGGAAGATGATCCAGAACAAATCAAATGTGCAGGCGTACACATGCCCTCGCAGATGACACAGAGAAGTGCTCGCCCCGGAGACACTGTAATCTCTCCATCGTTTTTCCTTTCCTTTCCCGCCTCCTTGCACCCGTCCTATCGCAGCGTTTGGTCCAGCATGCAATCATCCCCTCCGGACAGCTCTGCCCCCGCGCTAACCTGACGTCTCCTCTCAAAAGTGAGACTCCCCCCCCCTTTTTCCATCTTTCGCGACAGACTCTCTCTTTCCAGCAGCTTGAAAAAGAAAAAAAAGCTTTGAAAATATTCCCAAGAGGTAAAACATTAACCTGCAGCCGCTTTCTCGTGTGAATCCGTGTGCCTCCGCGTTGATTGAATTCCACACATAATATAGAAAGCAAAAAAAAAAAAGGTTAAAAAGGAAAAAATGTGATATCTCTAACGACGTAAGCCAAATTGAAATTGGGGCCAGCTGGCGGCGCGGGCGAGGAGAGAGGTAGGAAGTTATGATGTGTGGAGCCAAAAAGAGGACAGAGGTGAAGTGAAATATTACGCAAACCAAATGAGGTTTTCTGCAGGGCGCGCGGGAGATGTTGAACGGAAGCGGAGAGAGCGATCGAAAGCGCAATTAACTAAGCGAGAATGAGGTGACGGCGCGCCTGACATTAATAACATCCCATCGAGCCAAAGTCAAGATTTACACTCGCACTCGGCGGGAGAGTGGGGGCCCTCGTGCGGAGCTCATCAGCTCTGGGCAAACTTACCCTTCAACTCACCTCCACTCTCCCTGGATGTGCCGCTGGATTATTGGAAATCCAGAGCAGAGTATGTGTGTAACAGGTCGGTCTAGAAAGGTGATAAACCTGAGCATGAGGGGGGCCCTCCTGCAGGTCGTTGTGGGTGCTTTTCGTCTACATGTGTGTGTGTTACAGCGGTGCGACTGTGTGATTTACCTGTCTGTCATTTCCTGCCCGTTCCAGCAGAGGGAGTGGTTCGCCGGAGCGGGCTCGCGGCTGCACAGCGCCTCACCGAGCCCGCTGTAGAAGGAGCTGAAGCCCTTCAAGTCGGATATGAACTCCCTGAGGGATAGGCAAAGAAATGAAATGTTCAACGGCGAGAAAAGGCAAAGAGTTGATCTGAATATGAGCCTCACATATCAGTGGGGAGAAGAGCGGAGGAGACAGACAGAGAGAGAGAGGAATGAAACAGAGGGGGAATAAGAGAGGGGATTCAGCGTGAAAGCAAGTCGATGAGATCTCCCTCGAGAAAGAGAGAAAAAGAGGATAGAATGAGCAGCATCTCTAGTCCTAATTGACATTAATCTGGCCATTGTGCTGCTGAGGCCACAAGCCCCTCTGGGCTTTATTACACTGTTCATTAAAGCCTGAAGTGCATCAGGGGTGTCACAGGAAAACAGCAAGAAACCTGTCCGCGGCGTCGGGGGACAATATTTGTCTGCCGGACGTATAATCGCCCCTCGAGGCAGTCTGGAGGGCGAGCGCCGCTTCGTCAGCTCTCGGGATTTTCCCTCACCTGCGGAGGCCGGCCAGAGTCTCGTCGGAGTCCGGGAGCAAAGGCTGCTGCGCTTTGCGCGCGGCGGCGGCGGCGGCAGGCGGCGCGGGAGGAGGCGGGAACGCCACCGAGCGGGAGGCGCGCTGAGGAGTGGTGCCGCACATCCCGCTCACCTGCACGAGGAGGAGAAGAAGAACAAGAACGCAATGAGAACTGAGTGAATTCAGTTTTTCCCGCCAGACCTCTTCACCCCCACTTGTGTTTTTTTGTTATTGCTCCAGCAACACGGCAGTTTATTCAAACACTTTAATAGCAATGACACCGCGGATAATAAGAACCTGTCAGCAGCCAAAACGCGGGGCCTTACTCAGCTGAGCCCCTCTGCAAATTGTCATCTGCATGGGTTTGTTTATTTTTGGTCGGGATGAAAGCAGGGGGCGGATTTGCATAACAAACAAGTCATTGTACCCGCTGCCAGCCGGTTCCGCCTTGTTCGAATTTGTAATCATAACACTCCACCCGAAAATGAAAAAAAAAAACGGCAGCGTGAAAATAAGGCCTCACGTTTTTTTGTGTGTGTTTTTTTTTTCTCCTTTTCTCCCTCGTACAAACACCATTGTGCACCCACACGGGACGACACAACAATGCTAAATAAGAAGTGGCCCCTCTGTCTCCCAGAGATAATGGACCTGGCACATTCTTTTCAGGTGCAATAAAAATGCAAATGGCTGTTAATGTTTAGCTTGTGGTTTAATGATTTGCCGGTGGTTTAATTTCCCCCGAGGATTCTGGCCAGGCTTAATTCTGCCATGTAATGTTAACGGCTAATTGTGCCCAGCTCCCCTTTAAGTGAATAGGCTGGCACCGCTGCTGCTGAATACTGATGCGACCTGATGGAGCAGCACTGGACATCTCTATCCGGTGGTAACTGAGGCCACAAGCGTGCACGCACACACACACACACACGCACAGAAGTTTGCCAGCATAAACAAAAACAAATCATTTTATGCAATTATTCATTTAAACATAATGCAGCTAAAACCCATTAACATGATAAACATGCTCTCCAACATACTAATGGCCAACACACACACACACACACACACACACACACACACACACACACACACGCACACACACTTGCTTATTGCATGCATGCTGACACATTCAGAAATGCTGAACAGCTGTAAGATAGAATCGTCAGGGTTAATCAATGCAGCCTTGTCGTCCAAGGATGCACACACACGCACACACACACACACACACTCCTGATTGTCACAGATGCCTGAGTTCTCCTGCACCAGGCATTCACTAATACCCAGCATCCCTGACTTGCCATCTCTACTAATACTCCCCTGCCGTGTACTGTGGAGGGCGGGGGGCGGGAATCTCTCTCTCGCACACACACACACACACACACACACACACACACACACACACACACACACACACACACACACACAACACACTCTCTTACTTCAGCACACGGTCTCTGTCACCTCATTCTTTTCCTCTCGTGTAATTCTGCCGCTCTCCTGCGCCCGGAGCGAGTGCCGGTGCTCCCACAGGCCATGATTAATGTGATTGGAGCTGCTTCCCCTCCTCCTCCTCCTCCTCTTCCTCCTTGTTTGTGCGTTCCCGGGACGCCGTAGGGGAGTTGTGGCACGAGGGAGCGACGGATTCAGAGCGTGGGCCCCCTCCGCCGTCCCCGCTCGCCGATTGTTTCCGGATTCTTCAAGGAAGGGGCTCATTAGCGGCGCATTAATATCACCCAGGGCTGGACTACCGCAACCAACAGGAGAGTCTGCAGATAAAGCCCAGCCTCAGCGTGAGCGCTCGGGTACATCTGCACACTTTTATCTTGCACCGAGCAGCCCGCCTCACTGAGCGAGCGGTGCTGACGGCCAGTAATTCAACACACACACACACACACAGTCCACTTGTCCACGTGCACACCTGCAGCTCAGGTTCCATGTGGCGCTGCGCTTGTGCAGACACGGCGTAAAGATAAACTCTCAACAAATCAATGGCGACGCCTGTGGATCCCCGACACTCCAGCGTATTAGCGGGCTTACGCATGAGTCGTGACCACCTGGAGATATTCATAAGCAAAACCGCTTTGGAGAGGAGAGAAGATGCTCCTGCTGTTATAAAAAGGTGCGCCGCTCTAACGACGTATCGGCGAATTCTTGGTGAGTAATGTTTGTGTTTTCCGGGGCGAGTTCAGGCTCACAGAAGAGAGAGGGAGAGACTGAGTCAGCACTTCTTCTTCTCTTCCTCCTCCCTGCATTGTTGTCACCAGCATAGGAAACTGGCTTTCTGGTGAATTGCACACATTACAGGCATCCTATTCCAGCTGAAAGCCTTTCGAATTCTCCCAGTGAAGTGGAAATGAGGAAGAAATGCCAGACAGCTATTATGGTTACAACTTCAAATGGATACCGTACTGCCGGGCCGCAAATGAGAAATACGGTGCAATAATCTCTCAGTTTGATGTGGTGTGACTTGTTGAGAGTCAGCCAGAGCAGCTAGTCCCGACCTTTCTAATCCCGCAGACGAGCTTGAACCCCCCCCCCTCTGCACAGACACCAGTAAATGTGACGGCACATCATTACTGTCAATATTGTCGTTTCAAACAATTGAATTGCCAACGTTTAGGTCAGTTGGGCTTCAAGGGGCGATCGCTCTGGTTGCAAAAATATGTTTTATGTATAGAAGTTTATGAGAAAAAGGATCAGATTCACTTAACTGTTCACTTTCTTGGGCTGATATGCCGAACTCGAGGTTTCTAAACCGTAGTCCACAAACACAAGATGCATTCAAGCTCACACTTGTATTTCTACACTTTTAGCAAACACAATTATAAATTCTATACACGTGACTTTTAACCAACTTTAAACATTTAACTTTGCCTTTTAGCTCACTACTTCACCCACGAATATCAGCTAGCAACCTTTGAATGTGTCCGATTCCATTTCCCCTATTTTTCTTTTCTATATTTCTAGATGTTTTCTGTACGTATACATATAAGCCGGCTACAATCGTTTCCACGTCTCAGCAATAGTTGTCTGGTGATTTCACTCCAAAACTCGGTTATTAGTCACGGCAATGACTCAATATTGAGGAGAAGATGAGAGCGCATGAAGCTCCAGGGATTTGTGTGTTTTTTCTCAAGACTAGTTCAACACCAGAGTCAGATCCATCCTGATGTAAAGACATCCCACACCTGAGCATCAGCGACGTCGTCTACAATATGCACAAACTACCCAAGAGCCTACCTGTTTTTATGCATTTAGTTCATCAATGTTTATCTCACTACATCGTATTTAGCCACTAAATATACATTTACTCAGTTTTTTATCTCCTGGATTAGCATGTGTAAACTAGATTATCTGATATTCATACAGTGTGGGCGTGAAGCGTTCAAACACACTGATCAAAGCTCGTTCAAACACAACACATGTTCAGGTAAAGCTCAGTTGCTTTCAGTCTAATCTTTAAATCTCACTAATCAGTTCGGCTCAGAACGCCTATTTAGCAAATCCACCGCTTAGAGGATGTCGACATGAGATCAACAAAATCCCCCAAATATGTTTTAAAAAGAAAAAAAAATCATATTCTAGCACAAAGTTGAAGATCTCCTGCATGGTGAAACCTTCACGCAGGTGTCTAAACGCTGATGTTAATTCCCTGAAATAGACGGGTAAGCTGCGCGGAGCCTAATTTAAAACGAGACATCCGTTGTTTGTGCTTCAACGTTAGCGAGACGCTGGTGAGGAAAATGGATTTCACACTTCTCACTCAGAGTTCTGCAGATCCCGAAGCATTCGGAGAGCTGCGAGAAGTTATTAAAGCGCGGTGTCGTTCTGATTTGATAGACACTGTTCTGATGCACATGGAAACGTTCTGATCTGTGCGGTCTGAAGTGGGTACATGACGTTTCCTTCAAAAAGGGAGGGATGGGAAACCGGAGTGAAAGATACATGCGAGAGGAACGTGACGGAGCCCCTGAGAAGGTGCAATGAGGGAAACATGAAGATCTGATAAATGGCTCTATATCGGTTCCAGAGATGATGTGAAATTGGAGATTTGTAAGCGAATTATCGATAATTACGAAGCATGTCAGTAAGAGCAAAGAGCTAAAGGATGTATTTCCCAAATGTATACATTTTGGAGAATATCCTCATTTGCATTCTTGTCCTCTCATGTTTGTACGGTGAATATAACAATATTAATGTTAGAGCCAGTTAACTTTGCTGGCCAAGACAGTCTGGCACAATCCCACACACATTTCTGTTTATAAACAAACAAGAGAGAACGTGTTCAATTAGTAATCTTCAGATTATCGGTGGGCGGCAAAAAAAAAAAAAGGACCCATGAATGTAGTTTTGATCGGTCGCATCATCGTGCTTATTTTTCATCATCGAGTCAAACACATGCAAATATCTGTACTTTTAACAGTCACACAAACTACAGACTGGCCCTTTGAGGCTCTCTGAAATTCAAATGTCTTTGAGGACATGTTACAGCATTCGTAAACGTCACTCAAATGGCTGTTTACAACCTCGGTAGCCGGCGATGTCTTGAATGGATTAATAAGTCATAAAAATGCAGCAGAGACTTAATTAGTGCTGTCGTTTCATCAGGGAAGCAACAGTTTGGAAGTGATTTGATCTGATGTAAGTGCACAAAAGGAGGAGGGGGGAGACGACAACAAAACACAAGCGGAACAACAAAAAGTTACGGGCACATAAAAGACATCTGTAACGACACACAACTCGTGAGCTCCCCGTCTCGTGGTCGGATCCATCACATTTCTGTCTCAACCTACTTCCCCCTCTTCATTTTCATCCGAGGGGTCGCAGGGTGATGGATGTCTCCTCCACACTCTCCTGTTCTCCTTCCCCTTGGGCTCGCTCTTCACACTCTTCCCTCTCCTCCTCCTCATCCTCCTCCTCGCTGTTCCTCTCCTCTCTTTCTCCTCGGTAACCGGTAAAAATAGAGCTTCATAAATCATGCATCTTCTCTCAGAGCGGCGCGTAAGAAGAACGAGAGGAAAAGAGAGGGCTAGAGAGAGAGAGAGAGAAGGATGTTGAGCGTGAGATGCAGAGACGGAGGTGGATGACATCAAACTGCAGGAGAGGGGTGGGAAGTTGACAGGGGAATAGATTGAAGCTGCAGGGCTCTTGGCTGCCCTCTCCGTCTCCGGGAACATTGGTTGATTCACGCTGGAGCTGGAAAGGGAAAACGAATGTTAACATGCAGGGGAGCGGGGCTGGCGGACGGCGAGCGGTCGTCTCCCACGGCAGAGCTGCTCGTTTTCCAGTCGACGCCGAGCAGAGGAGACGTCTCTCTGGCACCTCGAGGACACTTTTACTCAGATGGAGTCCATCCTGCTTGTCACCTTCGGCGGCTGTAAACGGGGCAATGCACCGCCGCCGCCCGAAGAGAGGGAGGTTAAGAGAGAGATGGCGACCACAGCCTGCAGCTCTCACAATCACAGGAAACCACTAAACAAGACGTAGTGCCTCATACGTCCATTTTGCCGCTGTCTATACTGCGAAATGATTACTAAGGTTTCCACTTAACAGCAACACGCGCACATTTCAAAAAGACCTGGTAGGATTTACGAGACCAGACGCCATTAGTGAAGCCACAAATCTCACATACTTTACACTACCGGTGCTCACATTTCCAAAGACATTATTTTTAAACTTATGACCAATTTAAAAGGAGAAAATCAGCACGCAACGACATACAGTGGACAATATATGTGGTCATAATTTAGACACAGTTGTTTTCAGTGTGTGTACAGGGACTGTTAGGTCATATTAGGTATTTATTTGAAGTAAAAAGGGAAAATAGATGTTTATTTGATCATTATTATAGCTATTGTGTCATTATTATAGTTTTAAAATCAGATTTTAAAGCCACTCTGTGTAAGAGTTTAACGTTTTTGAGGTTGGCGCCCCCCGGTGGTGGTGATGAAAGAGACAGACACGTGACTCCATCCACCCGCCCACACCGTGGAGCTGTCAGCAGAGACTCTAGTCTGCAGTGTAATTGCATTAAATTCACCAAATAAACTGTAGAATTACACAAATATTACAATTACTAAATCAAGTTTAACCTCTCTCCTTTTTTTAGTCTGTATCTGTGCACACACATTTGTTTTCTCTCGTCCACGTACACCCGCTCTCCACTTCTCCCTTGCCTCTCATTTGACTCTTTCTTGTCGCTCGAGTGGCGTCAATCCGACAACATCATTCAACGCTTCAGTACGTAGATGCCCGGTCGCCAAAGTCGGGGGCGTCGGCGTCACATTTTACATCCTGTCAGGAGGAAGGTCACGATGTACGTTGACCCGTTCAGACAGACCGCCGATGCGGCACCGTACACCTGAATAATTTAAACGGCGCTGGAGTTACAGGAAAAATGCTACTTGATTTGAATTTTTGATTTTCAGAAAGTATATATACACAAGTCTGTCGTTCTTTAAACTGATTAGTTTATAGCTTTGAGGGATTCTGGGGCATGATGAGCAACGTTCGACTACATGGAGCATATTCTGTATAGTCGACGTATAAAATCATAAATTAAGGATTAAAACAATCTGTGTTGTTATTGTTGCTGCTCGATATGGCATTGCATGTCTAATGGAAGTGACAATAAATCATTTATAGGTAATTGGCAGAAAAAAACAAGTCCTTTAATCCTGTTTTCATCCAAATCCTCAACTGGTTGTTCGAGGTGAAGTAATCAGGTGTTGTCTCGTGTTGGTTCATCTCCCAGGACTCCTCGGTGAGACACAATTAGCCTTCAGGGAACCGACGCCGCCGTCCCTTCCATGACTCCGCAGAGCGAAGGAGTGTCTCTGCGAGATTACATTCAAACACGCAGACGCACGCGACCTCGTCACGCCGCCGCCGCCGAACAATACGCGACCCGTATTTACCCTCATGGAAAAAAAAGTCATCCGCGGTGACTGGAGCTGCCATCTGAAAAGTAAACCCACACGGGACTTTGTTTAATTTGAGAGAAGGATCACACACACACACGCGGAGTGAGCGATTTCCCCCAAGCCAGCGACTCATGGATGCAGCCACGCCCCCGCGCTGTAGAGCAAGTGAGGTCAACCTGTGTGTTAATAAATGATGGCTTCTGAGTGGAAACCTGGTCGCGGCGGAGACTCGGGAGGCGTGAGAGTGAAAAGTTCAGCGGATCTACAGGAGAAAAGCACATCCAGGGCTCTGTAAGCTCCTGCTGGAGGCCTTCATATTTCATGAGCACTTCTCCCTGACTTCACATGTGGGCTACGAACTAACTTGACGGTTTTATCGGAGTTGAGAACACACACGTAACGGGTCACCGCCGCCGAGGAGTGAGACACGGGTTTTCAGCGAGACATTGCCGGGAGCGTCTGCCCGACTGCCTCCCTCCCTCTCCCCGCTATTATTTCCCACTCTCGTCACTCAGCTCCGGTCCAAGCGCTGAGTTTGCTTCCGCCGACTCGCAGTTTGAGACTTCCTTATTTACAAAGGGGGAGGACGCCTGCTTTTTGTTGGAGGGAAGAAACGCAGGCCGGATGGCTCATCCTCCCTCGCTCAATAAAAGTCCTCTGACCTGAAATGAATGTGCCGTCTCCGGCTTTCCTGGTTAGTTTCAATGGGAGCACTATGTTGGCGCAGCGCGAGCGTGTAGTGTCGCATTAGCTATCCGTCAAAGTAAAACTGGCTCGCATCGCGGATTAAAAAAAAAAAAAAGGGTTTGTGATGTTGTCTGATGTGGGTAAAAGACGAAACTGCACAAACATGAACTGCAAACAATCTGGCAGATGCTGCAGTTTAAAGTCTCGAGGCGTAAAAATTCTACCTTTTGCTTTTCCCAAACACTATTTCTATCGGGTGACTGTGCAAATTTAAACCTCAAAAGGATAAAGATGAACTTTTAGTGGCGACAGTTGCAACTGCAGGTCCCTTTGAAGGTGTGGAAGTTACTTCATTTAACTTCAATTAATCGTCATTATCATAGAAATATAGACTTGCGTATAAGGGAATTGTGATTTTAAGATGCAGCCTGGTAAAAAAAAATACTCTTGAAGTGCAATGAAATTAGTATCACTACCTTTTTTTCATGCCATTCATGTGTGCAGGAAGTCAGTCGATTGTAACCCTGTGAAGACCCCAAAAACACTCGTGCAAAGAAGCTGTCAGTTTATCAGTTTAAGTGTTCGTCGAGATTGGTGCTAGTGTGACGACACCTTTATTCTTCTGTGTGTCTTGCGACTGTCGAGCCGGAGGATCCGATGATTGGGGCGACACCGTCTCGCAGTGCTGTAAACTGTCAAGCGGCGCGGTGTTTTTTGGAGGCTGGAGTACAGTAAAGTCTCTCTATCTATAGGAACACAACCCACACCAATGCAGCCCTTGTGTTTTACAATGCAGTGCTGGATCATAGATCCAAAAAGGAGAAAAAGACACAATTACAAGTCCGTCTGCTACTTCAGCACCACGGACAGCGCCGTGGGTTTATCAATCCGGCTGCTGATATTTCACAGCGATAGAGTCTTAACTTCAGTCAGATAAAGGATCAATGAGTCAGGCAGACTGGACTCACACACATTCAACTAAACAACACACACACCCCCCACCCCATGAACCTCAAATCGGCCGCCGTGCTTGACTCACCAGGGCAGTGAGGCGTGTGCGGGCGCCCACGGCGTGCTTGAGCGCCTGTTTGATCATGGAAGGCAGCCAGAGGACGACGGCCTCCAAGTCCTGCTCCCCCCTCATGGCACCGGCCAGCTTCCCCAGCCCGTCCACGTAGGTCCTCCAGTGCGGCTGCACCTCGGCCGCTCCCCCTAGGCAGCCCTGCATCACGGCCTGGCAGAAGCCCCTGCAGGCCGGCGGCCCCAGCAGGCCCTGGCAGTGCGGGCAGTACCACAGCCGCAGCAGGGCCCGGCCGCAGTCCCGCCCGGGCCGCAGGTGGTCGGTGGTGTTGACCACCTCGATGCCCAGGTTCAGCGCCTGCAGGAATACCCGCGTGGACAGGAGGGAGCGGGACAGGCGGGTCATGATCAGCTTAGGGTACTGGCCGAACGCTCCCGAGTCCTTCCAGGCTCCTCTCACGCACTCCTCGGACATGGAGGAGGCGCCGCCGCCGCCCAGCAGGCGCCGGTAGGCCAGGGGGAAGAGGCGACCGTAGAGCACCGCCACCATGTGGTCCACGGTGGAGTCCGAGCCCAGGATGTAGAGCGACATGTCCAGGAAGAGCTGCCCGACGGAGCTCTGGGCTCCAGCGCCAAGACTCGGGAACTCCGACTTCAGCATGGCCAGCGTGAAGTTGCGGCCGTGACGCAGCACCAGGTCGAAGGCCTCTGTGGGAAAAGAACGAGAAACAAGCGAGGAAAAGAGTCAGATAGTGGGGAGGCGAGGTGGAGGGGGGTGGGGGTCTCAGTCTTCACAACAGCTGTCAGATAGGCAGCAATTTAGCTCAAAAACATGAAACACTCGAAAAGATGCAATTCCCCCCAAAACATGATCCCATCCTTAACGATCACAGTGGGAGAAAACTTCCCACGCGCAGCCTCTTTTCCCCTTTTTCCCCAGTTTTTCTCAATCTGTTATTTTCTCTAATGGGGCTGTTCACACAAGCACAGGAAGATCACACACACACACACACACACACGCCGCTGCAAGAATAGACGATGGCTCTGAATATAAAGGGAGCGAAGCTCCTGGAAAAGATGAAAAGCAAGATCTGGGGATTGACCTTTCAACACAACTAAAGAGCAGACTAGAACTGAGCTTGCAGGGTCTTAAAAAAGAAAGTCCCTTTTAAAAGAGAGTATTAATGTCAATATATTAGTCTGCGGGGAGAAGAAGAGCACACGGCGCATGCTGGAGGGAGGGAGGCGAGCGAGCGAGCGGGGAGAACAATCAGCGTGGTGTTTTTCAAGGCACACAGTGAAGTCTTATCAACAAGGTGGCACAAGAAGCGCGGCGCTCTATCGTCGAACCCCGTAGCAAAATGAGCGAGGACCCGACAAACAGAGGGGATTTAAAGCTCCATTACTGAACTTAGCGGGGGAGCTGAGAGTCAGTGAAATGAAGCTTTTGGGCAGGAGAATAGCTGAGGACGCCGAAAAATCCCATTTGTACCGCAGCTCGTCTGCTACATCACTTTGTTGAGAGCGATAGCCACTACTGCTTTGTGAGGGCGTGTGAAGGGGAGGGAGGAGGGCAGGTTAAAGGGATCGTTAGAGGAATTGTATTGCTGTATGTGCTGCAAAAAAAAGCTGCAGCCATTTCGTCTTTGTTATTTCATTTTGGGTTTTTTTCTTGCTTGGCTAGTTTAATTTCTTTCTCCTCCGAGGTCAAATGGAGCCCGTCAGCCTGCACGGAGCACACACACACACACACACACACACACACACACACACAGGGCCCTTGGACAGCGACACCTCTGACGTTTCTCTGTGTGCAATTTCAGGGCACACGGGGGGGGGTCCATTCGAGAAGGTGACAATTTCTGGAGAGGAAACGAAGTCGCCAACTCTCCCTGACTAACGGCGGCTGCGGTGCATTCCTCCCATGACCCTTCACCATCTGAACAGAAGGGATGTCGACTGGAGGGACGAGCGCTTAGTTTCAAGCTTTAGGACTCCAAATATTAAGTTACAGAGAGAATTACAGAAGAAGAGAGGGGGAAAAACGGTGTTTTGTTTTTTAATGCTGCCACTTTAGTAAAATTAGCATCAATTGATTCTGCTTCCAGTGTATAGTGTTCATTACAATCAATCAATCCATATATATATATATATATATATATATATATATATATATATATATATATATATATATCTATATATCTATATCTATATATCTATATATATATATATATATATATATGCCACGTCTCAGGCTGCACATTGTTAGTTGCCATTAAATTATGATTTCTTTAAAAAGGAGCTGTGTGCATGCTCTATTGGCAGAAACAGAATATCATGTTCAAAACAAGGTTTTCATTAGTGTTTTATCCCCCTGAATCAAAGAATCGTGGTCTTTTTTGGCTTTACACAGTATCTATATGTACAGAAAAGGTGCTCTACATGGATGCCGCCATGTTTCTACAGTAGTCCAGAACGGACAAACCAAACACAAACCCTTAGAGAGCGAGAGACTTTTCTATTATTTTCGTTATCAGAAAGATAAAGCAACCTCACGATTGGATGCCACTTAATCTCACACACTGCTTCTTTCCAGCGACAGGCTCCAGAAGTCACGTTGTCTCCACATTTAGCGAGTCATTTATCCACAAAACGTCCTCAGCGGTAAACAGCGTCAGGCTGTAGTTCTTTAAAATTTTAACGTGTGCGTGAATATGAAACGGGGCGGAAGAACAGCGCTAAGCGAAACGGTCGCCGGGAGAATAAAGGTTATATAAAAGAAGCGTTTGAGGATGTTTGGGTGAGTGTGAGGAGGAAGAGGAGGAGGAAGAGGAGGGTCGGGAGCGGCGTCCATCTGTTTGGGTTTTCGGGGCCGCGGCCGCCCCGCCGAGCCCGAGAAGCACTTCCCTCTGTGATCAACGAGCAGACAGATGTGCAGAGCGCCAGTCGAGACGAGGAGACAGACCGGGAGGATGGAAGGCACGCCCACACACACACACACACACACACACACACACACACAGTCGAGATGCTCAATTCCTGGTAATTCCTCTTCTATTTGCTTACTGATGGAAAATTGAAGGCAGTGAGAAAAATGCACATCCACCTCAAAGCTATTTGCTGCCTGTGAACATCAAACCGTGTGGTTCAGCTGCTACCTGTAGTATCTCTTGCACCACAGAGAGGAGAGACACTTTGTGATGGTGAAGAGAAAGACTCGAGGGCTCTTCATGAATGCAATTCAGTGGCTCTAAGTAGCCCGGGGTCATGGTGCGAGCCCATTTCCCGAGCGCGGCGCTCGCTTTCTTTCATCAGCGAAAGCCCGAGCGGGATCGGGTATCCTCTAATGGAGGGGAGCGGAGGCCGTGTATCGGGTGGCCTGCGACATCCCGGATGCAGCCCCGTAGGAGGTCGAGAGCACACATTACCGGAGCGAGAGCCCGAGGCGACATATTGGGTCGCGCTTGAAATTAGCAGTCGCGTTTATTTTGTCGGTGTCACAGATGGAGACAGAGATCGCAGATCGCTGGAAAACCGTTTCTCCTCGGAGAGCGAAGGCTTTTTACGGACACATCAGCAGTGGCGTGAGGCAGAGGGATGGGAGGGGGGGGGTTGTGTCTCTGCCTCTCCTCTTCCACATCCATCCACGCTCTCCTGCAGCCAGATAATGTTTACTCCGAGGGGGTTTTAGGCCTCTCAGCTTCCTTGTGCATTAAAAACACGGATATCCGCTAATTTAACGACCGACGAGGAGCCAGCGCTCCGTCCCGTTGCACGTCGACACCGTCGCTTCTGCAGCGTCCAGCCGTATTCACCGTAATATACTTTATCATTTGCGTATCGTGTCATTAGTCAACGCCCCCGATTAAAATGTGATCCTGCAGGTCGTATGAAGGAAAGCTCATGAATCTGCGTCACAGTGGGGTTGTGGGTGGGGGGGGTGGGGGAGGTCACTTACTTCCGACACCCAGAAGCTACAAGTGACTGCCGCTCCGACATAAAACAGGCTTTTCACATAATCTATGAACGGGCTGTCAAATGAGCATATTTGATGTCCGCGAGGGCCATCAGTCTGGGCGTTACGTAAGTCAATCGCACACGGCAGGCTGACGGACCGGCCCGCCGACCGCGGTTTCGACGCGCTGCGGCGGCGGCGGCGTGCAGACATGCTCCTTTTGTGGCCTCATCAATCAGCTGCCCGTACACCCATTATCCCCGGGAGGTGGAAAACATCAATACATTACCGAGCCAATGAGACTAATCCATTTGGGCTTGATGGAGTGTCACCTCTAGCCGCCACGGAGACGGATGGAGAAGCCGCCGCCACCTGGTCCCGGTGACAAAACAGTCGCTGTCCAGGACGGCGGGGGGACAGGACTGGCAGGGCGGCGGCGGCGGCGGACACCGCGCGTCTCCAAAGTGCCAGATTTAATGCCATAAAGGAAAAAGACTATTTTTGCTTAAAGCTTGGTAAGTGTGAAAGAAAACAGTGGTCAAAATGTCCTTTCTGCGGTAGAAAACCTGCATATGAGTTAATTGACCCGTGCACAAACCTCCCAGCATGCTTTGCTTTCAGTGGAGGATTTTTATTATGAGCCTGTTTACAACAAAAGCAGCATCTGCTCGTTGACTGTAAACAATATGTTGTTTTTCCATACACATTTCCCACCGCTCCCGCAGAGCGACCTGTCCCAGGTAACCCGAGAGCAGCTCCACCTGACGAGCCGCATCTTTACGGGACGGGTGGTGGTGTGTGTGTGTGTGTGTGTGTGTGTGTGTGTGTGTGTGTGTGTGGCTGTTTCCAGGAACAAAGCAGACAGGATGCTGGTAAGGCCCAGATAGCATCACCGGCGGACCATGAGGGCCAATGGACAGCGGGGCACAAACGAGACGCATATTAGGTTACTCCATCTGTTAAAGAGAGCGGTCCGTCCCACACACACACACACACAAACACACACACAGAGCCACGTGCATGCACACAGACGCACACAATGCAATCACGCGGTGCGCCCGTGGTGGCCAGGTGGTGACGACGTGGGCGAGCATTTGGCAAACCAGAGCAAGAGGGCAAGGTGGGAGACAGGTGTAAGGACTGCAGCTACACACACACACACACACACACACACACACACACACACACTCGCATGCACACTCCCACACACAGGCCGGTTTTTCTTTTCATTCATTTCTCTCCCTCCCAATGAGCCTCTGGAAAATGTTTCTTTGCAGCTCGACGAAAAGCCTGGACTGAAAACCGAAAACTGGTCCGGTGGTGTTGTTGTTACTTGTGTAGCCGGCTACACAACGACAAAAAGGTTTTTTCTAAATCTCAAAGTCACTCTGACACACACTGGAAAAAATTGCACAAAGGCTCATTGTGTTTTTGGAATTGCTTAATTAATTCGCCGTTCATCAAGAGGAGATTCATTGATGCTCTGATTCTTTGAGGCCTTTTAAACAAGTTAAAACATTGTTTATTCCTTTGCATGAGTGCCCTTTTCTTCTTCTTACACTGCAATAATAATAATAATAGTTGTGGTTTTAATAAAGTGTTTTTTCATTCATCATAAAAAACATGAAAAATCTTCTTTATCTAAATCATTATATTAACATCCATATATAATAAAATCACATCATTTGAAATAGATTGTTAAAAAAAAAAGCCCAGAAACAAAAATGTCTCCCAAAGACGCCCACTGATGCAGACGACACCTCGCCGCTCGCTCTGCCTCCGGATCTCTATCGTCCGTCACCGTCGACTCTCCGGCGCTGCCGTCCTCGCCGAGGTCAAAGGCGTACGGCAAGAGTAGAGGACACGGCGAGGTGGGGGGAAGGACACGAGGGCAAAAGTGAACTGGAAAGACACAGCCGAGAGCTGCAGGGGAGGAGGAGGAGGAGGAAGGAGGTGGGAGGAAGGGGGTTTTCAGCGAATAGTGCCAGAACGTGTGGAGAGAAACATTCAGCGAGGCAGGCTTTGAAGCTGCATTCAAAAAGGCAGCTGGAGTCAAGCGGTGCCAGGGCCGCGAGACACATCGAGCACCTTCCTGCGCCAAAAACTCAGCTGCCGGTGAGCGAGCCCTGACCCTCCCCGATCGAACGCTCGCATCGCGGACGCAACGCGCGTACAGGAGAGACAGTAGAGACAGTAGAGACAGCTTCGGAGCGCAGAGGACTCTCTACCACTCAGAAGGGAAAGGCTACTCCAATAACGGATTCATTTCCAGCACACAGGCCGAGACAGGACACACACACACACACACACACAGAAACACACACACACACACACGGCTCTAGTTGCTCTCCAGGGTTGTGATTCGAGGACGAGGGTAAAAAAGCCTGCAGAAGATGAGCGAGGTCACGACAGCCACGGCTTGAGCACTCTGCTCGAAATCAAGCATCCAGGCTCCATTAATCCAATATGCATCTTTAAGTAGATCCCGTGGTTCAGAGCGAACACGCTCCCACTCATTCACCCTCAGTCCATCTCCTCCGTCTATTCATGCTCGCAGCGCATCACGCCCATGCGTCGGCTTCATTCGGCGCAGCGCCGCGTTACAGACGCAGAGACAAATGCAAAGAGAAATATTTGCCGTTGCCGTCTCTTAATAAAAAATAAAAAAAAGTGCTCGAACGGCAAAGGAAAGACAAGATTTCTTATATATATATATATATTTTTATTTTTTTTTGAAGTCTGCCTTTTAGAAACATAAAAGAGAGACGGACTGAACCGGAGCGAACTCGTGGAGAAGAAGCAGCGAGGGGATACGGGGTTGTTTTTGAAGTTCTTGAAACAGATGGGTGCACAGTGTGAGGCGGAGAGAGAGAGAGAGGGAGCGAGAGAGAGAGGGATGTAGAGGGAAGGAGATGGAGTGAGACAGCGAGGGTGCAGGAGGCCTGGACGGCCTGCTAGCTTCATTATGAGTGTGGCGCCGCAGTACAAGGAACTTTTCAGTGTGGTTTTAAAAACTATGTTTTAAAGAGACGTTAAAACTACGCCGTCAGATTTTTTTTTTTTTGTCCCCCCGTTGCGTCCAACGTGATGTAGTCCAACCTCAGAGTGTTAGAGGTTAACTATTCAAACACGGGCAACTTACAACCATGAAGTCATCCTCTGGCCCCCTCGAGGCTCGTGAGCGAGCGTGTGTGTGTGTGTGTGTGTGTGTGTGTGCGCGCAGCAGAGAGAACAAATCCCACCTTCCCTCTTAATTAATACAAGCTGAGTTTAATAAAAGATTAGAAAGGCCAGTGTCTGGCTGTTTTAATAATTAACTGGGAGTTATATGGGCTCCTTTACACAGAGTGAGAGAGCGCCACATGCACCGCGCTATACCCTTAGATTACTCGAAGATGACTTATTCTTGTTGTGAGATTAAAACGCTGTGTGTGCGTGTGTGTGTCAGTGTGTGACTGTGTTTGTAATTGACTGCCTGAACCCCTGAGGGTTGAAGGACATCAATGACAGTTTCATTACACACTGCAGAGTGTGGCGTTAAGGCGGGCGGTGTTTACTGTATCTCCTCCTGGCGACAATGTGGGCTCAAAGCACGGGAACGGCGCGAGTGTAAAGGACCAGAAGTTTACTTTGAGGGAGGGGGGGGACGTTAGCAAATTAACACAGCATTTCATTTGCAGCAGGGGTATTTCAACTTCAGTCTTCACTTTGCGAAAGGAAGGACGGCCTCGGGGGGAGGAATAACATGCCAACCGACTTTGATGTGTGAACGTGAAAATGTGGAGCTTTCTTACCGGCAGCAGTTGAATGAAAAAAAGAAGAAGAAGAAGAAGAAGAAGAAGTGGAGGAAGAGGAACTCGAGCTCAGCTTTTTGTGGCTGGCAGAAAAGTAACCTTAACAGGCTGCAAAAATTCAAGAAGGGATGGAAACGTTGGACCCTGCAGGTGTAACCGTCACGGCGGAGCGAGGCATCAGGACTGAATTAGGCGGTTGAGGAGGGCAAGGAGGGCAAGGAGGTCAGGCGGTCGAGGAAGAGACAGATCAATGGGAAGTAACTGAAATAGCCGGAGGCTACTACAAGGAAACGGGCAGGCGGGAGGAATCGATCTATGTTGATTTGACAACGGCGCTTGACAGATCGACGGAGAAACGCTCCAGTAAAACCGGGAAAGTTATCAGAGTAAAGGAAGAGCCGAGAGCTTTGGCAGCCGTCCTCGGAAAACAAAAGAAGTGTGTTGGGGAAACGGCAACAAGTGGAGAAAAAAAAAAAGAGCGAGGAGAGACAGCTCGCGAAAAAAGCCAGACGTCGGAAGATGAAGGAGAATGCATCAGCGCGTACCGCCGCTCTGAGTGTAAAATGGAAGAATCCCCTCATCGCACCGACGACCACAAAAAAACGAAGGAGGAGGAACGGGCGAAGACAGCGTTTTGCAAAGAGGCCATTTAAAATTCATCGAATTGTTTCGTCGCTGACTTCACGGAGAACCGTGAAGCGAACACAGAATCCAGACGGAGTCAACAGCGTTCATCGCCTCTTCAAACCTCTCGTGTTGCAGCTGACAGCAGATCATCCTGCCGCTGCCTTTCCCTTCACCACCGTCCACGGTCTTTTTCTTATTTTTAACCTGCCGCAATCTTGCGTCTGTGTCTGGTGATGATGCAACGGCCAGCGTTTGCGCTGGATAAACCCCAATAAATTCAACAAATGGCCGTTTCTCTCGGGGCCTGCTGGTCCTCGAGGCCGCCGGCACGCGCACGGAGAAACAGCGAATCTACGGCGGAGTTTGGAGGGTGGCGATGCGCTAATCTCTCACAGGGAGACGCGACAAAAAGGATGAGATACCGTCTGATAGTCGACAAACGGAGAGTGAAGGAATACAAATCAGAACAGGTTATCTGAAAGAGAGATATGAACACTACATTGCAACAAGTCCTCTTCTGCCTTGTTCAAACATCCCACTCAAACGAGAAGTCAAGCTTTTGTTTCGCGGCTGCAGCAAACTATAAAAGCACAAGAGCTGGATGGCTTCAAGTACCACCGCGTCCTCTCACTACTTTAATACAGGCTTGTGTTTCTATGTGTGGGAACATTAGAGCCTGACCCGATAAAGCCTGGTTGTGTTTAGTTTATCGCATAAATCTGTGAGTTTCTTACCCAATATAGAGAGCAGATCTGAAGAATGTCGACAGGCGTGACCTTGGACACATTATACACACTGTACACATATATATGTATACAATATGAGTACTGTATATCGTTCAACAAAGCAAATATCTAGTATGTGAAAAGATGCTGCAGCTCATTTCAAATTAAAATGCAGGCATCGAGGCGACCAGTCACACGACCCCACTGGGATGCAGCTGTGTTTCTGCTGCATTTAAAGTATGCAGCTGTTTGCAAAACAGGGCGACAGTGTCACTACACGCAGATTTTAAATGGAGTTGCACAAAAAAGGGAAAGACCCGTGGCTCAATATCCACTTTCCCAGCGGTACATCTTCGAAAAGCAACGCAGTCATCGGTGTTGTGGGATGCAGGTGAGGGATCGTGCTCAAAAACGTAGAATTAGTGCGTCACGCTCGAGATGCAGCTCTTATTTCAAGTTGTCATAACTAACATATCGATTATTGCATTAGAAACGTGTTTTGTGGGGTCGCACTTGAAATTCTAATCCCTTCAGGTGGTTGTTCGTGCCAAATATGAAGAAATTGGCTCAAGATTTTGGACAACCCCGAACACGACGCCTCCGGTCATGACTCTAGACGTCGCGGAGGCATGAAAAATTCTTAAATTATTCCTTAACACAGACTTGAAATAGTCCTTAAAAAACATAAACAACCGCTTTAGAGATTCACCAAAACCCGATATGAAATTGCGGTCACAACTGCGACCAGTGGGATTAATTAATCGGAGTCGAGTGAAGCTATAAACCGGCAGCGCTCACCACCAGCTGGACGAAGGAGCCGGAGAAAACGACACCAAAAGAGGTTGCTCTCCGTCGGTACCGCAGCAAAAAATTGGCTCCTGTCGCTGCTGGCATGTGGTTGGAGTATTTATTTTCCATGACTGTTTTACTACACCGCAGTAAAATATTGATATGGCACCAACCCCCCAGTGAATGAGTTTAACAACGCCCCCGAAGTCCAACAAACGCACCAGATGTCCTGAGATTTTTTTGGGGGGGGTTTATATCAGTTTGCGAAACAAAAGAGAGAAACGATTAATCTCCCAAAACCAAAGGGGAGGACGAGGCCTTCTGATCTCAAACTGAAAAGAAATCCCTTCTTGCCACACAAAAAAACCCTTTGAATTAAAAAGAAAAAAAAGGAAATATTTTCTTTACTGACAAATTAAACTGAACCAGCGAATTAACATTGACGACGGGAGTAAAGGCATCTCTGGGTCTTTAAAACACACAAGCATGACTGGCACCGAATTCAATCGGCAACACAACAGAGCGGAGATCCCCGTGCTGTTTTCTGACGGCTGGCAAAAAATAAAAATAAAAAGCATTTTTTGGCTTAGTGCCACAGTAGCACAAACACGCTTTAGAGCTGGAGACATCACAATCTGGTTAAAGCCTTTTTAACAGGACATTCAAATGCGTTTCGCTGCCGTAATTTACCGCAACATTGCGCCTCCTGGAAATTGTCATTATGGCGTGTGGCATAATCTCCCTTTTAAATTCTGCAAGGTGACGGAGGAATTTTGCGTGGAGAGAAAAAGCAGAGAGGATTAGAAAAGTACAGCAGACAACAGCAGCAGTGAGACGTGAAATAGACCTGCGGTACGAAACCGGCTACTTGTCACATTTACGCTGCCGAGCTTCTTTGTGTTTCCTCGTGCCGTTTACTCCCCCTTGGCATTTAGTTCTGCGGCTCGTACATAGTTTCATTCAATTAAGCCTCAATTATTAAGGTTTATTGAAGCTCCCAGAGCTTGCTAGCCTCCTGGCTAACTGTCAGTTAACAAGCTTGTTAGTTTGGCGGCTAAACGGGACAGTAAATTGTCCTTAGTGGAGCGGTTCGACCCCGACAAGAGGATTCAGTTCATTTGCTTTGAATTTGCATGTAAAAGTTCACAGAAGATGAACTCAACCGAATGAATTGGGAGGATTTCGTTTGCCTCCACGCGATTGTAATTCTGTAACGTGTCCGCTTACGAAACAGGAAATGGAAAACACTGGTGTGCCAGCGAGCCGTGCCAACAATACGTCGCCAAAGCAGCTCAGGTGCTGGACAGAAGCACTGGGCAGAAAAAGTTAAAGAGTTTTAACTCCACAAGTTGACACTCACATTAAAATATGAATAAATGAGACACAATGTGTTAATTAATTTTAATTAATTAAGTTTAGAGGTGTTGGCAGGGATATTTTTTTCGAACAGCCTTGGTGCTAAGCTATAATAATCACCTCCCGGCTCATAATGAGCAGATCATTTTAATCAGGTGTGTTTGAATCAGGTGCGGGAGCTTAAACATGCAGAGCAGTCGCTCTAAAGGAACAGGGTTTAATACAGAGCGGGAACAAAATGCTAAAGAAAGAAAAGAAGCCCGATAAGCGAGAAGTAAATATCCCAATTTAAATGATTTTAGTGCTCGAACGTAAAAAATGAAATTGTTCCGTTTGCCCTCAGGAGGCTGAGAGTCTTGATGAGCGGTTACATCATCGCTGCTGCTGCGTGCGCTGTTGACATGAAGCATTATGTAAATAAGCATCCACCTCTTCCTGCCATGACGGTGTGACTTTGCACCAAGCGGCACTTTTATTCCCCCCTCCTTCCGCCTTGTTCGTCTGTCTTTGTCATACGGGAGGGTCGTACAAAAAGGAGACTCCCGGAAACGGCAATAATGATCTTCTTCTTCGTCTCAGCTGCAGCTGGAAAAACAAACTTCCTGGCCCGCGAGTACGCCACTTCTTCCTCCTCTTCTTGCTCCTCTTCTTCTTCTCCTGTCAGATCACTATCAGACAGTCGGGGTCTCTTGTTTGCTCACACAGTTGAGTTTCTGAGCCGCGTGTTTACTCCTCCGAGTGTATTGGTAAACAAGCGCCTAATTAAATGATGCTGCAAAGTGTGCGGCGCTGCTCAACCTGCGCTACTATAAATAGGTGCGTGTTAAGGAAGGCTGCTGTACATGATGGAGAGCCTCTTTGTTGTTTTTGTGTGAGAGAGGAGATGAAAGACAAACGCCTACGCTGACTGAATGGCTGAGACGCACCTCCTCCCCTCCTCCTCCTCCTCTTCTTCTTCCCCATCCGGTTCCTCTTCTTCTCTGGCTGTTTGCCCTGCACTTCTCAAATACACACACCTTCACACACAGACACACACAAGGGGCTCAAACACTCGCAAACAGCCTGACAAGTTCCAGGTTTGACCAAAGGCCAACACACACACACACACACACACACACACAATCACACACACACACACGCTGCACAGTTTGTCTTTCTCTCCTCTGTCTGTCTTTCCTTTTTTTTATCTCCATTAATTAGAGCTGCTCTAACCTTCAGCGCTGCACTCCTCTTCCTCCCCTTCCTCTCTTCTTCTCCCCTCCCAAACCCGGCCTTCATCCATCTACTGTGAAAAAAGACATCTCTAGCGGAATAAAAAATGAACGTGGCGCCTTTTTTTTTTCTTTCCGCGGGATGGGAAACAATGGGGAGAGTCCCAGCGCTGCGCTGCGTCGGGCCATTTATCTCCAGGTAAAGATGTGTCTCATCCGCTGCTTTCCCTCTCCCGCCTTTCTAATCCTGCGCTCCTCCTCACCCCTTCCCGTCCCTCCTCTTCCTCCTTTGCCTCCTCCCCCTCCTCCTCTGGGATTCACCTGAGCAATCCATACCATCCATACCTGGACCTCTGGAACCAGCCAAACAGCAACACTTTTTAATTTTTAATCAGGGCCTCGGTCAGAGGGGACCTGGCTTTTTTTCCGCTCCCATTCTCCCGTCACCTTTCTCTCACCTTCATTTCCAGCCTCTCTCCCTGGCCAACTCACCCACGCGCACACACACACACACCGCATCCCTCGTGTCTCCCTTTCCCAAAGTCACGGTGATGAATGGGTGAGCGCTGCCATCTCCGTGCCCACCAGCGAGAGGCAGAGGCCGGCTAACGCGGCTCAGACGCTCTCGGGGATCGCAGGCGGGGAGGAGAGTAATTAATCCAGTATGGACGGGAGGCAGGGTTGCAGGACATACTGTGAGCTTCAGGACGCTGCGCGCGTGTGTGTGTGTGTGTGTGTGTGTGTGTGTGTGTGTGTGTGTGTGTGTGTGTGTGATGGAGCACATTATTGGAAACAAGGGATAGAAACACCAGACAGGTTTTTTTTTCCTGCGTAGAACCGGGGGTGACGCGTTTCAGAGCACAAGGTTAGCCCAGTGTGTGTGTGCGTGTGTGTGTGTGTGTGTGTGTGTGTGTGTGTGGAGGGGGGGGAAGGGGTTAGATGAGCTCCTTAAATAAACACCACTTGGGTACAGACAGGAGCAGCCAGAGGCAACACATAGAAGACTGTCCTTGAACTCCTGGGTCAAACACACTGAAACAGCGCCCCACACACACACACACACACACACACACACACACAAAGAGAGAGAATTCAGACATCAGCGAGGATGGAGACCGAGGCTAAGTAGAGCCTTTTAAGTACTGTGAAGGAGGGGTGTGAGCCATTATTTCAGCTCCTTTGTTTGAGTAAATCCATTATTGGGTGCCGTTGTAATCAGTAAACTGTTATTGTCTGCGGACGGCAGGGAGGACTCCAAGCGAAATTGCATTCACCTTGATAAAGAGAATCTCGCGGACAACGAGGAGGCGAATGAAAGATGAGTTTGGAGTCGGACGAATAAACAGGTGTGCTCTCCATCAACGCTGCATGTTAATTGGACCGATCCATTACCCACTTTGACGTGCTTAATGTTTCGGGGGATGACCGATTAGCGCAGCGCGGCGCGGCCGTACACAGGCGCCCGGCTGGTTTCCTCTGGTCCGTGACGTCTAACCAGGGGCTACAGCTCCATGCGTCATTAGTCCTGGCCGAGCCGGCATACCAATCACATGTCCCCGTAGCCCTAATAGGATAACCGAGGGGAAAGCGAGGAAATGGCTTGGACGCTGTAGAGCCGCTCCGAGTGTGTTCTCCCAGGTTGTTTTTTATCCCCGTGTGCACGTATTAATGGACGAGGGCCGGCACAATTACGGCGCGAATAAAGCAGGGGATTGAATTGAAACACGGCTGCAAAATATTGGATATTGCAGCCTACATGAAAAACACGTGTGAGTATACAGGTAGAGGGGGGAGAGGGAGGAGGGTCACTGACAGTGCAGGCCTTGTGGGAAGTGGAAAATGTTCTCCGGTGCTTCGTGCCCGAGCTTTCATCCGTCTCTGGCACGGATCGGTGCAACACTTATGCTTGAGGGTCGGGGGGATTGAACAACAAGTCAGAAAAGTCTGCAGCCATTCTGGCGGCTCTGTGAGGCCGCACTCGTACACGGCGCCGCTTCAAGCTGTGGACGCCAACACGCTCACAATGGCAGCCTTGTCAGATCGTTAGCATGCTAACATTTGCTAACCGGCACGAGATGCAAAGTGTCGTGAAAGTCGTGCGGCGCGAGCGACGCCGAAATGTTGACCTGCCGACGGCGCTGCCGCGCGAGTAAAGTTATTACAATTCCTGCAGAGGGGAAGGTGAATTTGAACACCGCCTCCTCCTCCTCCTCCTCCTCTTCCTCTTCGTCGACTGTCTTGAGTGCAGGTAGAGAAGTAGGTGTCGAGCTGCAAGCCCGCATGACGTGACCCATTTCTTCAGACGGGAGGAGCAATCAGCAGCACAGCCGAGGGGTGCCGGTGAAAGGGAGCACACACACGCGTCGTCCCAGAGGACAGACAGCTATTACAGCAGAGGAAATACAATCATCGACGAGCCCAGAGGCTAAATGTGGGGATTCGACAACTGCAGAAGGAGCTGTGTCCTTTTTCAAGTTCGACTAGCGATCTCGTAAACATGTACGAGGCGCTTGAAGATCTGAAAAAAAAAAATTCTCGTCCACCTATCGAGAACAAACGTTTGACGCACCGAGCTGTAGTATACGCCTGAAAAGACAGAAATGGGGTTTTTCTCCGTCATGGGACTCCTTTTTTTTCCCCTCTCTTCTCTTTACCAGACTTTTACGAAACAAGCGTGTAGCCGCTGGTTTCCAGTGCGATGAGACGAGGGAGTAGAATGGAGAGACGGCATGAAAGAGGAGGAGGAGGGATGAATGGAGATGAGAGGTCACAGCGGAGGGGGGAGCAGACCGACAGATATGGAAATGAAGTCAAGAGGAAGACAGAGATAGGAACTTTTCCCTCGCTTCCTCTTTGTATTTACCCTTCAAAAAAGAGGGAGGGAGGGAGAGAGAGAGAGAGAGAGCGAGGCCTAATAAAACATTTATCATTCCAGGAAAGCTCTTTAATGTCTTTGACATTAAAAGGCAGAAAGGAGGGAGAGAGAGATGAGAAGAGAAAGAGAAGGAGGGGGGTGTATATCTCGGAGTGGATGGTGGTGAAAGGTGGAGGAGTGACGGGGCGCGAGGAGGCAGAGGACAAGAAATCAGAGGCAAAAGGTGTGAAAGGTGAGTCTGGAGATGAGAAGCGGCTAAAGGAATAATCCAGTCGGACTCACGTGTCACTCAAGTGCGTCGGGTCTTGGATGATACGGGCTTAGTTTGTGAAGAAAAAACAACAACAACGAAAACAACAAGACTTTTTTTGTTTGTTTTCTGAGTCAATAGCTGATTTTAACTGAAAATGTGGTTTTCTGCCGACGTTCGGCGCTTTAACTTCTCATTAATCAGACACCTCCACCTGCACTATCTGCACTTTCTGGACCACTGTTTACTTTAATGTCTTCTTTTTTTGGGGTCTTTTAAAAAATTTACATTTATCTTTTGCTCACTGTAAACAAGTACAAAACGCAGAATCTCGCGTCAAAGTCCATGTGTGTGAAAATGTACATGGCCATTAAAGCCAAGTCTGATTCTGCTGCAGTGATGTGCCCAGACACCCTGTGACATCATGTGACATCATGTGAGATCATGTGACCACAAGCATCACCCGTCAGTGATGCTGGCAACTTTCCACCAATGAGGGAAGCAAAAACACTGCTCGGGACTCTTTATAGTTATAATCTTTGACATTTTCATGAACTCAAACCCACATTTCCGATGATATTTATGGCCATTCAATGTCCTTGCGTTCAGCGATTATCTCTCTATCGTAGCAATTTTTATTGGCGGTGGCCGGGTCCGCCATTCAGACTCAGCGCGGGGGATTCACAGGAGAACCACGCAGCGTGTAATCCGGCTCAATTTCCCTTTCATTGATGACAAACGCGCAGTTTATCTGTTTGAATTGGGGAGCCTGCATTGCTGGGCATTGTTTGTGGTACACTGCGCTGTCACACACTCACACACACACACAGATATGAACACAAATACTGTCAGAAAGTGCCGAGGTATGCTGTTACTTTGCAGTCGCAATGACCAGAAGTGAGTTGGGAGAGGCAGCAGAAGTATGAAAGAGAAAACCTGCACAGACACATAACTGCAGCTGCTGAAGATGAACACATTGTTCTGGTTCAGTATGTCTCTTTTGTCTCATCCACAAGGACAGAGTGAGAATGAAGACGCCTTCCTTGCTATATGAAGATGTGTCAGAAGGCGACTGGCTTGCAAGAAAACTACAAAAGCACGGATACAATAAAGCGAGAATCATCAGAGAATATGCAATTAAGTCTCTTCAGATGTCTTTACTGCCTAAGATAAATAGGAAAGAATGCATGAAACTATTCAATCGGATATTTGCCCCGTAGTAGTCTTCAGTTACAGCATCTCAGATATGAGGCTTATTGTTTGATTGTTTATGTTTTTGTATCAACAACAACATCAGCATCCAATCTCTCTTTTCCTCTCCTTTATAGTCCCAGAAATGAGATGTTTTAGGCAACAAAGAGCGATTGTATGAGATGATGAGAGAAATATTTGTGCATTCTGTTTTATGGCTTTCTCAGAAAGAAAAAAAAGTGTGTCTGAAGTGATGCGAGAGGAGAGAAGATAGCGAGTGACAGACGGACGCCGAATGAGTCGGGAGAAATGAAAGCGAGGCAGACAAAAAGGAGCAGAAAACACAGGAAAAATGAAAGAAACAAACTCGGCCGCGTTCAATCATCCGAACAAACAGATGGACGAGCGCTGAACACCAACAGGAATTAGTCGTCAAGGTTTTTTTTGTTTTTTTTATCTTCGGCTGAATGACAGTCTGCACATTTAAAACTGTAACGCGGGTCACCGAGATTAAACCGCATTGAACCTCACCGCCGCACCGTGGGAAGAAAGGACACGCAAACTGTGCCACTCACATTAAATAAGTCAACCCGCCCGACGGCGAGGAAGCTGTCTTAATACTTTCCCCGACATCATAAATTGTGATTACGAATGGTGCATGCCGCCGTCGCCCACATCTACCAGCTGTAAACAACATAAAAACTGCAGACATATCACTTCAGCGGCGTGTGTTTTTTCCCACCGCTCCGGAGATAAATGTTCAGGCGCATGCCGAGCGGCGATCAGCACCGACGTGTCACATCGTGACGGATACTTCAGCGGCGTGTCACCAGTCGAGGCTTGGCAGGCTGAAGGCAGCGAGCGAGCGAGACGGAAATGTTTGAAAGTTTCGAAAAACTGTGATTGTTTTAAATGGGTCAACAAGAAAAACAGGAGACGGGACAGCAGACAATGGTGGTACGTTTCAAATCCGCCGGACTTGTTTCTCCAGCATCGCTTCATCCAGTTCTACAGTGTAAATCGTGTGTAAATTGTCGTCATTATCATGGTTTCGCGAGGCTACAGTGACCTTTGACCAACAAATACTAATCAGTTCAAGTGCACATTTTATGCCGAATTTGAATAATCCCCCTCCAGGCGTTCATGAGATATTGACAGCGGCCTTGACCTTTGACCACCAACTTCTCATCAGAGAAAGTGCCTAAACTACAATGTGCAATGTGTTGCACTCGGTCCATAGACGCGAATTAAAAATAAAAGATTGATACCCGGGGAAGGTATGAGTATACAACGAAGAACACTAGAGTAGAATAAAGTAAATACTTTGGGTATAAAAGCAGAATGGATGGAGCAAAATCCAGATTTTTCCTTGATGGCGTCACAAGACTGAAACTCACTTCTCAGGTTTCTGTCTTTAAGAGAGAGAGAGAGAGAGAGAGAGCTCATATTCATGCCATTGCAACACCATGTTGGACTTCTTAAATGAATACAGCTGGTGGTCCCTTTAAAAAGTTGGGATAATAATGCTTTGGACACCTTCAAAAAGAAAACTTCCCTCGCAGTCCAAACAGCCTTCAGGCGATCCGCACTTCTTCCGGGTGATGAATATGTATGTCGTGACAGCGCGACAGAGCGGTTGCACAAACAGACGACGGTCGTTAACGCGCACATTAAAGCGACGCCGTGAGCCCCACCGAGCGCCCGGACGGCGGCGGCGGCGGCTGGCGGCGGCAGGCGGGCGCGCTCCCCCCCTTTTTCGACGCTCCCCGCTCTGATACGCGGCTTCGGCTCAGACAGCGGTCGATTGACTTTCTAAGGCATCATCAAAGGAAAACAACGGCACCACCGGGGCGCGGAGAGAAAGCTAGGGAATGTGCTGAGCTTAGCGCGCGCTCATCAGCACATCCATCATTTACACGCCGGGGCCAGGCCGGGTCGATGAGATGAATAGCAAAGTTATGATCTACGCCTGCCGCTTTCTGACGGCGTACAGCGGCTCCTGTTGTTTTGAAGCAACACAAAGTGTTTTCTGCACATATACCGCTCAATAGGATGCGTATGTGTGTATAAGGACGCTGAAATGTTCTATTCAAAGATGCAGTGTTTCGACAGGCAGGGTGTGACGCCGCAAAGCATCTGCTCCGCGTCGCCTCGACTGCAGAGTCGACACGCCGACAACGACAAAGCGCCGTAAATCCGTCAGCTGGACGAGGACACGCAGAGACACGCGAGCCAAGACGGACTCATCTGTGCCGTTTGCCTCGAAATGTAACGTGCAAACAAACGTAGGTAAAAAAAAAAACAAGTCATCTTTCGCATCTTTCACTAGAGAATGACTTTGGATGAGACAAAAAAGGATTTGCTGTGTTTTCGTCTAATTAAACAGGAAGCGAGCGGATGAGTTAATGTCCCCATCGCAGGATATGTTTGTACGCTGCTGAGCTGTGACCGTCACATTGTCGTGTCCTGTGATTGTTTTTCTGCAGCTGTAATCGTCCTTCACATAGTCACTCCTGGCACTGTGTGTTGTATAACACACACACACACACAAACACAGGCTTCAGACTCTGTAGTATTTCAGACAAGCTATTTTTTTAAGCTTTTTTTTATTTATTTTTTTTAAATATTCTTCTTTTGAGAATTGGTTGTATATTTTAAAAGGCCCGTTTTAAAATAACGCTGGACATGCTCCTCGGCTGCACTGGATCATTGAGCCGGTGATCCCCGATGAGCCAGATCACAGAGAAACCTGCAGGCTAATCAAACTCAAGTCCCGACTGATGACTAAAGGTGCTTTGTCATATATTTTTTTTAAATAACCGAGCTCAGGTGGATTAGACGAGCGAAACTTTTTAAAAAAGCTTAAAAAAAGAATCTGCACTTTTTCCTGATAATAATTCTCCTCCAAGAAAACCCATAAATCAGTCACAGTTGGGGCCCATTCATCTGCAGGAAGAGTACTTTGATGATATTATTATATAATAAGTATATTTAGCTCATAATACTGCGGCATCTTTACTTATAGGGTATTTTCATATTGATCTACTGGCACTTTAAGTAAAGGATCTTTTTCCACCACAGTCATATTGAGAGATGGACGTATCTCCTTACATATTCTCTTGTCAATGTAAGCCCGTTGTGTTGAACCCTTCCTCACTCCCGATGCGCCGAATGCCGTCATTCGATCGGTGCTTTTTCGACATCCGACACCGACGCACGAAGCAACTCTTTAGAGCGTCTTTGCAACAAAGTCCAATGTAAACACACAAGCGTCAATAACACACACACACACTCAAGAAAAACTGCCGCGCTATGAAATCCATGCGGGGCGTACCGGAGGAGATGTGGACAAACAAACACGGGACTTTCATCAAGGAGACCCCTGTTCATGTCGTTAACGTCAACCACACTCCTTTCTTCGCACTAAGTGGTTTTGTTGCCTGTACACCAAACTTCAAGTTTATTTTGAAAAGACAACATGCATACAACGTGCGTATTTTTGACCCGTACAGCGGTCACGTAGAGTGTTACTGTCCCGGTGTTGGGTTGTTTCCTGTTTTATTTTACCCTGAACCCTCAGGGACTCACTGACCTCAGCTGCTAAGTGCTCGAGTGTGAGAGTCTGTGAGGACTTGATGGTGTAAACATGAACGGGACGGCACTTTGCGGCAACACAAAACAATATTGTGTACAATTGTCTATTTATTATTATATATTTTTTTAATCACTGATTTGAACGTCTTCCTCATGAGATGAGAAGTCACTTTAAATTATATATTTACTCATTTTGTCAAAACGAAATGTTAGAGGAATGCAAGCAGAAATTATATATATATATATTATATTTTTTTTCCAATCATCTGATTTCACGTGTTTTTATGTAAATGTTTTTGATCACATGCCTCTTTGTTTAGCTTTTCTTTTTTTCTCCATGCTCACATTGGGAACCGCGTGTTTAACCCCACGTTGCAATGCATTGTGGGTAATTCCCTCAAGCAAAGTTGGCATCCAATGCTGACTTACGGAAAGGGTTCATAAAGGGCTCAAAATGTCTGCCACAGAGCCCTCGAGCACTCCACGACGTGACAATGGGACACCCCTAAACCCTCAAGGACTACAAAGTCCGTGAGTCCGTGCGGGTGGAGACTGCGATCGGGTCCGTGTCTCTTGTGTCAAGCGCCACGAAGAGGAATGTGGAGGATATTTGCAGTAGATGGCATGACACGCTTACTTTGAACATGTAAAAATATTTTTAAAATGATGCAGTTTGAACACGATATATATATATATATATATATATATATATATATATATATATATATATATATATATATATATATATATATATATTTTACATCAAGTAAAGTTTCATGAAAGCATATTTCCACCTGAGAAGAACCTTACAGAAGTCCCTCCAGCTCTGATCACATGATCACAGAGCGGAGAGACTTAAGAGTGGCCCCCGACAGCCTCTGGGCCTGAGCCATGAGGGCTGAAGGTTCAGGTCTCACCGGGGGGCCCGTCACATTCCTGCCTGCTGTAAGTAGCTCAGGCAAAGCCTGGACTATATATGCATTGACACACACACACACACACACACACACACACACACACACAAACACTCACACTCCTCCTGGGCCTTGTTCTTCCTATTGCTTCGGTCCGCTGTGGGCTGCCACAGACGGCAGTTTGTCTGTCACACAGTCTGCGCTGAGCCCGGCGGTCGGACCCCGGGGAGGGATTCTGGCTCGCGGGCGGATCAGGCAGCCGCGCTCGAGCCTCCGGTGTGATCCCGCCGCGACACGGCCCCGCCACTCTGAGAAATCAGAGCTGTGAGGTTGAGAGCTGCACTGTTCCACTTTAAAAAAATAAATAAAAAAAGAAGGTGCTACTGACTCAAATGGAGCGAGGTCCTCTAACACGACATACACACACACACACAAAGCTTTCACATCTCATTTTCACCCCATACATGGGAACGCCCGCCGATTTAAGTTAAATAACCCTGAAGAGAAAAATAGTCCCACAACCTCTCACGCGGCTTTTAATGCAACAAACATCCATTATAAAATAATTAAAAACCTTCACGTTCAGACGTAATTGTTTTGTTTTTTTCCATCAGATTTCTGGATTGTTCCAGCGCACACCGCCATGTGCTCCAATCTGTTCCAGGTATGTGGAGCACAAAATGTAAAAATCTGTCTTTCTCAGGTCAGTGGTGGCTGCGCGGAGCTGGAACAACAACATCCAGAAGTGTAGTCGACGAGCTATTTACAAAGAGACCGGAAGGGCTACGGTAACACAGAAAAATACACAAATACATAATACAAAATCAGTATAAGTATAGAAGATAGAAGAAGCTGTAACCCCAAATAGTCAACAATACCATCTCAGGAGCTTGATTCGAGGTAACGAATCAAAGGATCATCCATAAATGACAACGATGCTAATTCAAAGATCAATATTTATGAATAAGAACAGCAGATATGTTGAAAATTTATGAACGATTCTCTAGCCGGAGAAGCAGCTGTTAGCGGTGCATGAAACAGCTGTATGCCTCCCTCTTCCTCTCTCTCTCCCTCACTCTTTCTCTCTCTCTCTCTCCCGTTGACTGTCCTCGCTCTTCCCCGTCGCGTCCCTTCTGTCTGTGGAGAGCCACGACGATGAAGATGGAATTAGGACCCAAAGCTCTATTAATAACCACAAAGAGCAAGCGGGATGAGAAACCGTGTCTCTCTGTGTATTGATCCGTGTCAGTGCTACGGAGACACACACACACACACACACACACACACACACAACACACACACACACAACAAACAATGCTCAACCCAACAGCAACACGACAGTCATGTTGTATCTCGGCCAATGAAGTGGTTTTTACTGTTTTTCTTTCAGTCGACTGGAGGCCAGACTTGACCGATCATGTCAACCCTACAAAGCACGAAGACCTAAAGACAAACACACACACACACACACACACACACACACACACACACTGATTTGTGGACGACAGTTTTGAGCATTTGGACCATCGGCGCCTCGGGGTTCGGACCGCCTTGATTGCAAAACGGCAAAATGTTTCAGCACGTCTCTGCAGCTCCACCGGCTTCAGGGTTCACGTGTGCGGCGTTTTTGGATAGCGTGACGCGTCACTACATGTTCCAACGGGCATGTCAGACGCGGATCTTATCCTCTACAATACATCCTCCTGCCCCTCCAGGTCGATGGCATCAAATACTTCTCCTGCGTTTGCTTTGTGAACGTGTACATTCACGGAGGAGATAAAGTTTGAGGATTTTACTTCTGCAAGGGCGGCAGTCAAAGTCAGAATCCCGGCATCACGAAGTAAAAGGCAGACATGCATTCATTTGCATATTCATCACATCCCACGTGCATCCCGCCAGAGGCCCTGTATCCCTGTGTGTAACTAATAATGTGGGGCACGCATTTAACATTTCCCCCCGCGCGCTATTGTGCAAAGGTAAAGTGGTGACCTGAGAGCGTGCATAAATGTGTGCTAAATAGCTAATTGATAAAACTGTGACACGGGTACATTTATGAAAGCTGTTTAATGCATTTCTTGTTCTTTTCGGCGCCCGTTCCCTCGCAATAATCTATGATTATAAAGTGTTTTTTTCGGAATATGCAAATAGCTTAAGATTCATTATGTGTTGTCCGTCACATACTACGTTTGATGAATGTAATATTTTCAGAGCACTGGCTCTCAATACGTCCACATTATGCGTGTTTTCCGACACCTTGACATTATTCCGGGTTGCAGTTGGAACTCTTTTCACGCGCTTAATCTTTTTTTTTTTCCCTTCTTCTGCAAATCAGAACCGGCCTGTGTCAAGGTTGGCCGCGGTGGAGTTGAATAGAATCAAATCAAGCTCCGGCTTTGATGGCGCTGATCGGTCCTATCGTCGTACGGTAGTTTTTGGATGAACGTGGCCCGAGCGTAGTTCGTTAAGAGACTTCAAAGGGGGCTCTTTTGAAACGAGGCCATGGAAATGCCAGAGCGGCGCCGGCGGAGCGGCCCGTCTGTCCTTTTAAAGTTTGCTCTCTCGGTCTCCCCCGGCTACGTGTTAATGATGAACGGATAAGATATTTCGACCGAGCGGCGGCGCCGTCGTCGTGCATCCGTCTGCCCGCGCTCACCCCCCCTAACGAAAACCAGACATATGCGCGTGAAGGCGAAGCACGTAGGTGTGCGTCTGTGCGTCTGTCTGCCCGCCATCGCCACAGAGCGCAAATGCAACCGATTGTTCTATATTTTGCCTCCGCTGTGGATATGCAAAGGGGTCTGCGGTTAGAGCGTGTCCCGAGTGCCAGGCGATGGGCCCGACTCTTATCTAGCAGAGGGGGAAGGTTGGCTTGTGTAATTATTTTCGCTGGCTTTGATCCAGAGCAGACTCTTCTCGACACCTGTTGGCCTCTGGCTCCGTCTGAGGCCTGATAATGAGACCCACAACCGCAAGAGCGGCGCACACGCAGCGCCGCACACACACACACACACACACACACACACACACACACACACAGAAAACAAGCAGTCATTTCTTATAAATACTCAGAAGGAAAAACCTACATCTGAAAGTGAGAACGGGTGAACTTTCTGTGCGGCGGCGGCGGCGTGACGCAAGTGCAGCGGCGCGCTGGCGGAGTGACAGCCGTCGTCAGTCAGACTGCAGACTGCATTTAATTTCTCTGTGTTCTCCGCTTCCACGTCTCGCTGAGAGCCTCCGAGCGGCGGCGTCCCCCCACTGTCATTCAAACTGTGCAGACTTTCAAATGACATTGACAGTCAAAGTCTCTCCCGCCGCGCAACCGACAGAAACAGCTATTCACCGTGCTCTCTTCTTCTTTTTTTTTTTAAACACAGAAACTTATTTCTTTCAGATTTCATTCAGTTCCTGTTTCTTTTTTATTTCATGTCAGATACAAAGAGAGAGAGAGTCAGAGAGAGAGAGAGAGAGAGCTTTCTTAAAAAGAATAATAATTTAGAGAGAAAGTAATTTCCTGACGTGCTTCTCGTCCTGTCCTTTCATTTCAGTACATTTCCAAGGCTTCCCATTATTTTCAAAGAACAGTGGCGCTTTCTGCCAGGGTGAACCACAGACATACAAAGCATCAGGCATGGCCAATTTCTACAATGAGCCGCACAGAAATCCTTGTTTCTCGGCAGCTGAGAACACACAGTTCTCGGGCTATGAGCAACCTTTTGTCCGCCGTCGTCGACTCGAAACATAAATATGTACATTTGCTTCAAACTAGATAGCGACGGCAATGCGCCACACAGCTCTCCGCAACGTCGAGACTCTTCTGAACTCCTACTGTA
The DNA here is from genome assembly GCF_023055335.1 of Clinocottus analis. Taxonomy (NCBI): domain Eukaryota; kingdom Metazoa; phylum Chordata; class Actinopteri; order Perciformes; family Cottidae; genus Clinocottus; species Clinocottus analis. Next base: position 3,798,110 of record NW_027175821.1, read on the forward strand.
CCTCCCTGCAAGCGTTTTAATTGAGCCTGTCAGTTATTCTCTGGTGTTAATTTGTCAGGGTAACTGTTGGCGGGGCTGCAAGAGAGAGAATGTGTGTTTGCTCAGCCAACATACCCTCGCACAAACAGAGAAAGAACAAACGTTACACAAAACAATCACTGAAGACCGCACTAGAATATTCAATGTGTTCGAGCTGTTTCAAGTCAACGAGATGTCTGATCAAGGCTTACTTTACTACATTTTGGGGGCTTGGATCCCCCCCAGAAAAAGATCCTGGTCGATGCGAGGGGTTAATGGCAGTGTCACTTTACATACTTGTGGCGTCGCTTTTGATTTCCAGTGCAGGGGAGGATTTCCCCCGCCGCTCGCAGCGCCGCAAAACGCGTTAATGACGCTGCGCCGCAGTAACTGCGTTCAGACTCTCTTCATGTACTCTGTCACACGAGGTGACGCAGCTCTCGCGGAGCCGGAGTCGCAATCTGGTAACTTCTTTTTTTTTTTTCGGGGCCTCGTCTCATTACCGAGTAGGAGACGACCGTCGGGGCGAGCAGATGGCGACGGACGTCAGCGGGTCTTTGTTCAGCTTCCTAAGCGATGTCTTCACTCGCTGCAGCATCGGGCCGCACAACGTGGCGTGTCCGTTGCCACGCCGCGCTATTTATATGAAGGAAAGAGCATCCGTTTGTCACAACAGATAACGAGTGGGTTGTGACAGAAAGGCTTAACGTGACTGACTAACGACCGGTTCTAGATTTGTAAAAACAAGAAGTGTTTAACAGTTCTGCTATCGGTACTTTAGACGTTGCGTAGTGAGATCTCTTCGTCTCAAACCTCCTCTCTCTGTCTCTGAGTGCTTTACTCTGACTGGCACACACACACACAAACACACACATCAAAACAGGCTCAGTACAGTAGAAAAACATCTAAAGTGTGGCTACGTTTTACTCCAGGAGATGCTGAGAACTCTCGTCGTATCAAACGCAATAAAACCCTCACAAGGAAGCTGGCAATTTATCAAAACAGTTGGCGAACAAGCAGAGCGTGAATCTGCAGAAACGCACAGTTTGACTGTTCGCAGAGCAGCCGTCGCCCTCGTCCACACTGCAGGTGACGTTGTCTTATTTGATTATAAGAATAGACTAAGAAATGAAAGCTGATTTTCACTTAATTAACTGCATAGCTGTAAATGCATTTTAAATATTTTTAAAAAGTTCTTTGAAACTGCTCAAGAAAGATGTCGATTCTTATCTTAATTAATCGTCTTTTCTCACAACATTATAAAAAAAGAAACCGTTAAAAGGATTGATAAGTGAACTAGAATCGATAAAATCCTAACGATACCCATCAATCACAAGCGGAAACGTAAACTTGTATCTTCGTTTATTCCGTTTGCAGCATCCTCGGTCATTTGTTCGGTTTCTGCAACAAAACTTGATCAAGCTCATCTCGTAGTATCTTCGTCTCTATCGACTGCACTATGTTCTCACTGTCTAACGTTTGCCGATGCGCTCAGACGTGTTTATCACAGTTTTTTGACTAAACCAGACGAGGCAAAAAAGCTCCTTTCAGCTGAGAGGCACTGCCGAGTTGGATGCATTTGAATCACGAGTGCCACCTTTCCTACATCTAACTGACTCTCGTTACAATAAATGTCGATGAGTAACGTTTACAGAGCAGCTTTGTCACCAGCCTGCTTCTCTTTTCCTCGCTGGAGCTGCTACCGAGCATGCATTTCCTCCCTCCCACCCCGAGTCGGCCATTAGCCCGCTCAGACACTCTTCTCAATTTGATCCAGGCCTCGTGAGGGCATCGGTCCTCGTTGCTGGAGTGTTGTAAGGAGATCCAGTCACCACCACACCCTCGGGTCTTGTCTACAGTTTGCTCTGAAATGTCGTGGTTAAACACAACACCTCTCCTGGGGCTCGATCAGGGTCCGGACAGTTCCCAGTTTGTGTGTGTGTGTGTGTGTCTTATCTTTACTAATGCTGCCATTTTGTTGGGCGTTACCACGTACACTGTCTAACTGAAAAGGATATTTTGTCATATTCAAAGCAGTCAGTGTTATAAAAACCTATTTAAAATCAATAGAGAAAAGAAAATACATGGTGCGCCGAAAGAAAACTGGTGCTGAAGGTCCTTATCGACCTTCAGCACCTGTATCAGATGAGGGTCACCTCATCAGGACGCGAGCTAAAGCTCAAAGTTCATACTCGCCATAATGAAGAGCGCCAAAAAATACATAATTGCGGCCCGGGCGTCGTGCACCTCTGCATTTTAGTCACCATGCCCATCAGAGCTTTTCAGATGTTTCAGGTAGTTTACAGTCGTATGAAGTGTTAACATGTCTCTAAGAAGAATGCCGATTTCTTTTTTAAATGCTTTGGAAACCGGAGGTCTTAAGAAAAAAATCTACATTTTGAGTAAATATTTTGCAGGCTAAATCAAATTCTAAATCATTTTTTCCCTGTAATGCATTTAATACTTACTTTACAGCGTTTGTACGAAGGCAACAAAGTAGTCCATGGATATGAGTCCTCTGGCGTTTTGGATAAAAATGCAATGACAGACTCGGCGTGAGTATAAACTTTATTTTCCACAAAAGGTACCACTAGTCATTTGTTCTAGCTGCTATTATTTTTAAACTACTGGATATGACGTCATTGCGTCTGAGATATGGATCCTGTGCTGCGCCGTGTTTTACGTATTGTATACAATTATTTGGACTCCTGTAAAGCAGATTGTCTCTCGGAGACATTAACATTTTTTTCAATGTGAAATAACGTGTAAGAGACGTTTATTCATCAGAGAGACGAACTGTCCTTCTTCGGCCTTAACACAAAATGGGCGATGACCCTGAGTGTGCAGAGAACCTACGATGTCCTTCATTGCAGCTGAATACAGGAATTCAATGCGCCTCAACTTCGAGTACAAGGACGCAAAATGTTTCAGAAGCCCACGTGTCTCAGCCTTGTGAACAATTCCCCTTTTAGCTACGCAAAGCCAACATCAAACCTTCACGAGGATATTTCTAAAAAAGGCTTTGTGTCTCAAAATGTGGCGGACGTACTCTACCTACGTGTGTCTATAGTCGGACGAGAAGAAGATGCATGTTTGTGGGAACTTCTGAGAGCCAAACAAACCCCCCCCCACAGTATCTGCACGCAGACAGACGCGTGAACTTTGACTGGTTCTTGCTGCATTTGACGAAGCAGTTTTGCTCGGCAAAATAATCCCACTTAAGAGGAAACACAACGTGGCATCAAACAAAAAGCACAACAGCGCGGCGCACGGTGTGCAAATTAAGCTGCTCGACGCAACGCTCCACATGAGAGGGAGCGTGCAGCGGCTCGGGGAAACTGCAGCTCTTGTTCTTTCAATTAATGGGGCGTTTCGCTACCCACATAAACATCGTACCTCTCGGCCCGATGTGTTCTCGACTGCTGCGATTATACAACGTCTTAGCGTGTATCGAGTCGGCTCTCCGACAGGCAGAAATCAAACCGGGTTCAGAGCAGTACAGGAAGGCACTCGGCGAGTGTGATGAGAGACGAGAGCCTCCTGCTAACACCTGTGACAAATCCTGCTCAACTGAAGGTAACAGGAAGCCTCCGGATGGTGGGAGAGAAGAGCAGAAGAATGAGAAAAAAGGGAGACGGAGACAAAAACGAAGGCTTGACCTGAAAGGATAAAGAGGCTGTTTCAAATCTCACAGTTTTCTGTTTCTGGTTATTCGTGTCTGTGCATCAGCTTTGAGGCTCCCAAGAGTTGTTTTTTAAAATATGCATATTCGCTGAAGTTCACTCACGTCCAATTCCCTCTGCGGGCTACACAGTCCTACACACCCTCCCATCCACGCTCGTACTAAATACTATGTCTTTTTTTGGGCCTTTGCCCTTTTCCGTGCACACAAACAGTGCAGGTTGCCGGTTTGCCGTCGTCTTGGAACAACAACACGCAATGCGAGGTCGTTTAAAACCAGAACACCCGTCATTACCGGACCAGTGGTTCAAAGTGCCGTCTCGTCCATTCACCCAGTCGTTTGTGCAAAGCTAATATGCTAATGTGGTTTCATTTTGACTATGCAAACACAAGACTCTTCACATCTAACGCGGACATTCTTTAAAGGGCGTGGACTGGGTCATGCAGTTATTAAAGCTGCATGAACTTGTGAACTCTGTCTCGACTTCAGAGCGGCGATACAGCCACTTCAGGAGGGGAGCGGCACGGCCCGCACGGGCGAATGCTTGTCATCTTCCTCAGAGTGGCGCAGGAGGAAGAGGAGGTCGTGGCTGCCATTAATCCACTTGGACTGCTTTGAGATGACAAACAAACCGGCGCTGTCACACATCGGCGACATCTCGACGGAGCAGATCACAGACGCAGCTATGTTTACAAATTGAAAAGGTGGGGTTGTGGGGGGGGGGGCAGGCGAAACAACGAAATCATTCAGCGAGCGTGTGCACTTACCTCGACTGCACAAATGAAAAATAATGACAGTCACTACAGAGGTTGACAGGTAGGAAGCAGCACGAAGGGATTGTGATGGATGCAGGAAAGGGGGTGGGGGCGGCTCTGGGGAAAAGGGACAGGTAGCAGTACAGCACCCACGAGACGCAGCGGGTGGGGGTGGGGTGGAGGGCAAGAGGAGTGAGTGACGGGGTGGTGCCGTTAGTCGGCTCCTCTTCAGGGGAGCCCTGGAGCGTGTTCTGTTAAGTAAACAGCTGCAGCGACGAGGGCTCCTCAAATATTAATGGGGCGCGATCCCCTCCACTCACCTCGTTCAAACTGACCCCCCCCTCCTCCGCCCACGCCGCAGACGGGAGCAGACACCTTCAGCCCACATCAAGGCCCAACAAAGCGGGGATTAAACTAAGGGCACGCCGGCCACAGAGAGGCCAACCCCAACCTCACCCCCTTGCTCATTGCCTACCTGTGCCGTCGCGAGGCAACATATTATCCTGCTTATGAAAACATACTAAAGCCCAGTTCACCCCCACCACCCCGGCCTACATCTGTGCTCATCAGATGGGGATGAATTATAAATGAAAGAGTGCTCAATCTGAGAGGATCGATTTTAACGAGGTCTGGGTTAGCCATGACGGTTCTTCTCCCCCTCCGTGTTTGTTTTTACCGACCATCTTCCGGGACGCTCTCGGGCGCCCGAGGTCACGTCTCTGGAAAAGAAAAAGGAAACAATCTCGAGGCTGAGCGTTTAAAAAAAAAAGCTCGGAAAGGAAGCGTTATCTACTTTCACTGCCATTGTTTTTGCGAAGTCGCTAAAAGCTAGCTGATGAGGGGCGCCGGTGAACGAGCGAGACTCTGTTCTACCTCCTGTGATCGACCCGCCGCTCCCCGACACCCACCCTCATCACCTCTCCACTGACAGGCGGACCGGGGGAATTTGCTGAGGAGGAGTAATGGAGCTTGTCGGAGAGCTCCCTGCTTCACACCACTTAGCCTCTCAGCCAGGGTGGTGGGAGATGTAGGGATGTAGGATGTGTGGGGTGGTGGTGGTGGTGGTGGGGGGGGGATGGAGATGTGCACCACTGACGAGGCTCCACCGGGACCAGGAGCAGACTCCTCACCACCCAAACATTTCTCCTCACATCAGTCACGCCACGCGGGCAGAGAAGCGTGCAGCCGCTTCTTCCACCACCTCCTTTTTTCCCTACTTCCCTTCGTTAACCTGCTCGCTTCTGGCTCGCCCTTGGGGCCCCGGTGCCCTCTTCACACACACACAAACACACACACTCCCGCTGGGCGAACAAGGGGTGTACCTGCATCTTCAATAGTTCCTGGTCGACTGCTTCAACGGAGGCTGCGGCTGAAACCCTGAACAGTGAAAGTGGTGTCGTTTTTTTTTGTTTTTTTTTAAGTGAAAATATGACTGCTGTTTCCAATCTGGGGAAACGGAGCGAGATCAAAGTACGCGATATAACGTAGGATGACATCAGCCCCAAACCATCAAGACACGGTGACATTTTAAACTTGTGTCACTGTGTTAATAAAATACTTAATCTCTTGGGGGGGCCTACGTGCCAAATACATGTTTGAATAGGTTTATTTTTACATTGACATAATCTCTATTTCGAAAATACACAAATATTTTTGATGACTCATGTTAAACACGGGGGCACACGTCAAATGATCCCATTTTTTATTGTTACTCCCTGAGACGTCCTCTTCCGACAAGTCCTTTTGTTTGAATTTTAGGAAAATAGGTCATTCGTCAGTGTCAGAGTGAGTCATTACGAGTGTGTCTGATCTGCCAGCTCTTTGGGGAGCCGACGTCTTGACGTCTTGCCGCCGTTCAATCAGCTTCTGTAGCCCAGCGATCTCTTTCCGTTGTCCTCAGAAGAAATAAAGGTTCACCGACCGAGCATCCGCTTCTGCAGCTGGCGTTAGAAGTCGAAAAAAAAACCTTGACGATGATTCATGTGTGTGTTGATTTACCGGTGCTCTCCACTAAGGCCATCTTTCAAAGCTTTTACTTCTCTAGCTCGCCTCATTACAGCGAGCTGCTGACATTTAAAACCGCAATGGTTCGAAGGCTTGCGGGAAATGGCATTTGTTTAAGATGTTTAACAACCATTGAATAAAAGACCAATTTAGAGTGTTTATAAAAAAAATGTACCGTCATTATTGAGGGAACTGCACAGCATATAAAGTCATGTCCCCCGGCTGGATTTCTTGCAATGCTATAGTGGTTTGGCTGTATAAATGGCAGCCGCAACTCCACCACTATTAGGCATTAATGGACTCATAGTTCATAATTATTATTATTTACTTTGGTTTATGACACAGCCTCAGCTGTACTTTGAGCTCAGTGCTAATAACACTAAGCTAAGATGGTGAACTTATCAGTACTTTAGCATTGTCAGTGCGCGCTTGTTAGCATGCTGAGATTAGCATTCAGCACAAATATAAAAGGAGGACGTTGTCACTTCACCGATTGGCTTGTGGACTACCGTTTGGGAAGCCTCGAGCATTTCGGCCGTCGCCATCTTGGTTTTTCACCATTTCAATCAAACAGAAATGACACAAGAGGGTGGAGCCAAGTATTACCTAATGTTTAAATAAGACATTTTTAGGCCACCAAGATGTTACGATTAACTGTCGTGAACTGAAAGCACACTGAACGAGTTAAAGTATGTACGATGAAACCACTGACAACGCTGTGGTAGCAACCTGTCAATCACAAGGTAGACCCGCCCAAGACCGAGATGTACTAATCTAATAATTAACTAAATTAACTTCATGATGTGTTGAAGACTTGAACCTTGAGAGTGAGACCATTAACTCATGTTTACTTTGTTTAATGAGAGAATGAAGTAGTCACTTTCTCATAGACTTCAATACAATCCGACTTATTTTTGCCACCAGAGGAGTCGCCCCCTGCTGGCCGAGAGAATTAATACAAGTTCAAGGCACTTCCTGATTTTAGACCCTGAAGTTTTAGACCCGGAGATTCTAGTTTCACTCCATACATACAAAGATATGGTTTAGAGAGGGAAAAAAGCAGCATTTATGTTGGTAGGAGAACCACAGGGTCTGACATCACATTACTGTCACCTTTTGCCACTCAGAGAAGACCCTAATAACTCTCTGGATAGCAAGAGCTCAGTGTCAGGGAAAGGTCAAACACAGGTCACGTTAGGGGGGTTAAACAAATGACAGTTGGGTCGGTTAAAAAAAAAAAAAAAAGAAGTTAAACTCGGTTACATATTTATATTGTCGTAAATAAGCCATGAGATCCCAAAGATGTGAGATCAGCCCCTCTGCCCTGCCCGGCCCTGACATGGCGGTTACGTCTGCGTGGCTGAGCACATGTTGCGTAAGTGTTTCAATATTTCATAGGCCCCAAATGAAAAATGCATCTCTTTGAACTGTAAGTGCATCGGCGGCGGACGAGGGCGAGCTGGTGGGGTCGCCAGGTGGAGGAAGAACTATAAAATGTTGGCGACTGAGCAGAAATAAAACGGGGTCGCCTCTCACTGCTGATATTTATTCCATCTTTCTCCCCTTTTAATTTACACGGGAAAGATCCTTCGACATCAGAATACCTGGCTGAGGCAGCAGCTGCAGCCAGGAGAAAATGAGACGCCGTTGTATGAAACCGCAAACCTGAATGAGGTTCAAACTATTTAGACCCGACTGAGCCGACTGCAGAGTGCACTTTTTTTTCGGGAAAAGGATGCTTTTCATAAACAAGGAGACCTTGAAGATTAATTCTGGAGCAGGTTGTCCCTTGCCACAGCCTGCCAAACGGTGTGCACAAAGAAGGGGATTGACAAGCGAACACCTTCAGGTCTTGCTGGGGTTGCCCCCACAGAGCTGAGCTCAAATAACTTCAGGTCGAGGAAGCGATAGCTTTGAGTGAAAGGGAGAGGGAACTTTTCTTTTTTTTTTTTTTTGTTGCCGCCACAACATGTCAGCTGCAGAGGCGGGCTTTGGATGTATTCTGAATACGCCCGGCCTGGAGTGAGGGTGAAAACAAACCAAAGTGACAACTATAAGAATAGCCTCCATTCTCAAAAAAAAACCACGCCCCCGTTAATGGCTGTTCAAAAACGAAGGTCCTGCGTCTGCATTGATTCAGCTCGCGGTATCGTCTTTGATTGAAGAGCACTGTGGGCGTTTCTGAAGAGCAGATCTGTATCGTCCATTAAGTGGAGAAAAGCCCCACATGATGTATGGGGATGCTGGGAGATTCATTTAAAAAAAGGAGCTCATTAGCTCAAAGAGCGCTGTGCTCATGTCAATATGCTGCGTTCACTCTTTACCATCTCGCCTTGCCTCCTTTCCTTCCTCTCCACTCTCCTCCTTCTCTTCTCTTCCTTCATACTGTCCGATCATTTTCTTCCTTCTCCTCTTCTTTTCCTCTCCTCTGCTGTACTTCCCCTCCTTTCCATTCCTCTCTTCTCCTCTCCTTTCATCTCCCCTCTACCCTCCACTCCTCTTCTTCTTTGCTCTCCTCCTCTGTCCCCTTGCCTCCTCTCCTTTATCCTTTTATTTCCATTCCCGCTGCATTCTTTTGCTTTCCACTCATCTCCTGTCCTTATCTTTCCGTTCCCCTCCCCTCCATTCTCTCCTTCTCTTCTTCTTCTGCGTCCCGGCTGATGCACCAGCCATCAGACGTTGAGCGAAACAAAGGCTCCTTCTCTCAGCTGGAGCTGGGAGGAGCTGTCAGTCCCTTCAGCTCTGTTTGATGATAGCATTTCAAATGACACTTTGATCCTCACTCCGCACTGTTTGTTTTTCCTTCTATGATGAAATTCAGCTCGAGAGGCGTGCAACAGGGCACATCATTAAAACGTGGCTCAAACGCGAGCAGCCACGCTCGTCCCTAGAAACCGCTCGTGACAATCTTCTGACACATCGGCGTAGAGGAACAAGACGGGGTGGGTGGCAAAGGGATCGCAGAGAAGAACGGGAATCTCGGGCTCAGCCCGCAGATAACGCTGCGCCGAGTTGACACCGAAGCGGTATCGAACCTCGGCTCATCTCTCTGACGAAAAAAAAAAAGAGGCTGAATGAGAATAACTGGATCTAATGAGGCAGATCTGTCAGAGCTAAGTGTTGTCTGTGCTGTGAGAAGCGTAAACCACATATTCCTGTCTGAATGCTTAACCACATATGAGAGCGTATGGAAATGCATACTTGTACAAACTTCAATTCAAATCCATGAAAGGTTTTTCTTTAACGACTCAGACAGCGTCGTTCAAAAGGAAAACATTCACGACATAGCACAACATGTTTGTGACAAAAAGTTTTAAAAAGCAGAGCGAACCAATCCTCCTCTCCTCGGGTTTTTTCACAATAATCATAGACACGTCCCGTAATCTTAGTGAAATTAGCCTTTGTTTAGGAATAAAAAAAAGTGGAAATGTATAAGATCAACAGCATAAAAGTGTGTGTCTGAAAGAGTCGGCTCTTTTCTCTCTGGGTGATAATTCTGCTATTGAAGGTTTCCAGAGCCGCAGCAGAAATCATATGCAAATATCCGCCCCATGGTGCGCCGGCTGGCTGACACATTATCAGCAGAGAGACAGACGTCGCAATTTTGGTTGTTTTTTTTTTGAGTGCGGTCAAATCAAAAGACGGAGGCGCGATTTAAAAAAAAAAAAAAAAAGGTGTGCCGTGAAGCGCGTGAGACAACGGGAGCACAGTTAACAGGATGCCAGCCCCGTCGGGAGAGAGAGGGAGGGGGGAAAGGCTGCCGAGGCCTCCTGCGGAGACACGAGCGCCTGGCAACCTACATAGAGCCCGCCAAGATAAGAGAGGCGGTTTGAAAAAGCCAAACAATGAAAACTGAGAGCGTGTAAAAACCAAAACATGAAATGAAAAAAAAAAACCGGGGGTTTATCTGGGTGAAGAAAACAAAAAAAGGGAAATGATTGTCGGGAAGAGGTGATGTCATGTTGTTTCTCTTTCAGCGCTCTGCGGGCCGCAGAAAGACAACCACGGCGATTATTATTGCCGCTCACCTCCTTTACTTTGGTTTCCCCCAGGTGAATTACCTCAAGTGATGATTCAGGGAAGAGTTTCTCAACCCACCGCTTCATATTCGAGACCCTTGGATTCAATTTGTTTGAGTTGTACATAAAAAAAATAGGTTTGAATTGATCCAAGCTCTTGAAACCTTCACTCAAAAGGCCACTCCTTACACTCCAGACCAGCATTGCCCCCCATAGGCCTTAGTCATGGGGGACATTTTGATTTTAGGTCTCTTGTATCGTGCATGCTGGGTCACTGTCGGATTATTAGTAACACCTGTGCTTTTTAAGACAAATAAAACATGTATACGCTGTGAGAAAGGCATTTTTTTTTTTGCAGTTAAACTCTTTTCTAACGCATATAAAGGAACTATCTTGTCATGCCGAACGCACAATCGTGGCACCAAATAAATTGAGAAGTGACCGCAGGAAGATTTGTGGATATAAGGAAGACAATTTGTCTTTGTAAAGTACAACCGGGTAACAGTAGCGCTAAATTAAGTCACGTGAGCTTGTATCAGCTTGAAATTAACGGGAAACACCATTTCTACTACATATCTTAAAATAAGTGTTCAAATTCATTTGAATAAATAACATGTTAGTTCAAGTTAGTGTGACTTTTTTTTTTTTAATAAAAATGTGCCCATTCAGCAAGAGTCCCGAGTATCTGTGGTTACAATATTCACAACTTTTTCCTGCCTGACAGCCTTCCTCTAGACACCTTATTTGCAGTTTCTTTGTCCCTTTTTCAAGGTGCTATTCAGAGTGTTAATATAGCAACAAACAACTAAATGATATGCAAGGATACAGTGGAGAATTAAATAAACACAACGCTGTAATGGACGTCTGGTTTAGACACTTAAAAACTTCCACATTCACGAGACATGTTCGATATTGTACAACCACACGTTAAAATATCTGCACTACATACCATATTTCAGGCATCTAACCAAAAATAACATTAACAAAACACTGACTTGAGTCGTTCTTATTGGCCGATTCTCTTGCAGAACAATATTTACAATGTGTATGCTATATTTGTACAACACATTCCAATTATTTGCTCACACTTTTCTGTTTCTGTCTCACACTGAAATAGAGGCTCTGGATATCTGACACTCGATCCCCCATTACATTCACTTGCAGTCCATGTCATCTTAATGCAGCAGCAAACTGCACATAAACATCTAATTTATATTTGCCTTTGGTGATCCACCGTTCCACCAGCTGCAGACTGGATAATGAGAGGAAAAAACTAAGAAGGGCGGCACCACCGGTGCGTCTGCTGGACCTGGATGTGTCGGTGCTTACAGTATGTGTCTATAGCTGCACATGACGCGTCTTCCTCAAATAATCTCCCAGGCTGTTCGCTGCAAAGAGACACTCTCCTCTTTTTTTTGGCTCCATAGCATCTCAGTATTGTCAGTATTACGCCGCTTTATTAGGTATCAATCTGCACGACAGTTTGCCAGCCCAGCAGAGTGCTCAAAAAGTACCCGAAAAAACCTCATTACGAGCGAACCGAGAAGTGACGCGTAATGATAAAACGCGGCAATTAAAGTCAAAATCAAATTACTAGCTGATAGAAGAAGATGTGGTAATGGCGGGTAAACCCCATCGTGTCTGGTAAACGATCCTCGGAGGAACCCATTGGACATGGCAAAACTGCCTCTCCCCATCATTAAGTTATTAGATTAGCTCGGGGCAGCGAGTAAACAACTTCAGACATCTCGCAGCAGGCACGCGTCCTACCAGCCCCCCCTCCCCAGCTCTTATTGGATTACGACGGGAGACTTCTGCACAAGACAAAACGACTCCATGGAGAGCGCGAGGCGAGGGGGGATGATTATTGGAAAGCGGATGATGTGAGGCCTGCCCGGGCCAGACGCCCGCAGCACTTTGGATCAAGCGGACGGCTAACGAGCAGGAGACGGGGAATGGATGCAGAGGGGCACGCGAGATCTGATTTTGATTATGGGCTGCGGGACGGACGGAGACAGGAGCGCGGGTCTGCCGGGTCCTGCATCATCCACCTCCTGCCACATCTCGTTTGGGTTACTGCCACGGGTCGAATGTCCATTCAGCACTATCGGAGACAAATGAGGGCAAACATCTGTCAAGGTCAACAGCCGCCTCCACCGGGGGCCACGGGGGAGAGGGTCCTGCCTTTTCTAATGCCTTATACACTTAGAGTAATTAAAACCCGTCCAGAAGAAGCGGGGGAAGTCGATAGAATTTTTTGGAGACTGCTAATGAGATGCTAATTTGTTGGCCCGCTAGGAATAAGGTATGAGGAACTCAAGGACACAAAAGATGTATTTTTTCACACTTCTGTTGAGTTAACTTTTTCAAATATGTCATGTGTGTGTGTTTGCGTGAGTGTGTGTGTACGCCCTGACGGTTATTCTGCATGTTTGTCGAGCAGGGGGGCGGGGGGGACCGGCGGGTTGCTCGTTGTCTCTTTATATATCGGATAAAAAGATATGAGCATCCTTTCAAGCGCCTTCCAAACTCCCGCTCACTTACAGAGCGCGGCCCCCGTGAGCTCAGAGTAAAGTGGAGAAAGCTCCCCCGCCTCGCAGCGACGAGTGAAGCCACATACAGATTGCCCTCATGCAGCCTGAAAGTAGTCCAAGTCCAGACCTGTTTTCGAACACCCCACTGAGCCAGCCCTTCTATGGACTCATTGAGTCATTCCACGAGCGCCAGGCTGGCTGTCCCACTTTCTTTTTTTTCCAGCAGATATCACACAGACTATCTGATATCTGCACATGCTCACGCCGCTCAACTTTCCTCGCCACATGTTCGACTACACAAGCAATCGGACCGGCCCCGTCCTCTCATGTGTGTGTTGACCGGGTTCACTCTTTTTGGGACTTGAGTGCGACTGCCCCCCCCCCCCCCTCGGGGCTGCAGGGGAGCGAGCGGAGGCCGTGAGGAAAACCGAGCAGACAGCGCTGTGGTCTTGTTGTCTCCGATGGCGCTGCTGCTCATTTTCTGATGTGTCATTTTACACACAACAAATTAGATTTTTTGCTTTTGACTCCGTACGCGACAACGACCCCAACAAATGGCTTCTAAAAGAAAAAGTTCAATAAAAGCTTGTTAACAAAGGATAATCTAATTTCTGATCCGCAGTCTCGGGGATGAGCGGTAGCAGCGCCGCTCCGAAGGACATGTCGCCGGGGAAAATAACAACAATTAGAGCTGCCAATCACCCAAAGTTGCTTTTTTTTGAATGAGTTCGCCGGGCAGTTGTGCAGAGGATACAGACAGAGGAGAAAGGTGAGGGAGAGAGGATGATATAAGCGCTTCAGTATGAATCACAACGTAAATCTGTGCTCAAGTCAGCTGCGCCGCAGTGTGCAGACATTGGCCCCTGTTCAAGGTGCTTCTGGCTCGTTTCTTTCTATGAATATGTGGAGGCAGAATGTGGGGACAGATGCAGGATGCACGACATTTTGATGCCATTTAATTAGTGTGCCCGGCTAATATTAGACTCAAGAGAAAACGCTGTAGCCGGAGTTAGCAGCTAACCGCCAACAACCGAGAATAGCAGAAATATTGGAGCGACAACGAGGTCCGAGCCATCTGAGATTACACACTGAGGCGGCGTTATGGCGCAATTGTTTGGTTCAATGAGAAAAAACAAAGTCTTAAGAGTGAAATCTCTGTGTGAAATGCAGCTATTGTTGTGGACTTGTTGCAGCCTTGAAGTTGCACCGGGTCAGCTCACGGCTCAACTCATACAGCACAACACTTCCCGCCTCACTTCTTTGTGTCTTTATAATTAAAGTACGTATTTTTAAGCACTCCAGTGCGCAAACAATAATAATAATAATGAATGAATTCCTTCGTCACGGAGCAGAAAATGATTTAACCTTTGTTTTTTTTTGGAAAATGTCTGTTTTTTAGATTGATAAATGGTCAAAAACGGTCAATTTGCAACCCGTCTCCTCGAATATACAGCCTCTAATGTGCAACAGGCATTTTGAAACTATTATGGCATTTTCTATCAACAAAATGAGGAAATGTTTTTAATGAAAGCATCAGCTAATATTGATACTAAATAGATTTGCAATATTTGATCTTGCAATACAATCTCCAGTCATATCTTCTACAGCAGTATTACACTCAATAACGGTGACATCTCGGCACTCACAGCACTTCGTCAAGGTGAATTGCGGGCGGCAGTAAATGTCGGACTTCCTTTTCGGGGGGGAAATATTAACAGAGAAGAAGCAGCAATTACATTTATTTTGAAAACGCAGTAGTGCCTAAACAAATAAGTAGTAGATAAATGTCCTTTAGAGGCTACAGGGATGCTATTTGAGGTTGCAGGCTTACAGTAAATCCCGACCTAAGCTATGAGATATTTTTCGCTATATTTCAACATCATCTAGATTTAGTACCTCCAAAGTGTAGGTTAAACTTTCGCTTTCTATTTCTACACGTTTTATTCCCTGTGTGTTTAACAAAGTCATGTCATAACTCCATGTGACAAGTAAATCTTGATGTGCAAAATCAGCACACTGCCCCTTTAAGACTGTCCACTTGATTAAAACTCTGCAATAAATTCCACGTATCCACTCATCTCAAAGCTGTGCAGCAACACATACTAATGCACTCCTTGGAAATATCGGGCTCCCGTCATTTATTTTCTAAATTAAATTCTCGGCATGCACAAGATCAGCCTCTCATTTGAAGAGATTAGATTTAAAGATGGCCGTCCTGCACGGCTTTGGAGATTCTCATTTTGAACAAAATTGACAGCGCGAGGCCGTTGAGCGCGAGGCAAGCGCAGCACACGGGGGAAGATGATGTTATGATCTCGCTAATGTGAATCAAAATGAAATCCAGGCGTCTGTCCCGTATCGGAGTGGATGCTGCAGTTAATCCATTACGTGATGGTTCCCTGGTTTACGATAAAGAGATCAGATCGGGCTCATTAGATTGGCAAATGGCATATGAGAGCCGCATCATTAGCAAATCCTAATGCCTTACCTATTTCCTGGTATTGATCTAAAAGAAGCCTTACGTTAAAGCAGCCTGTCATCTCACCGCTTAAGAAGGAGGGCGGAGAGAGTGAGAGAGAAGGAGAGATTACTTTTTTCTATTGTTCAGAGAAGTTTACTTCAAAAGGGTAAAAACCTCTGGTGGAGTCTAAGGCTTGGGAAAGGAGAGCAGAGCAGGTGGAGCTGGAAGGAGAGGGGGATGGAGAGAGCACTCGGAAAGATGGGAGATAGAGGAGTGGAGAGGGGCAGCCCCTTTGATCTCTGGCAGAAGCGAGCGCATGGAGAAAAGAGACAGAGAGCGGCAAAGGAAGATTGCAAACAAGGCATGCACTCAATTCCCAATAGCGGCACGAACACGAGGAGAAGAGACAGACCGAGGGAGAGAGAGAAGGAGAGAGGGAAAAGAGTCAAGCAGATTGAGCGAGACAGAGATGGAGAGAGAGAGAGAGAGAGAGAGAGAGAGAGAGAGAGAGAGAGAGAGGATGACAGGGTCAGAGCGAGAAGAGAAGAAAAGGAGGAGAAAAATGAAGTAGAGGGAAACAGATAAGACCAGGATGTTAAAAGGATTTCAGTCCGGGGGCTGTTTGGGGAGTTCTCTCAAGTCCTATGCTAAAGCAATTAGCATTGAACCCCTTCTAGGAAAGTGCAGCCAAACCACAGAGGCAGTCTCTAACATAGTTAGTGTGTAACAACCAAGTCAAGCAAACCCCACGGTCCCCATTAAACCACAAGTTTTAATTGGCGTGTCAGGATGGGGCTGCGTTTCACAACCCGTGAATGTGCGCTTTAAGAAAAAAAAATAAAAATAATTAAATAAAAAGTCGGCTCAGTGAGTCTGCACACCCCCGGCTTCAAGTGGAAACCCCGAGACAGTAAACAGAGCTGCCGCGCTGGACTGAAAAAGGCCTGTGTAGCGTGATAACGAAAGCCTGATATTCAATGTGAAAGAGATACTTCATAACATCTGTTGCTAATGCAGCTGCACTGTTGAATAGAAAGTTGTGTACGCCTTTGTTGTCGGGGAGTTTACTTGAAACCAGTTCTTAAAGTTTACAACCCTCACGGCCGAATGAAGCCTGGTTGCTGAAGCGCATCCAACTAACTCCAAGCTACCAAGCTAGCTGAGGCTAACAAGCTAGGTTGCTGCCAGCCAGCTAACGTCAACCCCGCCGCTGTCAGATATTCCACTACACTATAATTCCTAATATCCCATTGAAAATGTACTGCAGGCGTACAATGAACCTCACAGCAAGCCTTATTATTTGTGCAATATTTGCATAATTTGTTTTTCATAAAGCACTAACGCCACAAACACGGCCGAGTGGTTAAGTTTAGCGACTTTAACTAGCCCAGGTGACGCCTAGCAAATAGCCATGCATTTAATTATCCATAGACTTTAAGCATCACTCAATCTGCACAGTTAATCAGGAGCCAGCAGTCCGCTAGCTTAGCTTAGCTATAGGACTGGAAACAGCTTGCTTATCTCTCTCCAAAAGGTAACCAACTGTGCATACTAGCACCTCTAAAGACCTCTAAGCCAACCAGCTGTTGCATGGCAGCTTCATATTTACAGAAAGCAGTTCCAAGTTCCTCATTTCACTTCAACGAAATAGAGGTTAGAAAGGCAATAAGCAGAGCTCCTAAGACCTCGAACTATTCCAATTATTAGGCTTTAATAAAGGTCTTTGTTGCTGCTTGATTTAAAGTTTTCTTAAACACTCGAGAACTCGGATGGGAACTTTGAGAAATTGGGTTCAGCCAAGAAGAAGAGAGAAAAAGCGAGGAAGCAGCAGAGTTCTTTAAAGTGTTCAGCAAGCGGATAGCGATTTAATGGTGTCACACAGTTCCTGCTGACTTCACTGTCCACTCGCTGGCTTTCAGAAGTCACCTGCCTCCTCGTTGTTTCAGCTGACAGCAGTTGAACCTCGGCGTCTCCGGGTTTTTTGACGGTTCCAACGCGTTTTTACATCATCGCTGCACTGAGCCGTTCCACCGCACACATCTGTGAGCCAGAACCAGTCACACCAGTCCGTCTCCTCTTGACCTCTCTCATCTGCCAGCGCTTCCCAGGAAACCGCTGCTGACTGGCGTTTTTTTTCCCACCCTGTGAATACAACAGTCTTCACCGACTGCAGTGCGTCAAATTCTCGGGAGGCTGTCACTTTCTGGAAGAACATGTCTGGCACCGACAACCACACTACATCTAAAGTCACTTTAACCACATGTCTCTCTGCCTTTTCCTACATTTAGTTGAACAGCAGCTGAGTGTCTCTGCCCCTGTCTGCGTGGCATTACGCTTCTGCCTTTTTTTTTTTGCATTTGTGTGACTCACAGTCTGGAGGAGTGGGGCCGCTGACGTGAAGAAGGAAAAGGAGCCAAGGCGGCGGATAACTTACTGTGCTGATTTGTCAGTTATCAGTTTAAAAATGAAAAAAAAAACCTTGCGTGGTTGAGATCAACTGTGCTCACTGCTTACCTTGGAATATGGCGGCGTTCTGGATGATGAGACGTTTGAGTTGGGCACTGACAACCTGCAGACCAGACTCCATGTTGCTCCGTGCGGCCACCTGATACCGCTCCTCCATTTTCTTGGAACAGCAGGTCGGGCCTTTGGTTTGGCACACCTGCAGATCCGCACCTGGCAGGAAAATCAGCAGAGACACAAGGCTGGATGAGGCGCAAGGGAAGGAGCTGCAAAGACACTTTTGTTTAATACAAATTTTAAAAAAAAGAAGCCTCCCTCCTTAAAATAAAAGACTCAGCTGCATCCTCTGCATGCTAAACACTATCTACAGCAGATTGCGCAGCCTTAATGAGCGCGTGATCATTATGTAGAGGCTGTCTTTTTTAGCGGGGCCGGAGTCATAAATACATTGCTGTTGAAAAATAAAAGAGGCATTTTGATTGCACATTCAAGCCATACACCAGAGCTCTGTTGTTGTCCTCTGAGATCAATTTGGTCAACAGAAAGTTTTCCCACCACTCAACAGGACTTTTTTTTTTTTTTTTAGGGCACAAAGACGAGAGCCAGGAGCAGTTCAGCGTGCGTGCACACAAACAAACCCCAGTCACGGTGCACAACATCGACAAAAACAGAGTTACGTCGGTAAACATTTCTGCACTTGTGTCGGCCACTGACATTACAGGTTGTTTACGCAGATGAGGAATAATTGGATTCCCCGAGCTCTTTTGAAAAGAAAAGGTGCAGATGTAAGCCAGTTAAGGCAAAATGTAAGGTGACAAGGATGTTTATCTCTGACGAAGCCGCGCACCAACCGGAGCAATAGAATAAACGCCCCGAAGAAATTAATTCAATTTGAAAAGGGGTAAAAAAAATAAAATAAATCCCAGTGAGGAGGGCGATAAAGACGGCGCGGTTAGAAGAGAGGCCGATCGGGGATAGCGAGACTGCACCTGCGACAGCCACGGCGAGAGGACTGCGGTTTGGTGTGACGATGCACCGGGGGATATCTTTTATATCTTTTACAAAGAAACCTCCTCTCTTGTTTTTGTACAAGAACATGCCTTACACGTTGGCTACGTCAACGCGCCGCTGTACTACATGCATCCTAAAAAGTTTGAATGAGAGACTTTAAATGTTTAATCTAAAGTGGCTTGGTTGCTGGTGCCTTTGCAAAAGGAGGGAACGACTCAAGATGCATGTTGCAGCTCTCACACTTGTGTTTCAGAACACCTCCATTGAACAAGAAGAAGAAGAAAGAAAAAAAGGTCCACTGGAATCGTCGCTTTCTATACACGAGCTATAAATTTCCGGCCTATTCCCAAATCGTTCCTCTAAAACGATGCAGACGCAGACATCACACAGACATAAATAGGCCACAACCATCTGATGTTTAAATAAAAAGAGGAGCTCCCTTTCCTTAGTGCCTCCCCTCTCTCTCCGTCCCGTGTGGCGGTTGAAAGCTTCGGCGGCGGAGGCTGCAGTTGCAACGTGCCAGGCTGCGTCTCAGAGTTGTCTGCGGGATCTGCTGCCTGAGAGGCGTCAGTGACAAGGGCCTGATGGATGGCGTGGTAAACAAATGTCAGGGGAGTCTGCCAGCCGCTGGTTGGGATGAGGGAGACAGGGAGACGAAAGCTGGGGGGGGGATTAATTTGGAGGGAGGGTTTCGAATTGTGAACGTATATATATATATATGCGAAAAGACTTGATAACAAGCGTGTCAAAAGACAGGAGAAAAGGCTTTTGTCGAGACGGAGGGGTTTATCTGAATATGAAAAGTGAATCTCTCTATTTGAGGATTTGCCTCTGAGGTCTTCAAACAATAGATCCTCAGAAACAAAAGCTCAGACTCTAACAAAGACAGCAGCAGCCATGGAGGGGAGTTAAACTAGCAGGAGATGCAACAGAGTGGCAGTCCTCATAATTAACAAGTGCTGGGGAGTCGCACAGCGAACCGCTTTGGCTAAATCTCCCCCTCTGCTCACTCCCGCCGCCCATCAGGGTTTAAGGTGGAGAGTCTAATGAGTGAAACGGGCAATAAAACTGTCATGCGGTACCTTTTGTATGCGTACTGACAGGCGTAATATCTTAAATCAATACCGACAAAGGACTCCTGACAGATAGGATCAAGCTAATTTCAGACCGCTGGGGCTAAATTATTAAGCTGTCAATAGCACCACAGGTGAGGCGAGTGCGGGCCGGCGGTGGGGAGAAGGCGGCGATTTTTTTTTAGCAATTATCTACCGCAAAACAGACAGTCGCATCTGCACGTTTGTCGCCTTTTTTTGTGTGTGTGTGTGTGCGCGCAGATGATAAATGCGTTTCATTACAGAAGTTCCACGGCGCCGGAGGAATAAGTGAAGGATTCGACAGGAAAATGATTCCCCGTGGAGCTTCACAAATAATAAAATCACACCGTCTAAATAAAGCCTTCTCTTTGACTGACAGATCACTTGGGAACCAGCTTCCTGCTTCTCCTCTTTGCTTTAGGCTCAGCTCTCTTCTGAGCCCCTCCTCCTCTTCCCTCTTTTATTATTTCATTTTATATATTCCCTGTCATCCCTGCACACTTTAGTTCTGAGCTTGTTTCACTTCACCTACCTTGAGCTTAATAGCTACGGGGCACCGCCAGCACCTTTTCTATCAGCCCCACGTTATTGGCTAATTAGTCGATTCTTTCGGTGTCCTGATGGCCACTTCTCTCAAACTAAATGATGAGAGACAAGGTGCGAGGCTGGGAGCAATCTAGATGTAAATTTCCCCCCAACATGCAATCTGGCTCCAAGGTGACGCTTTTTTAAAAATTATTACCTACTTTCAATCAATACTCTGAACCGGTTGGTTCAGGACCCGTTCAACATGCAGAGCAGCCGAGCGCCGAGGTCTTCGAATGGCTTTTTTAAAAACGCATTGATCGCCCTCTGGTTTGTCACAGCTTCTCTTTTTTTTTTTTTTTTCTAATCTGGTCGATCCTTTATTGCCGCTTGGCTCGTAAAATAAAAGTTTCTGTTGAAATGCCAGGGGTGAAAACTCCAGCAGAGAGGGTGGGGTGAAGGGAAGGAGGGAGTCCCACAGTCCTGTGTACACACACACAGAGGGGTCCCTCCCTTTACATCTCTAACAAGCTCGGGGACTCCAAGCCAAGTGAACTGGGGAGGCAGCCACAAATACACTGAGCGTCTCTTGGCTTCCTGGCGCCAATTAGAAAGCTATCCCTATGCAAGTTTAATGACGGAGACCATGGGGGAAAAACAAGTTGTGTTAAAATATAGAATATGTTAAAAGCCGTTCATTACGGGCATAAATTATCCATCAGCAAACCAGTCTTGAGTGGGAAGCATGCGGGACTTGGCTTCCTCTCCGGGGCAAAACAAGCCAGTGTCACTTTGTTGAGACAATAAATGAAATGAAGACGGCGCAATTTACAAGCAACCTAAGGAATGATAATGTCATTAGCTACCAGGGATTACAACGGTTTTAAGTATTTGCCACGCTTTGCCGACTGCGCCACTTTGAAAGCGTTTGATGAAGCAATCGTTTGAAAGCTGGAAAGCGTGACTGTGAGAGCCTCTGTTGCTCTGAAGTGTCCGCAGAACAACCAGGCAGCAAACGCAGGTGCCCTTCATCGCAAAGGCTGCTTCCAAAGAGGAAATTGCTGCCCAATTAGACAAAAAGACCTTTCGCGTCTGGTCGAACTGAGCCACCTATTAGTGGCGACCGGTGTCATTTCAACAGCAGGGGCGTTTGTCCTGTTGTTGTTGTTGTTCAACTTTTTTTCTGTGATAAACAAACAGGTGACCTGACCCCCGCGGCTAATTACTGAGAAGTCCAGGACCTATTGTTGGCTTCTTGCTCAGCAAAATCAAAACGACATGAAAATGGAAATTCTTTCAGCTCAGAGGAGAAAAATAATGTGTGGTGTGGTGTTTAATTCAGCAGGGTGGTCTCGTTGCCTTGTAGGGTTGTGTATGGGTATGAGGTTGTCACAAAGCGTTTAACCATCTCAGAAAATATCACGGTACAAAGGGCCGTCCATACACAAAGCGATAGCTCTAGATACAGCTTTCTTTTTTAAATGGTCTGGTTGAGTCCACACAATGACTCCAGCAACAACAGTCGTGAACAGTGAAAAGAAAAGGCTATTTTGTGACTTTACAGCATCATAATAACTCACCGAGTCAAATTCCTCATATGTTTAACGTACTGATTCTGATTTCACAAATATCCTTATGATAGATAAAATTAAAAATGATGCCCTGGACACCTCCCATTAGAGGTTTTCCAGGCACGTCCAACTGGGAAGAGGCCCCGGGGAAGACCCAGGACACGCTGGAGGGATTATATCTGCCGGCTGGCCTGTGAACGTCTCGGGGTCCCCCAGAACAAGCTGGAAAATGTTGCGGGTGAGAGTTAAGCCTGGGTCGGTCTGCTGGGTGTGCTGCCACCGCGACCTGACCTTGGATAAGCGGTGGAAAATGGATGGATGGATGATGCATGTTAAATTAACACCTAAATGATCCCATGATCAATAAATTAACATGTAGCGCAGGTGCAGACTGCTCCTTTTACCTATAACTCCCCCCCACACTCACTGTATTTTAAAAAAAAAGTCAAATACTGCACATAAGCAAATGCACACGGCATGGAGCTGCGTTGTACCGTGATATCGTTACAATCCGACAGCCTTGGAACCTTTTGTTACATGTCACCCTTCTCTTCCTCCATTGCCAATCTTTACTTTCACAATGATGCACCCTCGAGAAGAAAAAAAAGAGAAAGAAATTAATAAATAAATAAGTGGCAGCTGTCAGCTCAGCCTGCGGCAAACTCGTACTATTCTTCCATTTAGTGAGAATCTGATGCTCCTCTCATGAATCAGGTCAGCTGCCGCTGTCAGAGATCCTCCACGTCCTCCGCTCAAACCACCGCCGACACTGACGGAGCCGCTCTCTCTTACACACACTCATGTCCCGGGGTAAGTGCTTGGCGCTGCTCGAGCGCCTCTCGCACATACATGACTACACGCCGCAGAGTGAACCGACACCGAGCCTCCATTTCACCTTTCCAACACTCCAACCACCCACAGCCACAGCCACAACAAAGACATGAGTGATACTCCTGCAGCACAATTTTGTTTTTACACATCTCCACCGTAATGTTCTTGTTTTGTTTTTTCCACTGCTCTCTGTGCTTTTTGAATCACGTTGGCGGAAAGGAAAAACTTTTTGTATTTTTGGTGTTTTGCCCCCTGGCACCACATGCAGCATTATTAGAATTCTGCTCTGCCTTCCTGCGGACTTCTCTCTGAATCAGCCACCTCCCCCACACCAAACACCATATCAATACAGGCTACTTCACGGCTCTCCATCATCACACACACACATACACACACACACACAGTGAGAAGAGATAGAATGTGATACTTCCCCCAGTCAAATCCCAGCAAGCCATCCTCAACATTTAAGTTCATCAATCTTTCATTGGCGGGAGGCCTCGACGCAGAACTCGTGTTACAGGCCCTGTTTCGCTTTTACTCGCCAACTCTTTCGCGGGCACAAGGTTCAGCAGATCTGACTGAAAACCTTCAACGTCTTCTGTATCCATTAATGACAAGAATGCATTATGGATGACCAAAAAAAAAAGGGGGGACCAAAAATGTACCAAGTATGTGAGAAGTGGCTGCATATTTCATGATTTTGTAAAAATGTAAAACAAAAGCTCATTAGGGCAAAAGTGGAAGAGCTGGGATTTATGAAAATTCTCCCTAAAGTGCAAGCCTGGTGCCATAACTCTGTCTCATTCAAGATATTACCTTTTAAATTTTCATGCATCGATTATCGTCGGGAACGATAAAGGACGATCCAATGTCATCGCTGGATATAAAGGACGGCATAAAATGCTGGACACATGCCTGGAAAGTTTAGTATGTGTCACATTCTTTCTTCTTCTTTTTTAAAGACAGCAAATATTTCCGGTGAAAAAACAAGGATGAAATATATTCAGGTATATATTGTGACTTAACACGTTTTTGGAGAATTGAGAAACATTTTGCAACAGCTACTTGTATGTGGTACTGCACACCTGTGAACAGCTTTTTTGAGGAGATACATGTCCTCAAAAATGAGTGAAAGCTAACGAATGTGATCATTGTTGATGATGTAATATTTGGTAATGCAGCTACATTATTCCTGCAGGCCCACTGAAAGACAATGCATCAATATTTCATTATCTCAGTGATTCCCAACCAATTTGGACAGACTTTAATCTCATTTTTGCTAATTTTCTTGCAATTTACTGGACTTTATCCTGAAAATAATATAACATAAAAGATGACCTTTTAGTTTTTTTGTTATTCAACAGGTGTTAAACACCTGTTAAAATATGCAACAGATAAAAATCAAGCCACAAAGGTTATTTGAGGTCCTCACCAAAACACCTGCCATGACGTTGTGTCTCGCACACAAGCTGATTTGACTGAAAAAATATAACAATCCAAATACAAAAGTATTATTATTCATCAATCTATCGAGCGTCACATTCAAATTAACTACTAGCTAAATGATACATTCAAGGACATCGCGCTGTTGAGGCCTCTCTTTCACTCTTCATTTAAAGTATGTGGATGAAGGACTTTTACTGTACAATATTCATAGTTTTTCTATTATTGATAGTGAATGGTTTTACTATGAGTCTTCTACTGTAAATATACTAATATTCCCAAAAAGAGAAAGGCTAAATCACAAAAACCGCGCCTAAAAAAACTCACCTAGGTCGCACCGGAAACATCGGTGAAATACTTAGCAAGCTAGTTTCCGAGCTCCCTGTATTTGTGGCTTGTTTTGACATGAGGACCTGCATACAAAGTAGACACGGACTTCATTAGCAGAGGTAATTAACCGTATCGGTGTTATAAGTCAGTATCAAGTCATACACAAAATACAGTGTTACTCACGGGGGAAATACTCTGTGGGAACGTCTGCTTCCTGTTAGCTAATGCTAGCAGTTTGCGGCTGTCAGCTAATGCTAGCTGTATGTGGCTGTTAGCTAATGCCTGCTGTCTGAGGCTGTTGGCTAATGCTAGCTGTATGTGGCTGTTGGCTAATGCTAGCTGTCTGAGGCTGTTGGCTAATGCTCGCTGTGTGTGGCTGTTAGCTAATGCTAGCTGTATGTGGCTGTTGGCTAATGCTAGCGGTATGTGGCTGTTGGCTAATGCCAGCTGTCTGCGGCTGTTAGCTAATGCTAGCGGTATGTGGCTGTTGGCTAATGCTAGCTGTCTGAGGCTGTTGGCTAATGCTCGCTGTGTGTGGCTGTTAGCTAATGCTAGCTGCCTTCGGCAGTTTTATTCAGCGTCCATGTGAAGTTACGTTAATTTATCCAGCAGAATGTGACGTTAGATTCATTTATCCAGCAGCATGTGACGTTACGTCCATTTATCCAGCAGCATGTGACGTTAGCAGGCTGTACCTCCATCACCCAGCAGCAGGAGGGGAGCCTGTAATTGTGAGTCGGGCCCGCTGCAGACGACACGCTGGACTTGAAAGCTTCGTTCACGCTCGAGCGCAGGTGAGCTAGTTACACGCACCGTGCAAAAGGCGTCAGTCTGACTTACCCCCACCCCGGCGGTTAAAGCATAGAGGTGTTCACTTGTTCATTCAAAGTTAAGTAATATTGAGCTTGCTAAAAATATATGCGAAGGACATATCCACACACACGGGCCTAGGATACACACAGACAGAGATTCATGGCTTTATCGTTCGATGTAAAACTTCCTGTGGCACACTCAAGGCCACCCGTCCTCTCACGGGCCTCGCTAAATGTGTGATGTGTGGGGACGTGTTTTTTTTAAAGCCTAAACACTATCAAATTGATTTACAATTTAATGTGTTGCAACCTAGTTCTCCCTCACTGGCAGCACTTTGTTTAGGCATTAAGTCCTGCATTCACAGCCCATTACATTTTACTACACCAGCTCTTAAAGAGGGTCCTAAGATCCCTCTGGACTGTGAGGGTTTGTAGGAGGTCTGCGTGTAAGGGAATTGTTGAATATCCGCATGATGTCAGCACATTGGGAATGAAAGAGGGAGGCCCTTTATCTTCATATGTTTATGTCTTGCTGTTCCTACACTGCATGGTGTCTATATCAATGAATCACATATAGTGATGACAGCACTGTGTGGCTCAATTGCACAAATGTTAAAACCTTACATGCTCTTTTTCTTGTGCATAAAGACAGTCTACTTGGGCATTTTATAATAAGTGTGTTTGGTAGACATTTCCTTTCCTCTCGTTGTGGCACTGCAGTTTGTGTACTAACAGTCTCAATGGGAGAAAAATCAACATTCATTCATTTGAATGTATTTATTTCTCCTAAATCCTGTATCGAAGTGCATCGATGTAGTAACCCCTCTTCTTCACCATCATCATTTGATGAAGATGGCAAAATGTAGAAAATATCATAAAACGTTTTTATTATGCCATGGGCTATGCATGAACACATTTATATTAATTGTGTTATGCCTTAAGGGTCAGTCAGAACCCAGAGAGGTGCAACTCCCTTTTAGAACAAACTCCAAAGCAGAATAAAAAAAAATGGGCTTAAGCTTTGATATCCAAGACATTAGTCATGCATCATTTATCCTCATAATGCATTTCCATTTATTTCAAACTAAGCGGGAAATAAATCAGATTATATCAAGACGATAAAACAAAGATTGACTCGTGTTCGTTGAGCTGCCTCCAGGATCTGAAACAGAACAAAAAAGCGACTCGACGGGTTTTTCAAACCGGTGTTCAACATCAATCTAAATATCTCGCTCTGTGATGTGTCGCGTTACCATCGGCCACTTGATGAAGCGCTGTAGCACCACGCTCACTTCATAAAACCAGCAATCACGCTGCAGCAGAGGAGCCGCGGGCGTCTGGGGGAAACGTGTAAAGCAAAGTAGCTCTTAACATGCGAGGAGGGATTGTCCCCTCGGCTGACTGTGGATTGATTTCCAGTGTGAGTAATGGGTTTGAGCTGCATGGTGTGCAGGCTGTCCGGCTCTGGCTGACCAGGCAGTGAAGGTGCACAGCCGGGCTGCTCTGCCTTTTTAGATATGATATGCTATGAGGATGGAGGGGAGGGTTAAATATATATCTTGGCCTGCCACGATGACTCTGGCAAGATACAAATGAACGATTGTCTGTGATTAAAAATGTATGCACGGAGAGATGTAGGGCGCACTGGTGGAAGCCGCGCGTGCGCCCGCGGATGGGGAGAGATTGATAGCGGGATGGATTGAGCGTGACATAAAACGCGCTTCAAAGTGCGTTGCACGTCTTTTCTATGCCGTTTGATTTGAGTTTGCGAGAATTGCATGCTGAGGAAAGCTGTTAACCTGAACCACTTGCCCCCCGCGTGCTGACATGACACTACAACATCCAATTAACATTTGCAGCTGGCTGGTGGTTCAGCCACATGAGAGGGGGTCTCTGGATCAGAACGCGTGCAACAGGCTCCGGCAGCGCGCAGACGTGCTGTGTTCTGCAAAAAATACAAAATAGGACAGGGAGGGGATGGGGGATAACCTCCATCTCCCAAAAAACATCTGAATTCCCCTCCATCAGTGTGCTTTTCATCGCGTCTCTGAATTCAAACAGACTCTTCTTTCCCTCCTCGGAGGCAGACTCGCTGACATTTGAGCTCCAAAGGGAGAAGCAACGACCTCTTTGGAAAGCTGCATCCGTTACGCATGTGTTCGCAGGCCGGTCACAATTCACCCCACAGCTCTCTACTCGAGATCCTATGACAACGTGGAACAAAGGACTAGCTTGAGCACGGCTTATTAATCAACTCTCAGGAAGAAAGAGTGCTCCTTTTTTTATTACATATCAGTCCATAATCATCATCATCTAAAGAACAGAAAGCCTCAAACTTAACATAAGATGAATACCCCGTACAACAAACACATGCTGCTGTAACATCTTCTATCCATGTTTCTAAAGCACCGACCAATCAAAGTTGGGTTCCTTGGCTCCACGTTTGGATCGATACCGGAGCCAATCGATTCTGTAAGCTTGTTATTTAACTGTTAACTGGTGGCTTATAATTCAACCTGCATTCTTAACAGGATGCTTAACTGGCCAATAGATTTTCTTTATCTCTTCCAGGACAGGTTGGGAAACGTTCAGAAGGCGGGATGGATAGTCTAGGTGTGTGTAATTGATTTGGAGTATAAATCCATGTTTAACGCAAAGAAGTGAAATCAATCTAAGGATGCGTGCGTAAAATCCTGCGGAGCTCCAACATGCACAAGCTTTTAAGTGGAGGACAGTTACCTGACACCGGGGTTTCGGGGACCCACTTGGAGCCCGGATGCAGAGACTGGAACACCGTGCGCACCTCCTGACAGCTCGGCACCTGTCCGCCGGGCAGCGGGAAGAGCTGGAGGAAGGCGCACAGGAGGAGCGCGCCGCGGAGCGACGGAGCGAGCAGCATGGCAGGCGAGCGCGGCGTTTCTTAACCGGGAGAGACCGGGCGGAACGGAGCGACGAACGGCGGAGATTAAACTTTAAAAAAAAAACAACGTTCAAAAGTTACTGGAGCATCTCGCGTTGCCGCGGACGAGGTGAGGCTGCGGCTTCCGGATCAGCATCCTCGCGCTCTCTCCCTTTCCCACCGACCCCCTTCAACGGTCCGTAAACTGCACTCCCGACGCTGAGAACTTAAGAGTCCCTCTTCACTTGCGGCTCTGACTCTCAGCTCGCTGCACAGACCGACGAGCCCCGGATACATGTGCGCGCCCCCAATACCCCCCCACCCACCACCACCCAAAAAAAAGCGCGCGCCACAGAATGAACCTGCGCCTATTTAGAGCTCCCCTCTCCTATCGAGCTGATACATTGGCTGCAGGAGTGGAGATACAAGGGGAGTAGTGTGGCTCACGAGCAGCTCGATGGATGGCTGTTGGTGTGTGTGTTTGTTAATAGGATGCATCCTGAGGCAGAAGAAAGATGACACGCAAGCGTCGGATATAATCTGAAAATGAGCTTTTATTGTTCAACCACATGGGGAAAAAAGTGTACAGGAAGCAATCCGATATGTGCATAAACCGAGCAAAAGTGACCATCAACATCCTCCTCTTGTCCTAGATAATTACATCAATCTGATCCAAACATTTCCTAATGGCATTTCATTTTTGCACCACTTATTCCATCCCCTTCTCATCCGGACTGGACATCTATTCCACTTCCACTCAGCTCCCATGGAGCCAATACAGCTGAAATGGTGACACCTAGTGTTCAGTGTGCATGTGAGGCCCAAACTTGGAGCGTATCCTCTGCAGATAGAGCAGAGTTCATATTCACAGCCATCCTACACAACTCCCTTGCTCCTTCACACACACATTCTAACACACACACACACATGTGTTCACAACATCTGGCGGCTTGCAGATGGATACTGTGCAATTTCTTTAGATTTTTGTCTAGCATTGAAATTGTGAAGTCATCCACCTGAAAACAGCAAGACAAGCAGTAATGTAAACAAACAACAACCCCACAAGCCTTAATGTTTGCTGCCTGTAGAGTCTAATATTACTGCAACAAGGAGGAGGAGGGGGTGGCGGGTAACAGCTGCTCTCTTGTGCCTGCGGTGAATACGATTCTTCGTCTTTCAAGTGTTCATCAAAGCTTGGAACAACAGAAAACAACACAAACAAGAACTTCTTTTGGCTGCGTGTCTGAGAAACGGAGAGCTTTGCATGGATTTGCACAGCAGAGACTGGCAGAAGCTGACGGCAAACCAACAAAACTCTCCGTGAAACCCACATGAGTTCCACCTGCAAGCGGGGGAAAAAAAAAACAGAGCTGACGTGTGCATGAGGGAAGGTGACCGGCAATACCTGAAGTGCACAAACTGCAGTAGATCCGTGTGCACTACCTGCACTGTGAGCACTTTGGGACTGCAAAGTCGACGGCACGTTCAGGGGCCCCTTACACTGCATGTATTTAATGTGAACACCTTTTTTAAGAAGAATCTGCTCCGTGCACCTTCTGTCTGTGTGACCCGTGAAGGTTTCTAGGAACAAAACTAGCCACAGAACTAAAACATATCAGACGTAAAGCATTTCCATTTGTTTTCAGTGCAGATGTTGTGGAGAATATTGGAGCCCTCCAGCCAGAAGGAGCAACTAGGGCAGTAGATACTGAGCTACTTCACTAACTACACTAGATGCACCTTAGCTGGAGGACCGCGAGCGCTGTGGGGGGATGGGCGGGGGATTGTGACGTGCCGGATTACTTCCAACTCCTCCGTGGCGAGACGCTCCCAGTCTGCAGCGTCTGAAAACAGAACCAAAATCAATTGATTTTGCGATGGAGACAAATTTTGAAACCGATCCCCAGAACTCAATAGAGAATGAATACTTTCTCTGCAGCCATGCGGCGGTTAGCCGAATTAAACACGATACGAGCAGGGAGGACTTCTTCTACATCTTCAAGCGCTGCAAAGCATGAAAAAAGTGCTCATTAAAATAACATCAAACTTTGGAAAAGCAGAATAATTTCTGAATTTCAAAATTGGATATGGACACTTGATCCATCGGTACGTGAAAACTTCAGATATTAGAAAAAAATGACCATCTGATATGAATATTTAAAAAGCACATATCAGGAAGTCTAGGAAGATGTTTAATAGTCTTTATCTGATTAATAACCGTGATTTTAGGTGTCAGACTGAAGGAAATTTGACATATTCAACAGTCCTTGTGAAATATGGTAATGTTAAGCGACTCAAACTGGTCTGGTCACATACAAGCACCTGGACATTTGATTTAAGTACTGAAGTAAATGCATTTAGTTTACCCTCCACCATTAAAAACTACACAACACAACAAATCTTCATCTATTGTAGGATGCACGAAATCCCAGACTGTTCAAACATAACGGTTGATGCCACACACGCACATACATATACATACACACGCACGCACACACACACACACACACACACACACACACACACGCTTCAGTTTAAAAAAAATAGGAGCACAAAAAGTTACAATATAGTTCATAATGCAGCCCCCTTCCCCTCCCTAACTTGTTATTATTCTCTTATATACTGCATATTATGGGATGTACCAGAGCTACATGAGGTCGTGTGTGTGTGTGTGTGTGTGTGTGTGTGTGTGTGTGTGTGTGTGTGTGTGTGTGTGTGTGTGTGTGTGTGTGTGTGTGTGTGTGTGTGTGTGTGCGCGCGTGCAGCTTCAATAAAGTGGCGCCAACAGCGGCTTGAGATGCCACGATGAGCGTGTCGGCTCAATTAAATAATGATCTCAATCACATCCGCGTTTATTCGGTGACGTAGCCGCAGCCGCAGCTGTCGAGCGGCGGGTGGATGGATTTGTAACACTTTGCGGATTAATAAAATAGAGCCCGCACGAGCCCGATGTGCCGCAGCAGCGACGCCATAACAAAAGACTCGAGCGGAATCAACTTTTGCTCAACTAAAAGTTATTGGGACTCCACTTGCAGTCAGTTTGAACACGTACAGATTATTATTAAAACAATGCATTATATTACAATACATATGAATACACACTATGTTGTTATTTAACATATCTGACCAAGAGAAACACGCACACGCAAACACTTTGGAATATTTAAACTTTTTTTTTATTTTTTTTAACTAAAGCACTACAAGACCACGTGCGTTAATCTGCGTTAGAATAGAGATTAAAAACCTCCACTGTTGACAGCCTACCTTTTTGCCTGGAGGTTTTATTCTATCGAGTGACTGCATCCTGCTTCCCATCCTGCAGAAAAACTCCCAATATTGCCAACCACGTACCTTGCACCACGCAGATGTTGTACCCTCCGCAGCCCTCTTTTTTGCGCCAACAAAAAGTTCTGTCATGCATGAAATTGTGAGAGCATCTTTTCTGGTTGTTTTTCTCTTTGTGGGGGTGGGGAGAGCAGCGCGGGCGACGCTCTCCAAGCGGATGTCGTCCCTAAAAGAAGAAGAAAAAAAAAGAAAAAACTCCTCTTGCAAACAGTTTTTGTGTGTGATGTGTTGTTGTTTTTAAAAAAAGAACTTTCCCCTGCGCCTGGTCGTGGACTGCGCCGCGCTAAAGTTGTGTTGTTGTTGCATGAACCCGCATCTCGCTCATCCATTCGGCGCTTTGCTGGTCAAAAGGAGCCCAGGAGGCTCGTGACCCTGTAACCCCTGTGAAACCCTGCCCCCACGGAGTCTTCTGCACGTCCCTCCACCAGCCCCCCCTTCATGTGTAGACAGATAGCGCTCAGTAATAATGGCCTTTTTGTGTGCGTGTTGTAGTTGTTGTCGCGTTTGAGATGTTTGAAAGATGCAGAGGCTTTTCCTGCAGCATGGTGGCACCTCCTCCGCGGTGAGAACATGGACGCAGCGTTGCCTCACTTGCCTTCTTCCCCGGATGAACTTTAACCTACTTTCCCATACTGCCCTTTTTTTCCCACCCCCTCTCTTTCTCTTTTTCTCTCCATATAGGCTGTTTAAAAGGGGAAAGAAAAATAAACTGCAGCTGCCCATTTTTGATATTCTTCCAGTGTCTCTTGGAGGATTGGTTGTGGTCAGGACGCTTTTGATCTTGTTTGCAGAACATTAAAGGGTTAATTCATGGAAGGGAGATGTTGCATTGTGATTTTAAATGCTGCATTAAATATTTAAATACAAAAAAGGTCTGGAGGAGGAATAATGTATGTTTTCTTTGGGTTTGAATAAATTCACAGGGGTTATAATTGACCTCCAGGCAGACAAAAGGCTGGCGGCCCAGTGAGCAGGCCTCATGGTGGGACCCTCCCAGTAGGGCGGAATGTGTCCCAGTGTTGTGAACTGGGCTTTCAACTGGGAGGAGAGGGGGTTATTTTTAGCAATATGCATTTGCATCACTGGATGCATGTGTTTCGGCAAAAGATGCGAGCGGCGACTCGCTCGTAGTCCAGAATAATATTCTGGAGATAAAAGATACGTTTCAACCTAAACAAGCTAAAAAAAAAAAAATTAAAAAAACATCCTTTCCACTCGTCGGCGACGTCGTAGATCACGTAACCTTTGAGTCTGGGTGAGAACAGAGTTCAAACACATTGTGACCGATGAGTTTCCACGACTTTAAACCAGATTTAGTAAAAGATTTAGTGGAATGAAATGAACAAGTGATAAAATGCAGTATTTAAACTAACAAGCATAGAGTGAGTATATTCTGAGTGTCTTTTTAAAAAAAAGCATATTAATTATTTTAAACTCAGCGTAAATGAACGTCATGAACACATGAATATAACACATTTACTATTCTAGGCCTGGAAATAACTATTTTTAAATCATTTTTTAAGAACTTCTCCAGGTTTTCCATGACCGTAAGAACCTCGTCAGGTTTTCTTTCTATCAAGCAGAATAAAAACTAGACAACCTCGACTGACTAGATCGACATCCTGCAGAGGAACCGCAGGCAGCAGCTCGGATTTTCATCTTCATTTCATCTTTTGACGAGTATTTGATTCCCAAAAATGTTTTTGTCCAACTAACCCACACATTTTAATTAAGGGAACCTGTAAGCTTACACTGCTGTTAGAGACTTAACCTCCACACTCAACCATATTCACATTAACTGAAAACTCCTCGGAATTATATTTTTGTTCCTTTACATATTACTTTTACAATGAATAGCTAAACAAAAAAAAGCACCAGCTGGGGCAGAACCTGCAGCAGGTCCGTCTGAAGTAATGCACGAGGGGAGGATCAATAACATCGCTGCTTCTTTAAGGTTACAAGTGTATATCTTTGTAAATATGAGCTGTAATTGGATCCCAGGCCTCTGATCCTTAAAGTGTCCACTCAACTGTCAAAGCCACACAGAAAATAAATTTGCCATAAAGTTTTTATTTTCATGAATGCTTTCACACTTTGTATCCTTTATAAAGTTATGTACACATTATTCGCTCCCAAGGTAAATAAAGAAAAAATATCCAGAGTGCGGAAAGAAAAAAAAGGTAAAAGGTGGGGGGGGGGAATAAAAGAAAAAAGAAAGAAAACAGAAGGCAACAAAGTAAAAAAGTAAAGCACAACACATTTAAACAGAGAACTCTAAATCATGAAATATATATACTGATCTGAAGGAATTTGTGTTGACGTCTACATATAATCGCCAGTGATTTATAAACTCATATTTAGAGGTAGGGTTAGAGAAACATGAAATGCTTTGTTGATGCAGCTAATATAAATGGGCCGATTGATTCCAACAGCGCCCCCTGGTGGGGCCGCTGTGAACTGCACGCCATGACTGGGCTCAATTTAAAAATCATATTCTGGAGGATTTTTTGAAAATTAAGGTTATTTTCTTTTACACAACAGCCAGATAATCTTGGATATTATTACATTTTATGCAAGCTGTAAGTCTGTTTGTGCTCATGTATATATATATCTATATATATATTAATAATTACTCTGGTGTAAATGGGGTAAGTCCGATGCATTGATGTAGTTTTGAAAAAACTGGTTTTCACATTAAATAATCACACAGGAGTTCACCGACAGGATTCTTTTTCTTTTTTTAAAAGAAACTCAAACACTCTCAGACAAACTCTTATATGAACGGGTGACACGGCGGTGCACTGTGTGCAGGACTTCAGTCTATTTGTGCATAATGTACCACATTCACAGCAGAGTCCCCAAATTAATGTATTGATCCATAAAGGCCTGATGATAACCTTGTGGCTATTTGGTCCAGTGTTCCAAATAGTGATTTTAAAAAAACAAATAAAAAAAAAACAGAACTAATAACCACAACTGAGTGCAGTCTGTTAAAAATATATATTTAAACTCGCAGGATCACCTTCAAGCAGATCGCGGGTGGTGATGGAGCTACACGACACGAGGTGTGGAGGAAATTAACTGGTAACGCATTTGGGACTTGAAATGTACATCTTTAACCTATTTCATATTGACTTTGGTTTTAAAAAAAAAAAAAAAAGAATTCTGGAATTTCACAAGATCATTACGATCCGTTAAATGTCTTTAAATAAGGCAACGTTCATTACAAGGTAAGCACACTGCAATTCATTATGAATTAACGTTTGTGTGGCACCACCCGATGAAATGGTTCAGTTTTAAAAAAAAAAAATCTAGTTTTCTCGTTGTGAAAACCAGGTCGCAGTCCCCGTTCAAGTTTGAACATACAGGTACGTCAAGTTCAGGCATGCATTCAAACCACTGCTGTGTATTTTAAACAGTCAAATAAAATATATCTAGGAAAGAGAAAGAGAACACAGCATTTGCAAACTCAAATCCCATGAGGTATATACTATAGACTGTGCGCTCAGACGTATATCTTGAAATCCCTAAAAGCCATTTCAGTGACAATGGCCGAATTAAGGCAAGTATTTATTTATTTTGAAGAAATGTAACTAATCGGCGATGCGCGTTGAGGGACTCGATGGATTCAGTGCTCGGCAGACAAAAAAAGGTGCATGTTGGGTTGAGGACGCGCTTTCTGATGCATCAAAAAGGCAAGCGACGGGGCGATCCTTTCAAATGTATTATTATAAATCAAATGGACTTTGTATTCTTTGGTGTCAAAAGGAAACAACTGCGTGGATCTAGTTTGTGAAATCAATGTCCATAACCCGTCCGCCTAATTCTCAAAATCCAGCGTAGCAGATGTTCAATAAGCTGTCGAATGAAAAACAAACGAGGGAATTTCTTCAGGAAAAAAAAAAAAGTACTTCCTGCTAAACGTCAGTATGAGGAGTATTTGGCGTGTCCGCTTATTTTAGACAACGCCTCATTCTTTACAGTGCAACATACTTTTTGATGCATCTTCATGGGCAACACCTTTGTGCTAAACTGAAATAAAAAATATATCATTTCTAGCGCTACGCAGAGCTTATGCGGTCAGGGAGAAACGCCTCCATACACCAGGTACTTTAAAACCCATTAATTCATCGTTGGGTAAATCATCGTTTCAAATGAACGGGTCCTATCTCTGCTCGGTGTGTGAGAATGAGATCAATCGGTACATCCTGGCTGTCCATGTTAGCGGTGAATGGATGGGCTGGTACCCTGCAGCGTTATCTGATGCCTTGCTTCTATTTCAGTCACGTAGGCCTCGCTGAGCGGCCTTAAAAAAAAAATAAAAAAAATTCACAGCGCAATTAATTGATTCCTCTATGGTTTTGATTTCCCCTTCCTGTGCCAGCTAATGCATCGACGAGTACAGCACTGCAGGATCATTTGTGACCACTGTAACCTCACGCAATGCAACCTTAAGGACTACCACCTACACATTAAAAAAATCACCAAAAAATTACTTTGTGCTGACCTGGCCAACGTGATCCACGTGTCTCTCTCTGCCAAAGCCGTATTTCTAAGTCCCTGTACAACACAACAGCTTTACAATAAGGCAATAAACCAAACCTATGCAATTAGTTAGACTGAACAAAGTTCAGAGAGAAGGGTTACTGGATGTCCTAAAGTGTTTACCAGGAAGATACATTAGAAAAATAAAGCATGTATATATGCTTCTCCGCAGCTTCTCTATCTCTAAAATATAGACACGTCTCTGAGAAAGACTTTCAAGAACGCATGTTGGCTGTGAAGGGAAGGAGAGGGGGGGTATTTTCATCATTCTACGGTCTCCGTCAGCAACAATGAATGTGGAAAGGGAACAGTTTAAGGTCCTACATTACAAGAATGGACTAAAATGCATTTCATCATCACCAAAGAAGAAGCACTATGGTTTAAATAACAGTTCTTGGCCCACTCAAGTTGCTGGATGGAAATCACCTCCACATCCATGCTAAAAAAAAAAAAAAGAAAGTGAAGAAAGTAATCTTTGCTTTTTTTCCTATATTTTTGTGGTTAATATTCAATTTTAATGAAGCGTGTCTTTTAGACTTTCTCTTAGCCTTCTGCAGCTCCAGCCACCCCTATGCATCTACCACCTGATGGGAGCAGTCGCCTCTGCCACCTTAAGCTTCCTCCGGTGCTGCGGGCCTCTTCAGGTCCCGGATCTGCTTAATCAGATAGTTCTTCTCGTCGCAGAACTGCTCATCCTCCGATCTGTCGGTCTGGAAGTGGCCCAGGAACTCAACGAGTTTGGTCTGGTTCTTCAGCAGGATGTCCAGCACGGGCTGAGTCTTGTTGGGGTTTGCAACGAATACCTTTTGAAAAAAAAAGGGAGCGAGATGATGGGCAATTGGCAAAATTTCAGCTGAAACAGGTAAAACAAAGCAGCATTTCACATATAGTTGCACTTTACGTGTTTTATGAGCACACCTTGAACACATGGAACGCTTCAAACTGGATGTTTCGGCTGTTGTCTCTTAGCAAGTTCATCATCAGCTTCAAGTTCTCCGCTCGACTGATGTATTTTGTCATGACAGTGAAGTTGTGTCTATCCAGGAGAAGTTCCCCAAGGAGCTGAAAAAAACAATATGTTTTTACAACAAAGTTGTTTTTGTATGACCTTGAAAGCTAAAAAAAAAAAGTGATTTGGATCAGGTAGAGCGGTGTAGCTAACCTTCAAAGACTGTCGCTTGGTGACGTAGTTCTCAGAATGCAGGAGCTTCTCGTACTCTGTAAACACCTGGCAGACATGTTGCGAGTATATTAATAAGCACAGCATAAGCATTTGTTTGATTGAATATCAAAACCATGCAGGTGGCTCACCCTGTCATAATTGTTCTCCAGGAAATCTGCACACATGATCTTGTGTCTTGTGAGGAGATCCTGAGAGGCAACAGGAGAGACCAAACGTATTTAACACAAACTGTTGGGATGAAGATGCTGGAACCCAAAAAAGAAACAGCACTGTACCTTGAATGAGGCGAAAGCGTCTGAGGCGATGTCAAAGGTTGAGAGCTCCACGTAACCGAAGAAGCAGTAGAAGTCTTCAGAGAAGAGCACCGTCCGTGCCAAAGGCTCGTGACGCAGGCACTCTCTCAGCATCATTCCACAGTTCAGAGCCACTTCTGGACTCTCATATCTGCACAGGTAATTAACACATGGCAGGCTCGGGTCAAGTCCTTTGCCTCATTGGAATTGAATATATTATAGGTTATAACACAAACACTGTACATGTAACAAACAAAAACAGCAAAAAATTGAAGTCTCTTTAAGGAAAATCTGTCAAACACTTGCACTACTATTAAGGCATTATATTTGAATTTGTACTGATGAACAATCACACGCTTCTAAGTTATGTTTCATGGTGAGATAAGATAGCTGCCAGCCAAAAAAGGAACCTCTAAGCAGAATAATCAACTTTAACATCAATGTTAAATGTCAGGGTTTGATGTCCATAACCGGATGGTCTGCTTTAGAGACGTGACATTTTGGATCAAAAGGTCAAAAACACGGCAAAGTGACAAAGATGGGATTCGATCCACCGACAGCAGCTTCAATGCAATGCAGCTGAGACATGAGGCTCTTTGAGTATGCAGACACTTTTTTTTTTTAGAGCTGTAAAACCGGCAGTGCTATCACTCTCTTCATCAACATGCTTTACCCACAGGTGAATGCAACAAGTTCACGCTCGTTCTTCTGGGAGTTGTTGAAACACATAAGGCGTAATGTGGAAAATCACGTGGCAGGTTGAGGTGAAGTGAAAGAAAAAAAAGTGTTTGAAAAGTGCCTAGGGTTGGACTTAACTTTAGTAGATGTAATTTTACATATAAAGCACTCACATAGGATCATGTATCAAACACTGAGATCCTGTGAAAAGATGAACTTACCCTTTCAGCAGCATGAAGAGGATCTGTTGTTGTGTAGAGATGTATTCTACCGTGGGTGTGCGACTGCCAATCTGACGTCTCACGATATTGCTGAACAAATGAACCACATCCTTCTTCCCCTGTATATATATATTTAAAAAAAAGTACATGGTGGTAAACGGCTGACTGGGTGCTGATGATATGCAAAGACTTTTTTTTCTCCTTCCTTTTGGGCATCGACGTTCAAATCGCTCACGCAGCGTCTGATCCTGATCATTAGGTGTCGGCATTAAAAGATCAATACTTTATACACAAATAAAGTCACTGCAGAAATAAAGTGCATTTTTGCCCACCTCAAAATCAATCCTCTGCAGGTTTGCAATGAGAGCAATGAGGAGGTTGGTGTTGTACAGCTCTTGTGCAAGCTGAGCCACTGCTTCGGTTTGAGGCTCTTTGTCACCTGTTCCGCTAAGTACCTCCTTCAGGGAGGCCAGGTTTTTTGACACCTCCTCTGCGACCTGAAATGTGGAAAAAGAGTGACTGTTACCGTCAGTTGGGGAAGAGAATAAGAGGGGTTTTTTTTAAAGCAAGTAAGAGGCAGTCCATAGCCGACCTTTTCACACTTTTTGCTGTCTCCAGCATCCATCTTTTCCATGTAGGCCACATTCTCCTTTAAACTCCTCACTATGTCAGCTGGACTCTTCTGAGACTTCCCAAAAGGAAAAGGCATGACTGGACACTGGTAATCCAAGCCCCAAATCTCTGTAGAAATACAACACTGGTTCAAGTCACGATTATATGCAAGCAATTCAACTTCCTGTACCTTTTTTGCATCAGGAAATGGCTGAAAAAAAGCTCTCACCTGAAGGAAGCAACAAGACGGCCAAGTTAGTTGGACCGCTTTACTGAGAACCGAGTCTCCAAAGTTACGCCGGTGCGTTAACCTACAGTGTTAAAGACCATGACAGCACGCGCAGCTAGCTAACACCGCTAACCTTACTTTAGTTGTCAAAGATAATGCGG
Source organism: Clinocottus analis (assembly GCF_023055335.1). Lineage (NCBI taxonomy): Eukaryota > Metazoa > Chordata > Actinopteri > Perciformes > Cottidae > Clinocottus > Clinocottus analis. Next base: position 3,837,829 of record NW_027175821.1, read on the forward strand.
GTAGATTAGCGCGAAAGTAACACTTTTACAATACGTATCGCCCTCGGTTACTAGTTTGTCAAAAAGTTAGCATTAGCCCGGGCGAATAAAATGCGAACTTTTCTACCCGGAACGAGGATGTAACGGAGAAGAAAAAGAGACGGCAACAATGTCAACGTTGGAGCAAATGTTCAGCAGCAAAGTTGAGCTAGCTTGTGACCTAGTTAGCGGTAGCGAGAAGCAAGAAAAGCAGCGTCGGTCGGTCGGCAGGCGGACAGCCGAAGGGACGTCACCGTGGAAAACACACACCGCACACCGCTGAAACATCCAGGTGAAGCTGTCAGGACTCACCGAGGAGGGAACTCAGGTTCCGAAGCTGAAGGAGGCTCGGCGGCTAAAGGTTAGCTAGCGGGCTAGCAAGTTGTCCCCACTTTCTTTCCCTCCGTTAACGCCTGCTACTTTGAAACGTCTGCGTCGTTGTCTGTAGCCGTCTAACTGTGCTCTAACTGTCGCTACAAGTGGCTCAAAGGGACGACCTTCATAGCGGTGCTGGTTCCTACGAAGCTCTCTACTCGTGACCGTCTGTCACCTAACTTGCTAGCTGCTCTAGTTGTATTGAGAGAGTTGCTGGGCTGGCCCGTCTGACAACTTCATTTCCCTGTTCTCTTCTGGTGAAACTCTCGTCCTCTCCTCATCCCGGGGACACTGGGCGGGTATGTTTTGCTTTAAGAAAATGACTGCCACCGCCGCCGTCCAATCACTTTAACCGAAGGCCAAGTCGTTGGGAACTCCCCTCTCACGTTGTTGGTGCGCGTGTTTCGTGGCTCGCAACGTCCTCGCGGGTGGACAGTTAAAAGATCACAAGCGAAGCCCCGCTAACCGGACTGCCCGGTAACCGTAACCAAGTGCTCCTTCGTTCTCCAGAAACTACAAGGCCAGAAACGGTTCTCTGAATGTGTTATGCTTTGAGACTTATGTGTGCACGGAATTTAACTTTTCTATTGTGTATTGCATGTGTATACTTATTATTAGCATTTGATTTATTAGTAGTTATTTTCTTTATGAGGTCCTCAAGATTCAAGGTTTTTATTTGTCCATTTGTGCTATATACCAACAGTCCAGACACATGGGATTTTTTTTGCCCAGGTCTCTTTGAGTCAGTTATGAAAATAAAAACACACTATAATAAAAAAGAAAAAAATACATAATATGAAAAACACTATTCATACATATGAAAACACTATACATATGTATACTATACTTATATGCATGTATATAAAAATGTATGTACACATTATACTATATACTATACATGCACACTATACACACTACTATATACATACGTACAAGAAATGTATTAGATGTATTTTTTGTGTGTTAAATAACACTTCTAAATAGACTAGGTATATGACATATTTAGATTGTTGGTGCTCATTTCTCATTTTATAGAAGAGGATACCAATGCTCTTCACTTAGAGCTGTCAGTTTAGTCCTGGCCATGCAGTAAAAATGTGCCGCAATCGTTGTATAACTGCCCGAGGCTTTTGATACCATTGATCACAACCATGTAAAATAAGCTGTTTCTTCAATGCTTTTGATTGATCGTCTGGTTCAAATCATATCTTTGTGGTAGAGTTCAAACTTTTGCTGCCAATGGCTTCAGTGTTTTCCACAGGGATCAATCCTATATGTCCTCTGCCGATTACTTTATATAATACCATACTACTATAGTAATCCAATATGTATTATCCATTTTGGTACTGCAATGTCCATATTCATACTGTCACCTGTTCAGCCCATGACCGGATTTAACCTGTCAAGGCCAAAACTTTGCTTTTGGGTAGATGAGCCCCTAATGACCACAACACCCTCTCCGGATTGTGTACACACACACATTCACGTACAGATAACACAAAGGACTACATACATGGACCTTCCTATTTTATTATTGGTTTCATGAATATGAGATACATAAGCATATAAATACATAAAGGCCTTGAGATTATGTATTACTGGGCAAGCACCCACAATTTACAGCTTGTAAACCTGAAATTAACTCTTTTAAAAAATTAAAATCTGACACCACACAAGTGTTTTTCTAATCTCTTTTAAGTCTGCATCCAACATTGTATGTCTGGATAGCCCCACATGATCAATAATAAAACCATTCCCATGAGGTATTTGTTCAAAGCACATTTTCGTCTCCCTCACACGCGTCTTTTCGCTATTAAGACATTTCGACGTACCGCCCGTTCGGCCGACTTGGTCTTTTATTTTGAAAGGCCCGCCCGGAAGTCGCGCTATCTCGAGCGCTGTAGCTAGCTTGATGCTAGTGCGAAAAGCTCACGATCACTTCTGAAGGACGGGAAAGAAACACAGCCACTGCCCCGCAACACTTTCCCCCATCTTCCCCACCGTCTCGGCGCCGTAAGGTAGTGTGAGCAGGTAAGATGTGAGCCGTGCACAGGCGGCGGGAACGACCGCCGCGGTGTTGCGTGGCCCTATTGTCGTCTCGGGCCGTGCTGCTGGCGCACAAGCCGAGCGGCTCTTCCCTTCGTAGGGACACATCACGTATGGCGCTCTTTACTTCGAAACGGTTTGCGAAGACCCGCGCCCGTCATGACAATTTCCCACATTTAAAGGGCAATATTCGCCGTTTTTTTTACGGGTTTCAGCAGGGAACACAATGTCGAAGTGTCATATCTTTCCTTCCCCCCCGACCTTTTATATCCACACATGAAGAGGCCTTTGGGGGGAGATTTTCAGGGCGTTGAGATTTTTTTTAAAAATTTGTTGTCAGTTCTAGCCGAGTTAGTTTGGCGAGGAAAGACACACACACGCACACACACACCCCCTTTCGATTCAAAACTTTGCAGGAGAAATTTTGTGGCACTTTTTTCTTTCTTCCACGTTTCCCCCCCCTCTTCGCTGTTGTCACACATCGACCACGACGCCGCCGTGTGATGCGGGGTTGTGTTGCGGGAGCGTTTTCTTCGAAACCCAGAGGTTAAAATAACGGACATTTGCGGCTATTTACACGGACGAGGGTTGTGCGTTTGCTCCGCCGCTGAGCCGCCGCCGCCGCAGTGAAACCCCGGCCTAGCTATGGAGGCTGCCGTGGCTCTATCGAGGCGTCGCAGCGCACTGCTTTTGAGATTTAAGAAAGGAAAACAAATATACATCCACTTTCATTTCTGGACTATAAAGGATGAAGTACATGCTCTTATTTTTTTGTTCTACCCCTCATGTTTAATACATCCGCCTGCAGCGCATTGTGGAGACATCAAGCAGCTCTCTGCAAATGACAACACATTTTCGCAGATTTGATCTCTTCGCCTATAAACAAGACAGTCAACGATTTGCAACCGATATTGCATCGTTGTTAAGAAAAACGTTGTTTAACGTACACATGCAAAAGGTTTGATACGAAAAAATAAATGCAGCTGAAATGATGCAATAATCAAATCGTCCCAAGCTCCTGGTGATGTGTGTGATTGTGTGTGTTTTTCTCTCTGCTTATCACAACATGCCTTACAGTGAAATAGTGCATATTTCCAGCGATTTCATATTTCTTAAGGAGAATGGGATGGTTTTCAGGTTGGGGCAGACGAGGCGTAACTAGACTATTGGAGCAGACTGTATGCAAAAAAATAGAAAACATGTTGCATCATTTGCAGAAAAAAACACTCATTGGTGGGGTGTTTGCCTGTAATTGGAAGAAGATATGTGAGGTAAACTGGTTTGTCTCCGCTGTCCCTGAGTATATCCTGTTTAGTCTGATTTATACCCGGTTGACTGTCGGTGAAACATACACAGGATCTCACAAAATTCTGATGTTGGTCAGTGTTTTTTTTTTTTTATAACACACTCTGTGGATTTTAGTCGTCCCACCACAGGCCGACACAAACTCTTCACAGCACAGTGGACCACGATGAAGTGGGTTCAGAAGTTGACAAAGTGTCAAGCTGTAGTGCTGTAACAAATGTGTTGTCTCCCTCCCCTGGCGTGTGATCCATCTGAGGCGTTGCTGGCCGTCGTGTTTTTAGGACACAGGACTTTTCTTTGGTGACTTTCATTGCTTTACTTGGAGTAATGGCTTAGTAGCTATAATGGCTACCTATTCGAGGGTTTTATTATGTCAAAAATACTCATTGAGTTGGTGAAAGAGTTAGATTTTCCAGAGTAGAGTTTACTCTTCAATAATTCAACCCGTGAGGGATGCTTCGCCAATGTGAAACCCTGGTTATGAACACATTAATAACTGATTGAACAACTCAAAACTCTGTCATCATGTCAACCACTGTTACCTCATCGTTCCTTTCTTATCTCCTGTTGCTGATGACTATGGGCATCACTGACGTATTGTATTTATTGCAAAAGTTTGAATCCGTCATGAGCTGCGGCTATGAGGAAGATGTACGACAAGTGCATTCATCACATTCATTCACATTCATCCCATTAAAGCTGTTATTCTGACGTTACAGAGGACACAGCCCGGCAGAGTTACTGTACTGAGTACTTTTTTACGATTGTCTTTAACTGCTTTGATGATTTCTATGACAAAGGATCTATCAACCTGTGTAATGTGAAGCTGTCTTGTCCGTCTCACTTTAACACATTTATCTTTTTTTTCTCCTCCAGAGACTCTGTCCAAAAAGAAAGAAGCCTTTTGTCATGTCAGGACAGAAGAAAGGAGCCGCAGCGCGGCTGCTTAAATGTGCCTTCTGCAGAACCAACCGGGACAAGGAGTGCGGGCAGCTGATATTGTCGGACAGCCAGAAGGTGGCGGCCCACCACAAGTGCATGGTGAGGAGAGCACACTGCTCTCGACCTTTGTAGCCTGTGATCCTCCTAGATTAAGGCATGCTCACTTCCAATCGTCACCACTTAGTGCAGCGTAGTGAACAATTCAGCCCAAAAAGACACTTGGGATTTTGTGTTTTTGTTGTTGTGTTACTTGTTCATAAGACTACTAAAGGTCTGCATTTCATAAAGCAAGCAGGTTTTAGAATGAAAAGCAACATTTGTCGAGCCGCAGGAAGTGATTTATCTCGTGTAAATTACTGTTGAAAGGCCCCGATGTGTCTTCCGTCCCCTGGGTAATCCTGACCTCCGGGTTGACAGAACGCCGCTTCGAGGCCTCTGACACACCATTTTCCATTTTCACGATAATTACTGTGGAATCAGTTCAGATGCTGGTCAAACACGCGACATCTATCAGTGTGGAAAGTGGTGCATTGGCAGTGGTCATGAGGGAAATTAAAATGCAGATATTGCACTTCTCATCCTCCGTAATAAAAGACTGCACAAACCAATTTACATTTTTCTGTTAATAAATGTCCCATGCAGCTTTTCTCCTCTGCCCTGGTCACATCTCACTCAGACAGCGAAAACATCGGAGGGTTTTCCATTGAGGATGTGAAAAAGGAGATCAAGAGGGGGAATAAATTGGTGAGTGCCCCCCCCGTTAGAATTTATAATGTGGAAACCATGAATGTATTTCAATTGAAATGTGTATGACTTGTGTTAAAAGCCCCGCACATCCAAACACTTTGCACATATGAGGATATGCAGGAGCTGCTTTATTGAACCGATAATAACTAATGACGGTGATGTTGATGATGCATGCAGTTTTTCTTAATTGTGGTTACCTGTCTGTCCTGTAAACAGAGTGTGTATATATGGATCTCTATTCACATTTACAGAGGTACAGAGGAGGTGTTGTTACTCGCTAGTAGCATTACAGCTGATCCCTCTCATGATTTATCTCATGTTTAATTTGTGAATATCGGCTCTTTTTTCTCTATCTAGTAGAATCTAGAATTCGACATGTTTCGCATGAACAGCTTGTGGCTCATTTCTCAATCTGACAAACTATCAGAAGATAATAACATGCTGCACTTCAATGTATTAATCTATTTTACAGCATGTCTAATTTAATTAGCATTTACATTGCTCTAAATGAATATTACTGGCACACATTATGATTTAGTTACTTTTAGTATCACGGTTCTGGCTCTTGCCATTATATTAACTTCTATTCTGGAAAAGATTACATATTTACAGGTGCAGTGTTTATTTATACACACATCTCTATGTTTATGTTAATTACTATACATATGTATTTATTTTTACTCTCACCCACTAGAGCCTACGCATACATGTTTTTCTTTTATGATAAAGTCCACGTTGAATGTTTTTTTAGATGCTAACAAAACAATATTGACAATGTATCTTCGTTGGGATTCAAGAATGTTCTAATGATATTTTACAGCCTTTTATTATTTGTATTTCTCTGTTTTTGTGTTTATACACACACACACTCACTCACACACACACACACAAACACACACACGAGTCTCAGGCAAGTCGTATTTAGACCCAGACCATAAAATCCCGTTTCACATTACTAATTGCCAAAGCATATGACTAGTTGTCAGCTTCATATCAAAGACTGTGCCTGTGCTTGGCCTGTTTTGTTTTTTCCCTCCTGAAGATGTCGGTGTGTGTTTGCTTCCCCACCAGATGTGTTCCTCGTGCCACCGGCCGGGCGCCACTATCGGCTGTGACGTGAAGACGTGCCGGAGGACGTACCACTATTACTGCGCTTTGAAAGACAAAGCGCAGATCAAAGAGAATCCCTCACAAGGGATTTACCTGTAAGTCCCTGCACAAAAAGATGTTCTTCACTCCTGTTGGATTCAATTCAAATGTATTTGTTTTGTTTTCCCGAACGCAGTGTTTACTGTCGCAAACACCGGGATGCTGCTCAGGATGGCATTCAAGGTAAAGCACGAACATCTGTTGCACCTCTCTACGCTCGCGGGGTCTTTTCTTGGATCTTTCATGAACGGAAAAAGTCCGTCCTAAACACGACCGTCTGTCGGTTTTGTCGACAGATGAAGAGGGAGGCGTGGCCTGTGACTCGGACTCGTCGCCTCCACAAAGTCGGGGAAGAGAGCGGTTTGAGAAAGGCCGAGCCAGGGTCGGCTCCCGTGGCCAATCGGAAGACGCCCGCTCCACTTCCTCGCAGGCTGCAGACGAGGAGAGCTCCTCCCACGTAAGCAATCTGTGCGCCCTGACCGCGGCGGTCTGTCGGCTGTGTTGTCGGCCTGTTTCATGAGCGTTGTCGTCCGTGTGTTCCAGCGGGACAGGTCACCTCTCCGGGCCGGCGTGGGAGACGGCGGCCAGCGCTGCGGCTTCTGTCATGCTGGCGAGGAAGAGAACGAGACGAGGGGCATGCTTCACACCGACAACTCCAAAAAGGTGGCTGCACACTACAAGTGCATGGTAAGTTTGTCGTGTGGGTAGAGAGGGGGGGGGGGGGCTTTTCATACCGCGCACATGCATTCACAGTACTGCCGCTTTTCTCTCGTCCATCTGTGATCCCTCGCAGCTTTTTTCATCGGGCACGGTGCAGCTGACCACCACGTCGCGGGCTGAATTTGGAAACTTTGAAGTGAAGACAGTCATCCAGGAAATCAAAAGGGGGAAAAGAATGGTAGGAAGATTTGTCTGACTTCTATACAGTCTAAAGAGTTTCAGAAAAGCAGCGTGTAATTTTTTGAAAAATTAAATTTTTTTTTTTTTTCAGAAATGCACCCTCTGCACTCAGTTGGGAGCCACCATTGGGTGTGAAATCAAGGCTTGCGTGAAGACCTACCACTATCACTGCGGCCTGCAGGACAAAGCCAAGTACATTGAAAACATGGCGCGTGGCATCTACAAGTGAGCTCAGCTAGCTTTTCGTACTTTAGATTCTCTCTGTATATTTTTCTGTTTAGATTCGGTGTCACTCAACAAAATGCATTGAGTGTGTCATTGAAGCCTGACACGCATGATAAACACATTATCTTCCTCCTAAAACATTCAATACTGTAAATTCTTCATGGTTCACATCGAGGTTATCTAACTTGCAGTCCTCCTTTTCCCAGACTTCAGTATGTTTCTTGTGTATTGAATGTTCATGGCCTTTTAACTCTTTAAGTTTAAACCACATCAGACTGTTAAAATGAGCGCTGGTTGTTGCATTGAACAAATAGCGTCTTGGCTATCATTGTAGTTTGATACTTACAAGCCCCACTGTGTGGATGTGTGTATTTTTTTTAAAAGACTTTACTGCAAGAACCACAGCGGCAACGAGGAGAGGGATGAAGAAGACGAGGAGCGAGAGAATCGCAGTAGACAGAGAGCAGCAAACAACCACGGAGAAACGACGTCAACGCAAGTGAACGGCAACTAGGTGCGTTAGTGGTGGTTGCTGCTGCAACACAAACTATTTCTAAGACGTACAAATTGTCCACCTTTCACGTCAAACATGAGGCGCAATGGGGTCATTATGTCTCCCACACTTAATATTTATAATGCTTTTTATTTTTTTTGTTTTTAATCTTATTACTATTGTTTTTGCACTGGCATCAATAGTACTTCTTCTTCACTCAAAACTATTTTTTTCTTATTTAATTATTTTTCTCTTCTGTTTATTCTTTTTTTCTGTTGCAATCTTTCATCACTCTCTTGCACAATAATTTCCTTCCTGATCAATAAAGTTTTATATCACAATATCTTAATAAACGGTTAACATTTGATCGGTGCCGTCCCTACAGGTCTGTCTGGATGTGTCGCGGAGCGAAACCAGAAGAACTCGAAAGACGAAGGGACAGATATTTTTTTACATTACGTTTTAGATCGCTCACAACGTCGTGGTCGACAAGCTCCCACGAGTCCTTTTTCTCTCTCCACGGTTTCTCCCGGTAAACGGACGCGACGTCCCGGCGTGCGCCGGCCGTCGTCCACACGTGAAACCCTGTCTTGACTCGCCTGGACGAGGCGCTCGCAGACCGGTGGAACCCTGCAGAGCACCGGACTGCTGCCGGATCCACCGAGAGCCACGGCTACTTCTTTCCCAGGAGTCGGCGACGGGGCTCACTTTCAAATACATGTATTGTTTCCGCGAGTAAAAGCTGATGGACTGATCATATGATTGTTGCTCACTGCCCCCCCACCCCCCTCCATCATCGCCTCCTCGCAATTTACATGCCACACTTGCTGAAACAGATGCATTCTGGCTCTTCCTTCGCTTCTCAAAGACTCCCTTTTTAAGAGGAGTCTGTTTGTTACTAGTCACTCTATCAAGTTGTGCAGTTTGATTACCTTGTTTCTGTAATCGCGTCTTAAGAATACTCTTTTCATGTTAGCCTTTCTTTCTTGATATGTAATATTTTGCTACTGTATTATCATTACGAGTAATTTTTGAATATCTGGATTTCAGACAGTCTCGATGACAAGTTTCGCCAGCATGCTCTTGGATTTTCCCTCACTGTTCAAGGTGGTACTCTTTTTTTGATTTAGCTACCAAAGGGCAATGTAGAGCTCTTTAGGGGAGTTGGCCTGACTTAATTTGATGTACTGTTACCTGTATCCCTCCAAATGTACCCATGAATGATCAGAAAATAGAAAAATATTTTTATTTTACATACTTACTGAGTGAGTCTTTTATTTTGAAAGTGTCTGTGGGCCACTGGAAGACACGAGCGGTAAATCGTGGCCGGCCCCGGGATGTTAAAGGTGGGAAAACCTCAGGCGAGGTTTGAAGAGTGAGGAATGTCGCACGAGCTCGGTATCATAGATTTCACAGCAAGGCCTCACCTGTTCCCATCCGGAGCGTTCCTGCTCCTGCAAACCGCTTTGTATGGAGGAGTTTGAACATTTCATTGATAGAGATACTGTCAAATGTATTGCAATTTAATTTAATACGTCACCATTTAGGTCCCCGCTATAATGTATAGCAACCTTGATGTACTATGCTGTTGGTAAAGGTGAAACAGTGATTATATAGTAAAGCCTCAATGTTAAAATCATGATCATGTAGGGCTGCTTTCACATTTATAGTCAAATCTGAGCTGAACCGGTGAGACTTTGAGGGCATTACAAATGTGGCAAACCTGCGGATTTACCAATGTTACACACTTTCCATAGCTAGACAGTAATGACCGACCCTGAATGTATACATGGAAAGAAATATACAGAATTTACATTTGTTTTCTGTATTTTACAGCTCAGTTCTAATGCTGTGTGTCCTATTCGATACTACTCTACATACCAACTATACAACTCCAAGAGATATGTATGTACTGTTTTGGACTAAGGCAAATTACTTAATGCGTAAACGTAATTTGTTAAATTGCAATTTCAGAGTGCCGCTGCCTGTTTTTCTTAACAAAAACACAGTAAAAGAAATGTTCCAATGTCTCCATTTTGACTAATTGATATGGTAAATGAAAGAAAAACTCCAAACCTCCCCTTTTGATATGTGTGTAAAATTTCAAAATGAGGTTTTTAACCCTTTATTCTGCTCATTTTAAGCTGCTTTCTGTCAAGAAGGTCATGGGATGCTTGTGTTCAACGCTTTAAAAAAAAGTGTCTTGATTCCTCTGATCTGATCAAATAGACGTATTTCTAAGCTCCTATTTTCCCTCAGGTTTTTAGAAAAGATCCGCTGTTAGCGTTTACTAACACAAACATTATCTTTAAAAGATTCCAATCTGATTTTAAAAGAAAAAACACACAGTGCTCAAACTGTTCTTCTTCAGGTCTTAAGTGACTTATTGCTGTCAGCTGATATTGACCATGAATCCATTCTTGTTGGGGAGGGTCCGGATTCTCTTCTCCATTTTAAGTGCTCCTTCTTAGCCACTTTGTACCCAGAAAATATGTTGTTTTTGTTTGTTTTTACGCAGACAACAGTCCGATCTACCTCAGTTGTGACCCTGAAAACATCCATCAGAACAACCAGCTTCATGACATTCACAAGCAGATGTTGCAGAATTTCCTGCAGCTGAAGGCTGGAAAGACAAAGAGATACTGATCAAAGACCAAGATGGTGCAATCACTCAAATATCAAACTCTTTTGGTTCACTGTCGCATTCAATTAACTCAGTAATTTCAGAAATAATGGTGTCATCTTTGATCAGAACGTCAGTTTAGACAAATTTATAAAGTCAGTCGCTCAATCCTGCTTTCATCATATCAGAAGCCGTTAATTAGAACATTTCTTTCTCCCAAATATCTGTAAATCTCCAGTACTAGGCGATTATTAGAGTATTATAACTCCTTGCTCTTTTGCATCAGTGAAAAACAAAATACCAGCTCCAGCGCATCCAAAACTCTGCTGCTACATATACTTGGCAGTGGACTCCATCTTACAAATGCTATAAATTGTAAACAATAATACAAGAGTGCATTGGTGCAAATATGCCAGAATACATATTGAATGGTAACGGATTGCTTTGTATACTACGTAGATGGATGTGTACAGTATATGCATGTATACATGTCAGTTTACAGTATATATACAACTGCTTAGATTTATGTTTGTGATAACGAGGTGAGAGAGCCTTTAGAATGACCTGATGATGAGATCAGGGCTCAAAACTCTTATCTCGTCTTTGAAATAACTTTGAAAATCCAACGTTTAAAAGAAAAAGAAGTAATTGCAATAGTTTTTTGGCATCTTGGTTTGTTTCACCATGTGTGTTCTATATGTTTGGTTTTGTATTCTCTTGTTGTAATCTGTGTTAATTGTGTTACTTTTTTAAAAACTATTAAGCACTTTGTACCTGTATTTTGAAAGGTGCTATATAAATAAAGTTTTTTTATATTAATATTGTTATTACATGCTTAAAACCTGCTTAGAGTTTGTGTACAGTATGGAACTGGGTCTTAGCTTAGGATATATAAATCTCCTCTTAAGGTAGTGAGGGATTTATATATGTCATATACATATCCTTAATAATACTAGAACAACTGTACTAATATTGGCAGTAGTCCTCGGGACTACACATATTTTTGGGGTTCACATCTTAGTTTTATAGTTAAATAAGTACATGACTGCCCACAGGTATAGTCACCGTGAATAGCAGTATTATATGATGTTATAGTGAGTTGAATCACGACCATGAACAGAGCCAGAACGAGGATTATAGAAGTATGGATTACCAGATTTCCCCTGTGCACGCTCATCCCACTACTCACAGTATTCTAATCAGACACCCAAAAGACAAAGGGTTTGAGACACATTTTATTCAATCATTGCATGATCAGATTAGGTTAACTATTCCCAAATCTTCCATGTAATCCTGAGGATAAAATCACTGATTTTTTGTCTAGGCCCAAACATTATGCAATGTAAATATAAACTACTAACTCTCCACTGGTGTCTGCCATCTTGAAGCACAATGCGTGTTTGTGTTTTGTAACATGTCCCCATGGTGGCTGAAAGTCTCCAAAGGTAATTAAAGAGCAGTTGTTTTCAGCGGGTCCAAGGTCATCATGACAATGAAGAGCAGAGTAAACCTCTGTGTATGCTTGCACCTGTACAACGACAGGAGATAATGAGCTACATGTATTTATTAAAACCTGAATTGTTAAGTTTTTTTTCGCGGTTGGGAGTATGCGCGCTGCTTAGCTCGAGCACCTTTTCGCCCCCACGCGGCAACAGGGCGGGGCTAAACCCCCAGAGGGCTCGTGCGCATTCGATTTTGCCCGCCGCGCTCGCGCGTCATCACGTACTACACCGCGGCGCGGCAGGCACGCGCCATACAGTAGAGCCGCAGCCCCCGGAAACGGACCAGGAGCCTCTTGTAGCAACGCAGCTAGCCACCTCCATGTGTGCGCGCTGTCACACGGCTGAAGAGTCCGCGAAAAACGAACCCGTTTTGTTTTCCTCTGTTTGAGAAGCCACGGTAGACTACATACAACATAACGGCGTGGACCGACGCGGATATGGCGACCTCCAGCCCCTGTGTTGTGGTAAGTCCCCCCAGCAACCAGTAGAATAAAATAGGATAGAAAGTGGTCCCAGCAGGGTACCACCGCGACATGACCTGAGGATTAAAGAACACGCAGTACACGGGAGCCACTACCTTTACGAAAGACTTGACACCGACCTGGTCGTTACTCGTATTAACTACCCATCTGTACGCTCACCTTGGCAACACGTTTCTAGTGTACGCTACTTACATAACTAACTGTTTCCTACATAGCCGTCAGCGTGGCCTGAGGCGGTGGAGACTTCACTTAACACGCGCTCCGCACGTCCGGTGCTACGTGACGCACTGCACGCTTTTGCACGGCACATCCAAACATGTTTTATTAACATGATAGCGGAATATTTCACGGTTGTACAAAGCGGGAACGAGAAAGACAAAAAAAACGCACGAGCTGCAAGCAAGGGGGCGTGTCTACAGTTATGAATGTAACTTTCAGTACAAAAATATGAATTATTCACTGCATACATATCTATTAAAATTTGTCACACAACAAAAAAAAAGTCAAACGAAACCCTTTAAGCTAAAATAGGTGTGAAATCGTAACTGGAGATATATGCATTTCCGTTTTAGGTTCATGTGCAATTGTGCAGTACATATACTTCCTTATAGTTGACCAGCCACAATTACCTTTTATCCGAATTGGAAACTAAGTAACCAATGCGCACGGCTCTCCAGGACATTTCCTGCATTTAGAGTGCCAGAGTGCTACTGTCATGGTGACAGATCCACTTGCTGATAATAATGTAATAAAGCATTTTGCTGAAGCGACATCAAAAGGACGGGGGAAGATCCTGAATCATGTCTTTCATTTGAAAGGAAATAATTAGCACAGCGCAGTGTTGCCAAACATGGACTTTGCTTGCACCAAGCTAGGAGGCCCCTTCTATTGACCTCAGATTAGTTCATCGGGTCGTTTTTTGTGTTTTACTCAATAACAGATTGCATGTGAACAGATAGCAAGCCCTTCTTCTTTGGCTCATGTTTCCTTAAGGACATCTGCTCGGCATCGGCCATTGTTTTATTGTCGATAGGATGCAGCCTAAACAGATGCTTTGCTCTAGTTAAACCATGTGTGATCTCAGGATGGGCGCTTTGCAATCCAGCGTTTAGTAAAGCACTGACAATTTGTTGACTTGGGAGAATCCAAAACTGCACCGGCATGGAGCTGTGAGTGCACTCCTGGTCACTCCCATCGTTCCACAGCGCCTCGAGCTTTGCACCAGCTTCCCAGATGTCACATGATACCAGTTATGTTGTCTGAGTTCATGTGGCCTGCAGTTTGAGAATCTCTCGTTCGTATTTAACGCCACTGACAACTGTGTGTTGTTCGCTAAGCTGTACAGAATCAAGCATTGCTCTCGTAGTGTGTGTTTTGTGGCAGAAAAGAAATGTCGAGGCAGTAAAATGTATGCAAAAGGAGTCCGTGGGAAAGTAAGACCACCCTTGACCTCATCCCCTTCCTCCCCCTGGATCAGATGAGTGTATTTTCCGTGTTAGGTAATACTACCCCTGAGATATTCTTTTAACCCATTTGTGTCCTGCTTTATTTCAGATCAGTGATGAGGAGCAGGGGTATGACCTGGACCTTTTCTGCATACCAAAGCATTACGCCACGGACCTGGACAGGGTCTACATCCCACATGGACTCATCTTGGACAGGTGGGTTGCCATGTTTTTAGCAGCTTGTAGTAGAAAATGGGATGAATTGTTGGCTCCGACTAAGAGTAGCACGATGTTCTATAAATACTGTGATACAACATTAGATTTCTTCAGATATATTTTGACGTAATGTGACATAAGCGTTGTCCTTTGCTGGTTGTAAACGCTTCATTAAAGTAAAATTATGCAATGTTCCTACCATACTGTTCTAGCTGTTCTATTATTTGTTGGTGGGTGGTCTGAATGATTTGTTAACATCCTGCTTGACACTAAACCATTTATATTTAATCATATTTTTCCGTTGGCTTGAAAACATCCTATTAATTGCCAAGTAGTTTGCACTGCAGTGGAAGTCTTTAAATGTCATACTTTAGAGTGTTTCAGAAATAAACGCTAACCGCTGACAAACAAAAAGGAAAGAGGAACTACTGCTGACTGGCAGAAAACTGAGCCTCTCTTTCTCTCTCTCTCTTTCTCTCTCTCTGGACCCCAGGACTGAGAGACTGGCCAGAGAGATCATGAAGGAAATGGGGGGTCACCACATTGTGGCCCTCTGTGTGCTCAAAGGAGGCTACAAGTTCTTCGCAGACCTTCTCGACTACATCAAGGCCCTGAACAGGAATAGTGACCGCTCCATCCCAATGACAGTTGACTTCATCCGCCTCAAGAGCTACTGTGTAAATATATGTTTTTCCTCTTTGTATTTGTATATGTGATGTCAAAGAAAACAAACATACAAGTTTGAATTTTTCAAAAGATACCCTGTGGAGTTTTTGGCCACGAGTTGCTCCATCTTCCATTTCCCAGATATTTGAAATAACAACACAAGGATGCACATCCACAAAGGCGATTCTGTACATTCTGGCCGACAATTTGACACGATTCCAGTCATCACAAGTTGCTGGCGCTAAGAAGTTTAGCAATGTTCCAGCAAAGATGAAGACTTCCATTTAGAAACCATGAATGTAAACGATGCATGATTTAAAATGACTTTGTCATTGAGTCACCTTTGCCCTGCCGCTTTATGAGACTATCAGCGGGAGCAGAGTCTGAGGCCGTGCCCACGGAGGAGACAGGAAGTGGATATATCGTTTCACACCATTGGCTCAACTTGTTATGCATCATCTTTTGTTTAAGAGCGTCTCTGTGCTGGGTTTCAATAATGAGGTTCCTCTACATATGTTGCGCAAATATGAACCGAGGTTCCAGCCAATCAGTGATTAAACCACTGCAGAGCAAGAGTGCAATGAGATGGCGTAAGTGGGAACCACTTTGAATGGTAAACAGTGGAAAACAATGTAGAAAACCTGCTCAGTTTGAGAAGGAGAAGTCTCCTCACTGGTCCAAACAGATCTGATGTTCTGCAGTTCAATATTTTTCATTTCTTCAGTGGAGCAGAAGCTTAAGGGACATATGAGTCACACACACTTCCTGTCTGCTTCCATTGCACTTAGTCACATTTTGTTTTCAGTGGTACGCCAACTTTTCCAACTCGGCCAAACTGAAAAACTTCTTCTACTCAAAATGTGCATAAAACAGGCTTTTATAAAAATCCATAATGTAATATATAATATGCAATAAAATAAGCTTTTTTTCTTTTCTTTCAACCATCATGTTGTCCACTTGATACACTACATACAATAAATGTGAAGACTCACATGTCCGCTTCATTCTTATCCTTCCAGAACGACCAGTCGACTGGAGAAATCAAAGTGATCGGTGGAGATGATCTGTCCACATTGACCGGCAAGGTACGAAATATGTGGCATGATCCTGACGAAGACATTGTGATCAATATGTGTAATAATAATAATTCTAACTTAAAATTACATGGACTTGAAATGAGAAACACATTTTCACCATGAGCAGACATTTTAAATGACCTGCTAATTGTATGGTGATTAATACACATTTACATTCCTTCTGCACGCTAACATGAAATGTATCCTGTTTTTCACTAACGTGATCGTTATTTTGTCTTTACACAGAACGTCTTGATTGTGGAGGTACGTTCCAATGTTTGTCTTCTTCAGTAAAGTGGACGGCTTTCTATTCAAAGTACTTCCACTAATATAATATTCTCTTTTGCTGTGTTTTTAAGGACATTATCGACACGGGGAAGACAATGAAGACGTTATTGGAACTCCTCAAACAGTACAAACCCAAAATGGTGAAAGTAGCGAGGTAATTTGATGATGACAATAAACACAATGTTTTCTTCTGGCTGTTTCATAACAGTTTAGTAGCGAGCAGTGTTATGATTGATGATGATGAGCTTTGTTTCTGTCCCCAGTCTGTTGGTGAAGAGAACACCAAGAAGCGTTGGCTACCGACCCGACTGTAAGTTCCAAACAAATTAATGTCTTTAGTCTGTTTGTGAAGTACAGAGTTAGTGTGTGTGTGTGTGTGTGTGTGTGTGTGTGTATAAGTGTGTCATGTACTGCATGTGTGATTTTTTTTTTTCTAATCAAGCTTTGCATACCTTAATTTTAGTGTTGTGAGTTCACTGCGATAAAGACAAGTAGCTGATTAATTCGTCCGTTTGTTTCAGATGTAGGATTCGAGGTGCCGGACAAGTTTGTGGTGGGATACGCACTAGACTACAACGAGTACTTTAGAGATCTGAATGTAAGTATTTGAGATTGATGAAGGAACACAATCAGTAAAGTACCTAACATATTCACGCCTATTCAAGTGCAAACAGTTTGTACCTTTTGTGTGTGTGTTAATGCAATCACACTCATTGTCCTTTTCTGTTTCAGCATATCTGCGTCATTAGTGAATCAGGGAAGGAGAAGTACAAGGCATGAAGAGCACTTCGTAATGATTTTTAACACATAGTGGTACCTCCCCCCGCACCTTCCTTTTTGCTGTCCATTAGTTATTTTATTGCTTCACATTTGTGTCGTAAAAACGCTCTGGCTGCTTGGGGTCCCTGAGACACACTGCTGGAGTCATCCCTCTGTTTTAGCACGCACACACACACACACAACCTTTTGAGAAAATTGATTTCCTTCGATGGAACCACATCTGTGTAACAGCATGGAGCCTCACCTGAAATTAGTATATTACATCCCTTTTTTATTTTTTTAAAGCAATCATATTTATTCAGAGCGCTGCTAGCTTTAAGGACAATATCACAATTGTTGTGCCACCTCTTTATTGGAATTATACTTTTTGCCATGAACTATTAATGGCTATTTAATGGACACTTGTAAGGATAATTATTTTTTTTTAATAATGTTTTTTGACATCTGTATGTGTATTTAGGGACAAAACATTGCTGTGCTATTGTGTCGTGTAAGATCTCTTTAAGGTAGGCTGCGTTGAAAGCAAAGCAAATGTTGGCTGCTGTCTCTTATTAGACAGACGACATGAGAAAGATGAATAATCCTCTTATTTATGAGTGTTAATGTCAACTTTGTCTTTATGTTCCACGAAGAAATTGGTTGCATGAATGAATGCCTTGTTCACACGGCTCTTACTTGCTGCTGCAAAATATGGAAAGTGTGCAGATGTGTAAATGTTGAATTAATACCGAGACTGAAGTTTAAAGTCATTCAATCATATTACAAATAATTAATCTGTATTAACCTGTCATTGAATCAGAAATAATTTGAATTGCTGTTTTTGTTTTTACATTTCTACTATATAAAAACGCAATCATTTAATGACGCCATCACTGTAAACCAGTGTCAACTGGATTCTGCAATACCAGCCATTAAATGTTCACACGCCTCCTGACTACTGGATTTCAGTACATGCTGTGTATGCAATGCAACACCAAATACTTGGCCCATTGAAATCATTTGTGGCCAATCGATATAGGGAGCACTGATGAATGCAGAAAAGATCATTTACTTCCCTCCCACCCCCCAAATAAAATATTAAGTGTTTGACATTCCTAAGAGCTAACAAAACTCCAGACTTTCTAGAATCAAAAGGTTGACTGTAAATATATACATGCTGAACACCATTTTACTTTTTAATCAAATGGAGATTACAAAGCATAGTTTTCTCCTCTGCTTTTCAAGTCAAATCTATTTGTTTGACTGATTTCTTTTTACTGATGGAGCCAGGATGCTTTGCAAATCAAGAAATCATAAATACTGAAATACTTTTTTAATAATCATCCTATTTATGTTTTCAATGAGGTGGGTTTGTCAGTTCAGACTCTAAGCTGTTAATAGTACAATGTAGAGTTAATGCGGGGGAAAAATACATCTTGAAAAAACTTCAGCGTAATGTTATTTTAGTCTGATTGTTAACATGAACAGTGGTGTGATTGTCTACTGTAAATAACTATCTGCCCTGGGCCTCCTGCGAGCTAAGCTGTCAGAGCACCAGGTAAACACATTTTATGCAGCGTTGTACTGCTCAGGTGGAGTGTAAAAGGCCTTATCGAAAGATGCAGTTCGCCACATCCCGCCCGAGAATGCTGGGAAATAGAGCCGTTTCATTGGACAACGTGAAAAGGGGGCGTGAAGTTCGATGCTAATGGATAACCTGACCTAGCTTCTGTGTGATCATCTTGGACCTGGTTTCTTGTTGGCGGGGTCCTGCAGAAACGAAAATATGATACTGTAGAGCAAGACTTTTTTTGCAATATACGCGGTGTAGTTTGCTCCTGCGAGCCCTTAGAAACTATCGGGCTGGAACATTTAGTTTAATGAAATGTTGCTGTGGACATGATGACTATCGGCGTTACTGCTAACGAGGCTAGTTAGCCTAGCCGGCTAGGTAGCTGGGCCGTTAGCTGCGGGATGAAACAAGACAGCGGGAAGCGGAGCTAATTTACGTTAGCTGGCTGGTGGTACTCGCATTTTGAGAACCACTTTCCTCCAGCGTCGTCAGACCAACGCTAACGTCGCCCACGGTAGACCCTAGGCAAACATTCACGTCGCACTTAAAGTCAGTTTTGGCTAACGGAAGCGTATTTATCGCGCTAACGTACTAGTTTATCACAGTAGCGTCTCTTCTCCTCGCAGCAGACTCGCAGGTCGGTAGCTTGCTTGGCAGTCACCGGGGCATTGTGCGCTATGTAGCCGTGGCGTGCTAACCACACCAGCAGGGACGTTTGAGACTGGTCGTAACTTTACATGCAACGTTTGTGCGGACCAGTTGTAGCTGACCTCACGCAGTCGTGGGTTGAAGGATGATTCAGAGAGCGTTGTTGTGAGTAACAAGACGGGCTTAGTTCGCTTCAGACACTGGACTCGTAGACGACGGGGCCTCGTAGATCGCAGCGAGTGGCCGACATTTCGTCTGATTTTGAGGATGTTTGTTCAAAACATGTAAAGTTGGCAAAGTTGGGAGAGCGACAATGTGACGCCACTGAGCTGGTTAGCCATTTTGAGTTCACGAATCGGCGTTGAGCATCGTTGGTCGGCAAAATGAACAAGGATCAAGGAGGGCTGCCACAAGAAAAGATGGAACTGGATCTGGAAATCCCATCTTCTCTCGCTCAGACCGAGGGACTCTTGAGACGATCCAACAGTGCACCCATGATAAATGGCTTAAGGTTTCTACAACATTACTGCACAATATTTTCAGTGGATGCGTTTGTCCTTTTTTCTCCCCTCCCCTCCACCACCCCCCCCCCCCCCCCCCCCACACACACACACACACAATGAAGTACCTACATGTACAGTGACCTCCTTGCTAAAAAGACACATGGTTGGTCTGTTTGTCTTTCCAGTGATAACTCCCAAGTGTTCCAGAGAGAGGTCCTGCGTAGCCGGAGAAATAGCACTACAGTTGTCAACAGGCCAAACATGGTACCAGTCTTTTATCAAACACATGGTCATCCTAGTAAAGTGTGTGTGTGTCTGAATTATTCTGCATTGAATGTTCTCCTCTCCACGCACCTCCTTCACAGGTCCCATCCTCACCTGTTCGCGTCCCCAGCACCAGGCTTCATCAGATAAAACAAGTAAGCGAGGGAAGCGTCTTTGACACGTTTTTTTTGAAATGTTTGATGCTTGAAGGGAGCATGTCAGACCACCGTCTCCCTCTCGAGCCATACAGGGAGTAATGGTGTCTTAAAAAAAACGTGCAAGAGCAACATGTTGTGGAGTCCACAGGGCCATCGATCTTATAGTTGATCATTTGGTAGTATTGGACTCCAACAGATGAAATGGTTGCTCTGATGTGGGCCCTCCCTCTTGGCTGAACTAGATTTTCCTAACTGAAATAAGAGATGAGACTGCAATAATGTGAGATAGTAAATGTAAGAACTATACATTGTTCTATCGGATTAAAGGATATGTTAATCCAAAAAGCTAAAATGGTTTAAACTTAGCTTAGATGACTTGTTAAATCAAGGCTGTGTTACCATTAACCCCTCTCTTCTCCTATGTGTGTGCTCTTGCAGGAGGAGGGGGTAGATGTGATGAACAGAGAAACTGCTCATGAGCGGTAAGCAGTGTCGTTATGGATGCAGTTGGTCTAGAAGGAAAGAAAAAAAAGCAGATTTGCATCAACATATACCCTTTTCTTTTTTTTTCTCCCCCACACAGGGAGATTCAAGCCGCCATGCAAATGAGCCAGTCCTGGGAAGAAAGTCTCAGCCTGGTAAAGATTGACTCGTCATTACATCTGGTCCCATAGTGTTGTTGTTGTATTCTGTTGTTTTGAAAACCTTCTGCATGTTCTGGCCTCGAGCCATCGTTTCCGCTCCATCACAGTGGAGAATGGACAAGTACACACATGCTAGATTAACAGTGAAAACTTGGGGAGTTAACAGGGCCACCAGTCTTTCAAGATCAGGCTGAGTTGGTAGTATAATACTCCGACAATCTCTTTGATTGAGGACATTTCGCGTCCTCACTGTGTCACACTGCAGAGATGTGATGTGAGACAACACGCGCATCAACTTGTGGGGTTCTTGTGTGTCCTCAGAGTGACAATGATTTGGAGAAGTCGGCGTCTTCGTCTCCGAAGCGCATCGACTTTGTCCCCGTGTCGCCCGCGCCGTCTCCAACCAGAGGGATCGGGAAAAAGGTACGTCTGACTTCGGTACAGTTGCATGCGCCTAAACTGATTAAAGACCGCGAACGACCACATGAGGGACGTGGTTGTAGCATTTTGGTGGTTTGCGGTCACTTGATTCTCCTAATGACTTGCAATCAGAGCGATGAATGGAAGCCTGTGTGGCAGCCTGCAGGAAGACATTTATTGGCAGCAGAAAAAACAAAATATGGGTTACTTTCATGTAAGCTGCACTACAGTTTGTGTATATAGCAACGCTTTGTTGCATTTACTTTTTTGCTACATTTAGTTTTTGGGGGGCAATATTTCAAAGAAGTTAATCAAAAGTTTATTGACTAGTCCTTTTTTGGATATACTCATACAATAATCAGTATTTTCTTCATTAATTTCTTGCAAGCAGCAGTGTTTCTCTCCGTCACTACAAATCCTTGTGAGCAGCAATGGGCTAACACCCAGCCCCGTTCCCAGCCCAACGCGGCGATTCAGGTGAGCAACAAGTCCTCACTGCAGTTTGTGACTTGCTAATGTACTGGTGTTACTCTGGTCTGGTTCTGAATACAAGTCTCTTTGTTGATGAATATACTGATTTGTCACTTTGTGTGTTTTTTCTGTGCTCCTTAGCCGACGGAGTCAAAGCCCAATCAACTGCATCCGAGCCAGCATACTTGGGCCGATGAAGCGCAAAGGTACGGTACCAAACACAATCTCACGAGATGCTTCCAGGAGGTTTTCCTTTTCGTCATTTGAAAGCCACCACAGGGGCCACTTTACCTGATCTGTTGTTGATTCAAGGAATTCTTAGATTAAAAGCAATAGCAGAATATTGTAAATGTGTTTTGAGATGCAATCTTGTGAGTTAGTAAATGTAAGAACAAGACATTGTTCTATCGGATTGAAGAATATATGTTAGTCTGAAAAGCAAAGATTACTTATTATAACTATTGGGGACTTTAGTGGCTTTCTGCTAATAACTGATATCTGTGATTTTATTGCAATTAAACACTTTTATTCAACTGTACTTTCTTTTGCTTTGGGCGCAAATGTTCTAAGTGTCAGAGTTCCTTTTCCTGTGCAGGTGAGATGGAGATCGAGAGTCAGCCCAAGAGGCTCTTCCAGGGCACCACCACCATGCTTTCCTCTGACGTCTCCAACCTGTCGGAGCTAAGTTCCTGGTAAGACTTTGGTGGATTGGAGAGTGGAGTGTGTTGCAGTATGTATTTTATTTAGTTTCATTGAAATTAATAGTCAAGAGTGACACACAGTGAAAGTATTGCAGCCTGCAGTCTTACTAAGCGTGCCCTTTCTTCTTCCGTTCAGCCACTCTCCAGATTTGCTGGATGGCAGCCTCAGCAGCGTTGGCTCCTCCTCGGACTCGCCAGGCAAAATGGAGGGAGTGTCGCCTTCCTCGTCCAGCAATTCGCCCTTCACGTCCCTCCAGGATCTGTCCCCAAAGTGAGCGCGGCTTAAGCGAGAGGCGCTGTTTGAAGGACTGCCGCGAAGGAAAGCCCTGTCTCTGGGAAAAACCACGTTTCCCCTCTCAAACCCTCCCGTCTCACCATCGTCTAGCTTTAGTGGACATTTCCCATGTTGTGTCCGAGCGGCTGTTTTCATGGCTCCATTCTGGAGGGTCGAGGTGTGTATTTGTTTTTTTTAATTAAGGGAACGAAAGCCATGGATGAGTTTGAGTGTGGAAGACGTGAGCCTAGCGTTAGTAGGAATGACTGAAGACACTGAGCACCAGCTGCTAGTAGAGGATCTTGGATTGGTGCTCGGCTTCATAGCGATAGTGTTTATAAGTGGCTCTGCTTTTGGCAGACCAGTTCATCTCACTGGAGAGAGACATTGAGCAATGACAAAAAAAAGACAATTTGGATGTGTACATTTTCCCTGTTTTTGTGCCGGAAAACTTGGTCCACAGGTGTTTTTTTTTTTGTATTTACACAGTCTGCAGATTTTTGTAAGAAATATTTAACTTATTGTTTTCCTGCTCTGTTTGTAATTATGTACATATTAACCGTGTCAGATGTCGTACATAGTTTAAAGTTTGTGGCTGTGAGGTGAATGTGCACGCAGGTCTTACCGGTGTTTTCTTTGTAAAGGAACAAACTACTTTGGGGGATTTCCTTACTGTTTAACTGTAAGAAGTTGTTTTCAGAGTTTTCTTCATATTTTTACAATATGGGCGATTAATTGTGGGGATTGTTTTTGTCGGTTTGACTTTCATAACCCCCTTTCCTCATGACTTGCTGCAACTTTTAATTGCCTAGTATGAGCAACTCGTGCAACTGCAGTTGAACGTGACTGGAGAAAAAGATGGTCGTCACTGTTATGCTCTGAACACTAAAGGTTCCTCTATCCTGTGTTTTGGTCAGGAGGTTTTTTGTAGATAAGCAGAATATAGAAGTTATTTTCTTTCTACTGGGGGAATGTTCTTATTTATGGAGAAGAAGAAAAACAGAAGTTTATTATAAGAATCGGTCGGCGAGAGTTTTGTAACCATTTGTGTTGTCGTTTACAGCTAATCAGCACAAACAAAATGGCACCGTCACATTGTGAGTTCGGAGACTGCTGTGGTTACTTTTATTCAAATAGCTTTTTGCACAGGATGCACAATCCTGTGACGTTTCAGCCCGTGTGTACTGTGTAAGCAGGGCAGAAGTGAAACTTGACTTTTGTCGTAAAACACGACCCAAGAATGCAGTAAAGCCTGTACTGCAATTTTTCATTTTTTTGCACCGAACTTTGCTTCAAACTGTCAAGGCCCTAATGTCGTATCCCCCCGTGTAACTTAAACATATAAATCATTTCATGGCTGTGTAGCCTTCGATGTCGATGTAAAAAAAAAAAGTGCGCCCTTTTAACTTAAAAGTTTTTCTGCAGTTTCTTTTGCTTTTTAAACTGAGTGTCTTTTTCCTTGATATAAATCAGAAAACGGTCGGCTTTGCCCTGCTGTCAAGATGATATTTTTGTCATTCTATGAAGTGTTTTGGGCATGAGTTCAGTAAATCAAATCGTATACTGTATGACTGCAATGGAAAGGCTGTAATCTGCCAAGCTGGCGCACAACTTTTGGCTTCGCTTGTGTCTTGTGATTGCAACTGTCGCGGACGTCGGGGCTTCAATAAATTATTTCTTTATAACGAGAGTGAAGCTGTTTTTGAATGTTCCAGGAGGATGTTTTCTTGTCCACAGCACCACTACGCATGAATGTAAAGTGTAGAATAGTGCCCGACGCCCTCCTAGCCCAGCGTGGATGTCCTCCAAAACAACCTCCTCTATACATTTTATACCAGACAGCTGTATTGAGACTTTATTAAACGTTTGATGGAGCATCGATATAGCACTGCGAACAGACCACCGTCTTCACAAGGTTTTTTTTGCTTTGGTGACATTGAAAAGTATCCTGTAAAAACTCAAACCAGATAAAAGTATCAACACATAACTGCATTTAGTCCTCAGCGTCTATATGATTTTTAAAGCATCAATATAATGATGGTTACAAGTCGATACCATAACAAAAGTTTAATGGCTTTATATACATGTGTAATGTTTGCATGTAGATTCCTTCACTCGAGTTAATCATAGTCTGGTACATAATGGCAATAAAAATGCGGATACGTGGAGCCTGAGCTCAAACGACACTTCGAGAGGCCTCGTGTCGCTCCACAGGGACGGCTCCTCTCACGCTGCCATTCTTTTGACCTAGGTGTCCTCTATTTGTGTCAGTTCAGTTTTGCGTCAGTGTACGTATAAACACAAATACGTGGATTTGAAAACAAGAATGCTAAAATGTATTTTTTAGCAGGGGGTGGCGCTAACTCGGTAAGTACCACGACCCTCTGCTGTCCGTGTACTCTGGAGCGGAGCGGAGCCTCCGGTGTAAGGGCGTCCTCTTCGTCTTCAGATCATTTCCCCCTCCGCTCAGTTTGCAGCACTTCAAGTGCGTAGGATGACCATAGTAAGAAGACCTAGCATACAACGAGAAACAAAACACTCTAGTTCACATTTAACTTCTTTAATTGTTTTCTACAAAAAACGCAACCTCATTTTGTATTTTTGCTCACCGAGAACATAAGCAGCTACAAGTTTCTTGTTAATACTTAGGTGGAGGTAGACAGGCACAGTAAATTCTTGCTCCCCCAAGGTCGGAAGCATCAGGGCGGCCATACACACCAGCCCAAGCAGCACCGTCAGCAGGCTGGGGCCCCCAGCAACAGGACGGCTCTCTGTTAGGCGCACACACACATGCACATAAACCCAGTGGTTAACAAGCGATTTAAAGGATGTAAACAAAACTGGAATCAATGCGTTAGTGTGCAATACTTCATGTAACGCTAAAGCGATGAAAGCAAATTGGTTATGACTAACAATACAGATCTGAAATAACAATACAGGAGTAAATGGTGCGTTTGTTTGGGCACTATTTTCTGTTCACTACTTAGCATCTGCAGGACCGTGCATGTGGGACTGGCTCAGAATAAACTCCAGTGCGTGGTCATGGTAATGCAGCGCTGATGTGCTTTTAATAGATATAGGACAACAATACACACGTACATGTTGGTGAGATCCACTTATTGTTGTAGGTTGCTCTTTTCACCAGATGTGTTGAGAATACAAGATAGATTGCAAATCGTCAGACTATCCTTCGACATGTAATGGCAAAGAATTTTAGTGAGCGGGAAGGGACTATAGTTTAAGAGCGTTTTAGCCAAACAAGCCAAGATCGGGTAGATGACATCTGAGCTGATAAAATGGGAACTCTGATTATCTGAACAGCTAACGGGTAAATCGCATTATCAGCAAAAAAATACATGATACAAACCAATCTAGCTGCATAAAGGTGATCACAACCTGCGTGTTATTATTGTCGTACTATGTTTGTGAGCCCAATGGCTTTAAAAACAATATATACTAGAACTGACAGGTAGGTAGACAGAGAAAATCAATGTCCAGTATGAAGTTCCTGAGCATTTATGAGCATTTGGCTCCATCTGGTGGTGAAACCACACAACAGCCCGTCGCCCTACCTGTCTGACACGGCGCCGTCTGCTCGAAAAACTCGCTGACCGCAAACTGCTCTTTGAGTCTGCGCTCCTCATCTTGGGACCGGTGGCTCGACGGCTCCTGTGAGGCGGAGGGGCGGAGCGTGGCCGTCACCTCTTTGTAGCCCAGGGCTTTCCGCTGACTCTGCTCCGACACCTGCAGCCGGAACTTGTCGTACACCCCGTAATGGCACGCGCGCACATCTCTGTGTCGGATTACTCTGTGTGGACACGGAGAGTTAGATCGACTCCTTGCATGACCAGATGGCGGGGGGGTCAGCTGTGTAAACAGCCATCTGACTCAAAACATACAGTCAATTTTGCCCAACAAACTTAAAGGTTAATACATGAAAAGCAAGCAGTAAACAATAAAAAAAAACACAAAACATGGATGGGAATCCACATGGGAACAAGCTCATAGATAAGACATATATTCCCTTTAGTGCTTTATCAAAAATAATTAATCTTAAACACACAAAGACAAACTCACATGTCAACACAACACTGTGGCTTGACCGCTCCGGTGGCATCAACCACAGTGTATTTGTTTGGCGCTGTGCAAAGCACTGAAAAAGAGAGTGAAAACAACACACAGATGATCTACATTATCTGTTTGCAACAACAACAAAAACAGTACAGCACACATGGAAACTCAAACGGCTTGTGTTACTTGATGCCAACTGACCTTTAAACTTGAGGGCGAACTCATAGGGGTTGTATAGGGTGAGCACCTGCTTGTGAGACGTCTGCTCATCAGCGTAGAAGACGAGCTCAGTGGGGAACACGAACACGGGAAGGCTTCCTTCCACCAGCTCAGGCTGTCGATGCTGCTGCTGCTGCATTGGCTCCAGCTGAGCTCTTCCCCTTCCCCGTCCACGGTCTGCCTGGGCCCCCCAACCCTTCTTTCCACGAACTATCACGCTGCTTCAACTCCCGTTAAGTGGAAACGGCACTTCTCGCTCTCATCGCCTCAGGGCCATGCCGCGTTACTGTGAAGAGACACAGGTGATGAATAATAAGAGGCCTTAGCATGCCACGTATTTGCATTTTGTGACACTTAAAAATGATTATCCAAGACATTCCCCGAGGAAATGTTGCAATTGTTATAACATTTATGTATCCAGCAGCTGTTGTTTGTAGTAACTTTGCATCTGAATGGTTTGCATGTGACAAACACAATGAAGCTCATTTCATTCACTTCCAAGGATTCAACTACAGCCCAACTGATACTGAACTTCAGAGGTCAATGCTAACATTGCTATTTAAGAGTTTTAGAAATGTAATCACAGTCGCTTATATTAATGGTGCTAAGGATGATACGCTATATAATACTGACTTTTTTTATAACTCAATCTGTAACCAATCCCACTGCCTTGTTAAAAGAAAAACAGGCTCAATAGCACTTTGATTTTCCAGAAACACTTAGGCAAGCCAACCTGTCAGTGAAGCTGCTGGTGCCCTTCCACCACTGATCTATAGAGTGTACTGACATGTTGCATTACAGTATGGTTGGTGTGCCAACTGTTCAGGAGCAGAAAAAAGATCTCTCCAGAGAGTCACAGACACAGCCCAGAAAATAATTGGACATCCGCCACCCTTGCTTAAATAGTTCTTCTGATCACGCTGCCATTGTGGAGGACACAACGCACCTCGATCTCTTAACTCTGCTGCTACCTTGAAGACGCTTCAGGGTGTTTAAGGACCACATCGACAGGCTCAAAAACAGTTTCGACCCTAAAGCCATCCTTGAACTAACACCCCAGAAGTCCACAATATGTAAATGACGTGTGTGTGTGTGTGTGTGTGTGTGTGTGTGTGTGTGTGTGTGTGTGTGTGTAGCGTGAGGAGCACTAAACGGACAAAGCAAATATTGTTGAACAATTTGTGTGATGACAATCGAGGCATTCAGTTAATCTTCATCATTTCTTGTTACTTATTAAACAGCATACTAGTAATGGTTTCTAATACATTTATCAAAACTGTACACTTAATTGCTAACATTCATTTCTTTACGAACCAACTCCACTTTGAATGCATGATTATTATGGGTATATCATTTAGATTAAATGGCCGAATGAGTATAATTCAATAATGGTTGAAGGCAGGTTGGCAATTCAAGTTCATGGAACTTATTAAAGTTCAAATAACTTAAGTTCAACAAGGCAAACAGCAGAATTTAAACTCCATGTGGCTGGTCACGTGTCCTGATGGTGTTTACACGGCTCAAGGAACCAGTTTTGTGGTGTCGCAACACATGTTATACTCCATGTACACAAACACACACACGAGTATTTCATTACACATGCAGTAACATAGCTTCAACATTAATGAGGTGGTTGTGTAGTAAATATGGTGTATTAACTCAGTTAGTACGTGATCTTCATACTCGTATTTAGACGTGGTGTAAGCTAAAACGTAAGCTACCTCAAACTGCAGTGTAATCATAGGAGACAACGTTATGAGGTCTTTTAGCTACGTATGTTGGTGACAAATGTAGCAGCTCGGAGATTTAGAGACATTTGACCATGACTGTGTATATCTAACATGACTGTACAGTTTTGTTCGCCGTGACAAAGTAATAACACGTAGTTATCACACGACAGTGTGAACCTTAGCTAGCATTAGCCGGCTAGGAAAGATGTTAGCTGATAGCCACTTAACGGTGTCCGCCCGCAGTGTCACCGCAGAAAATAAAACACAGTGGTTTCGTGTCGAGACAGCGAGGCTTTACCTTGTTGTCGGCACAAGTGTTCGTGTCAGGTAAAGGTTAAGTACCGGGCTTGCTGCTTCTGATCCCACCCTGTTGTTGTTTCTCTTCGGCCGTTTTTCTTTGTCAATAATATACTGCAGATCTCGCAGTGCATGCTGGGATGGCGGAGGGCGAATTGCGTGCAAGACGTCAACAAAGCAGACGTAAAGTGCTTAAGATGTTTGTAATAACTTCGTGGAAGCGTAAGAAGCGTCATGAACACATACCAATTCGGCAAAGCTATATTTGGAAGGTATTAACTGACTTACAGGCATTGTTAGTCATAAAAAGTAGCTACAAAATATGATCACATTTAGCTACTGTATGATATATACTTAACTAGATTAAAGTGCATTGATTTTCTAAGTGTTTCGCCTCTAGGATCAAGAAAGGATATCATTGTTTATCAGGCTATTTCACCTTGCACAAATTAAAAGCCTTCATATTTAGGTTGATGTTGAATCGCCTGTGCATGTCCCAAATCCCAAACATATATATACATACCCAAATTGTTCAGGCTTCATCTGGAGGTAGGCATTATGTCTGGGTTTGGGTACTATGACTTTCCAGTGACCTTTATATCTATGAGGTATCTATTCTAAGCTCTTTTAATATATAATCTGAATGTATATCAAACATACATTGGCAGTCAGGTGTACATTAATGGTTGAGTATTTGGTTACGTGTTAAAAGGGCATAACAAGAAGACCCTTAACAGCGATGCTGCCCTCATGTGCTGTCGGATTTATTAGTTATCATGAGAACACAGACAGATCAGGCGGTATCTTTTATAGTTTTATAGGCTTGATTTTGTAAGTGACTTTTCCACTGCTACGAATCCACTGTAATATAGATATAAGGGTCTATTTGAACATTTATAGATGTGTATTTTCTATCTCTACGCAGTTTTTTACCAAAATGTGCACGTTTACTTTAGTCTACCATTACAGCATTTCGCCATTCGTACAACACTTGATTCAAAGACTTCAAGAAAATGTCCAACTGAAACCTGTTGTATACTTGCTGAGGTCACGTAACTGCACGTGTTCTTGTTGTGTTGTGTTAAGAGTCGGAAAGACGCACCTTTTGAGGGTCATTGAACGCAGCGAGAGAGAGAGAGAGAGAGAGAGAGAGAGAGAGAGAGAGAGAGAGAGAGAGAGAGAGAGAGAGAGAGAGAGAGAGAGAGAGAGAGAGAGAGAGAGAGAGAGAGAGAGAGAGAGTATGTGAGGGGGGCGGGATGCGAGGGAACTGGGCAAGACGCTTTAAGAAATGTCAGGAGGTCTGTGCATATGACATATACAGCAACCACATGATCAGTTCTCCTAGTTCAGATAGACTCCTCAGTGGTCAGGAATTAAATATATCAACATACACACAAGAGCCATGCACGATGCTTCAGCACACCCGCCCGCTTAGCATACGTACAATTGAAACGGTGGGCTGACGTACTGAATACCATACACACGCCATCTCGATCCTCGTTATATATTTATATATTGTACGGGGCGTGGTCAATGGAACCGGGCTCGACCAATGGCGTCGCGGCGGAGGGACCGGGGCGTTCCGTTCGGTTCGGAGCAGAAGTTGAACAGCGCGAGCCGAGACAGAGCTCTAGAAGGCAGATAGGGAGAGAGCAGAGGCAACGGCCCTCTTCTGGAGGGGGGGCTTATTATATCAAATATATACACACATGTGTGACCTGTTTGGCCGCACGATATTGGTCACATGTGGATAACAGTAATTTTAGAAAAGCATACAACTGCGGCTTTACATTTAAAATGCCTATTTTACTTTTCCTGTTAGACACGTCCGCCTCTATGAATCAGCGCACTTATTTGGGTACGACGTATCTGGACGTTGCTAAAGGCGCGGTTGAGGTCTTTATGAAGGTAAAGAATTATTTTACCCCGACTTTTTTCAGCAAGTATGCGGCTTCGGAGAGCTTAGGGTTCCTTGGGCAAGGTCGGTCGAAATTAATATATGTTGTTTTGGCTTTCTTTTTTGACAGCTGCGTGCCCGAGACCCGGCTAGTAGAGGCGACAGGTACATGCTAGTTACATTCGATGATCCGCCATACGGAGTGAAGGTAATTAGCAACTGATACCATGTTTACATTTGACCAGTCGAACGTATTTTTCTGTCAGTGAGACTTTATTGTCCTTCTGGTTCGTAGTCAGTGTTGGAAGGTTCCCGTTGGCGACAAAAAAACCGGCAAATTTTTTGCTCCGAATAACCGCAGACGCGGAGCCGCACTGCCTCCGACCATCCAGCGGACATTTTGCTTTTGTGTTGAGAAAAGTCTCGGGCGTTGAGATGGAGGCGGGGAGATTTATTATCGCCGGTGACGTCGCTCTTTTTTTCAACGTACAATGTCTCGATTGGTTAAAGAGCCCGCCAATCATTCTCGACTCCTCCCCTCGCATCATCCGGGCATTGTCATTGGCCAGTCTAGGGGCTGAAAGTTGATCAGCCCTCTTCATCATTTTTATGCGAGTTCGCTGGAAGAAAATTATCATTATTCATATGATAATTATTTGTCATACCGATACTATATGAGCATTATGGCCCAGCATACAAACACCTAATGTTTCATACACATAGGCCACAAAGCAACAAAAAACATGTGAATCACTGCAATATTTTTCAGGGGGGTTCATGTCAGCAAAGTTATGCCCACCAACAATCAATTGACTTGTTTTATGACCTGGCACACATCTCTCTCAGAGATTTTCAAGCCCAATAAAATACAATCCTTAGTATCCACACAAACTCCTGAAGTCCCTCATCTGCTTTAGTAGCCGGTCCGTTTTAGGAATCTCTCTTCTTGTCTATCCCTGTCCACAAACAACACCCTACTCCTCTCAACACAATATGCATCGCAGTCCTTACTCCATCCCACGGCATAAATTACGTGAAGACATATGAAATAGTTTCCTTGCTGTTCCTAGTCTTTTTTTGTTGTTTTTGTATGCTTCATGGGCAAGTTACAGAATACCAGAGCCAGGCAATACTTGATTAAATCATCTTTAGTCGTAGCTGGTCAGGGACTTAGAATATGACTACAGAGGCAAAAGTCTGAGAGTATTGTACAAATCAAAAGATATTCGTAACAACAAGTTAACTCCCTTTTTTTTATAATCCTCTCTATATGTAACATAAGTACAGTCCCACAACAGCTTTAGTTTTTTTCCTTACTAAATGATAAATAGTATAATATTTTACACTTTTCTTTTACATGCCCAGGCATTAGGAAGTAGCTTCTAATTAACATAAAAGCAAGAAATAAATCAATATAACCTTTTATAACTTTTGATAAATGAGCAAAAGCATTTTTAAGACAATGTACTTTTATTTTGTCGACTATTAAACAGCATTTATTATCATACTTTTTTTACAATAGTAAAAATTAGTGTACAATTTAGTGACAGTTTTTACAATTTAGTGTACTTTCGACTTTTTGAGTGTTTTTTCCCCTTCAACTAATGCAAAGTCTTGCTTTGTGTTAATATTTAAAGCAGTGCAAGAAGTCAAATATCTGTCGGGCTACACGTGGTAGTTTATTGACCTCAAAAGGACCGTTTTGAGCTCAACGGCACAGCACTTGCAACATGATTGCATATTGCTACAGGCAGGACATGTGTAGGACCGGGGTCATGACAACATGCTCTGAGTGGATTCCAGTGCAGTCATTCATGTGATGCTTCCTTCTACATTCAGGCATTGACCTTGCAGTAATCGCTAAGTCCAGATCATTGCTTCGTGCGTCCCACTGAAACAGTCTTGTGTGGTTTAGATCCAAGAAGTGCTACTCGTCAACTCCTCTTCCTTCTGCTCTTCCTCCCTTTGTCTTCGTTGCCTTGTCCTTTGTTGTTTCTGCAGGCGCTGTGCACCGAGGATTATGATGAAAGGACAAGGTTATACTGAATGGGGCTACTCTGATTGCACAGTTACAGAGGCAATAAATTGTTGATGTAGAGGGGAGAGAGAAGGAGGTTGTGTGAGAGGAAAATAGAAATATTCGGTTGTCTGAATTATTAAGTGCAAGCAAAGACGTACATTTTCACTGGCCTACATGAGGGTATAGGCCTGGATTATTACTTTTCTACTATGTATGTTTCCACTCTTAGTTTTGCTTTGTGACATTGTTTGTGTGATATTTATTCACAACCACAGCGCTGAGCTTTTCCTAGAAACTCCACGAAAATGTGTGGTTTTGGAAGGATATCCCATTATTGATAATCCAAAAATCCACCCACTGGCCTGATTCACAGAACACACACGTAGACACTGGTGCTTCTCTCTCTCTCTCTCTCTCTCTCTCTCTCTCTCTCTCTCTCTCTCTCTCTCTCTCTCTCTCTCTCTCTCTCTCTCTCTCCCCCTCTCTCTCTCTCCCCCTCTCTCTCTCTCTGTGTGTATGTCTTCAGCCTTTCCCTCCTCCCTTTCCCCGCTAAAGGAAGTGGTAAGCTTGCAGGTCATCCTTAGATTAAGCATGAAGCTGCAGAAGTAAGGTACTTGACCCCAGCTGGAGAAAAGTCGGCGACCAGTTCCACACCCACATCCTCTCCCGTGGGAGTATATCTTCATTATGGAGGGCGGTGGGAAGTGTATTTCTGGCTGCTTGTCATGTATGACATTTAACTCTTTCTTAAAAAGCACCATCCAGCTCCAAATGTCGGCCCGAATTTCAACAAATTTATCTTGCATTCCCAGAGCTTGACATAAGCTGATCTCATTTTATGGTTACATGTTATGTCACGTTGCACACAATCAGTGGGTTGCAAAGATATATATTCAGCAAAGGTGGCAGTCGCATGCTCGACACAAATCACTTTGTAGCTGTCAACAAACAAAACTTCCTGTTGGGTTTTTCTTTGTAATTACACGGTATGGTTATCCGTGGGTGTGTATCTATTTTGGATTGAGGCTGCTCGTCATGCACTGTAAGTTCAGGCCTCCTCAGCTGTGTAGCTGTGTAGCTGTGTGGTCTGTTCAGCACACCAATGTGTGTGTTTCAGGCAGGCTGGAAGGAGAACCACGCCACCTTCATGTGCGAGCTGAAGAACCTGCAGGCGTCCGGGCTGACCACATTAGGTCACGCCCTGCGCACCGCCTTCGACCTGCTTAACCTCAACCGCCTCGTCTCCGGCATCGACAACTACGGACAGGTACTTTGACTCCGCCATCCGATCATGCATTTCCATGGCAGCAGTAGATGATGGAGTTAATCATTACCAGCCGCAGCAGCGTGTACGGTTAGTGCTGTTTTCACAGTAGTGTGTGTGGGTCATTGTGGCAAAATGTCTGCAGAAGGAACTACGACAGAAGAGGGTTCGACATCTGTGTCTGTGGACAGATTTTATCTCGACTTTACAGATGTGTGCTTGAGAACAAAATGAAGGCCTAGTTTGAAGATGGGTGCGGTCCCATCGCTACACGGTCTCAAGTTTAAGCTGTTTTTGAAGATACCAATTTCACATTTCTCACTATTTCCTGACACGTTTAATTGAGAAAATACGTGGCAGATTACTCAATAATGAAAAAGATGTTAGTCACAGCCCTAATGTAAATCAATACGCACAGTGTTTACAGATCAAATACTATAACTGTATATACACATACTTATTTTATCTGTGGTTGTGATTGAAAACACATTTGGTCGACATTTAATACCTGATACATAAGAAAGTAAGATAACACATAAAAGACAGTGACGTACCACATTTAGTGGTTTGTTTCTAATAAGAACAATAAATTATGAAGTTAATTTGATCGTCAAAAAGAATATGTATTGGCTTTTTTTAGTTTTTGCCTTATGGGATTTTTCAAATTAAGGATTAGACACAAAATAGATTCCACAAGAAAAAAAACAGTCCCTGTGTATCAGCTAGTAATTGAGTACGGCCAACACAGGCGGTACACTATGTGGACTTTCCTTGGATAAATGAAAGGTTTGTAAACGATAGTAGCCAAGCCTTCAGTTGGCATGTCTTTTTGCCTTCACCTCGAGACACAGAGAAGAATATTGACATTTGATCGCAGCTTAATCCACTCCGCTGTCCTCGATTACCGGTGCGCTGTCATCAGCTCCTCACGCACTTGGTTTCTTCGCGGAGGCAGAGAAAGACCGCTTTGCTCAAGTACTGTCACAAGGTCTGTGCGGCGGGTGTGTGTGTGTGTGTGTGTGTGTGTGTGAGAGAGAGAGAGTCTACTTAGGCATTCTGTGTGTGAATTAGGCAAGGCTGACCCACACAGCACAGTGGTGGAGGCCTCCGTCCATAACGAGTAACACAAGGACTCTCTGCGATTTACAGATGCAGTCTGACACGAGGCAAAGATTACCGGCCGCGACAGACAGTTCACATTACTATTCAAGAGGTTACCAGAGGTGTGAAGCTAATACCGTTCTTAATACTCTGTCTTTATTAGCCCTTCTGTTCAAATAGCACGGGAGACCAGTTATGTTTTTAGGAGATGGGAATCTATTTTGAGACGCACAGAAGCGCGGAATGAAAAGAAAGCAGACTACTGAGGATAAAATGGGGTCGCTGTTAATTGCTGAATGTTACCTGTTTCCGCCTCAGGGCCGTAACCCCTTCTTCCTGGAGCCATCTGTGATCATCACAATCACGGACGGGAACAAGCTTACGCACAGCGCTGGGGTGCCGGATGAGGTGAGAGCACAAACAAATGTGGCAGTTTGCTGTTTGTAGTAATGCGATCCGCCCCAATTGACCTGAATAGTACGGTTTCTAAGCACGGCGACCTGTAACGGCTTTTACACGTCCAACTCTCTCCCATCATGCTTTTTCTTTCTTGGCCCCCCTTCTCCCCGTCTGCCTCGCAGCTGCACCTGCCTCTGAACTCTCCATTGGCAGGCAGCGAGCTGACCAAGGAGCCCTTTCGCTGGGACCAGCGTCTCTTTGCGCTGGTGCTGAGGCTGCCAGGAGCCGCCACGCCGGACACGGAGCAGCTCGGCAGCGTCCCCACGGACGAGTCCGCCATCACCCAGATGTGTGAAGTCACCGGAGGTTCGCCATTTAATCACTTCGGGGCCACCCCGCGACGCCGGGGGCCAGTATTTCATTTTAAGAATCATTGCACGCCCTGCGCTCATATTTCATTCTATTACATGAGAAATTTTTCTTTCCTTTTTTTCTCTCTCTCTCAGGGCGATCGTACTGTGTGCGGACACAGAGGATGTTGAACCAGTGTCTGGAGTCTCTGGTCCAAAAGGTTCAAAGCGGTGTCGTCATTAACTTCGAGAAGACGGGGCCAGATCCGCCTCTGGTTGGGGACGGTGAGTGGCTCACTGAATGGACTCACAGATCTACATCCCTGGCTTCACAATTATTATTATGAATTATTACAGACTTGTATTACATAGTCATTACATTTTGATGTACCCAAAATGTTTCCTCCTTAAGAGCCCAGTCAAGTGCGTAAAACATGAGTTTCTGAGCACATTATCTCCACACATTGCATACAGTAAGATACTGTGGGCAGTGAAACAGCTGAAAGCAGAAGAGACTCCTCTTATCTTGGATCACCACGGTGCAGTTTTGCATTAAAAGGAGAACTGAGTGCGTGTCCAGCCATAAAGGACTACGAGTGTCTGTGTAAAGAAATGTTCCGCGATAATTCGACTAGCACATCATTTGACTGAAAGGAAAGATTCAAATGAAATATACATTTGTTTAAAAATTCAAATAAATTCAAACAGGGGTTATTGAGAGAGCGTAACAAATATTTCATGAAAAGATGAAAGTTTATTTGGATCCTCGACAGCGGCTTCTCTCAAATTCACGTGTTAGAAATCGGGTTGAGAAATGTGTTCTGCTGTGTATAATGTATTTTTTTATTTTTTTTTTACAGAAAACTCAGTGGAGTCGAGTCGCCCCGTGTCGTCCTTCAGCAGTCAGCCGTGGCACAGTTGCCACAAACTCATCTACGTGCGACCGAACCCGAAGACGGGCGTGCCGGTTGGGCACTGGCCCATCCCAGAGTCCTTCTGGCCAGACCAGAATTCTCCGAGCCTGGTGAGCAGCGAGGCTTACCGACATCTCAGTGTGACATTTTTGCAGGTTAACCCGTGAAGAACTATCACTTTTACCTCGTCTGTGTTGTTTGATTTGCCTTTCTTACTCTCTTTAAACTGTCAGCTCTGTTTTTATGCCTCTGCTCCGGCGGTAGCTGTGGCTGGAGGCATCTTCTTCATTTTTTTTTAGGGTTGTCTCTGTCCGGTTCATACTCGTGAACACGATATCTCAGTAGTGCCTTGACAGAATTTCAAATGTCACTGTGACTTCACAAAACACTATTTTGGTTTTAACAATTTCACACAAATATCGAACAGAAGGAATTGATGGTATTTTGTACAGACAGGGATGTAAACTTGTTGGCGGAGGCATACGACCTAGTTCCTGACTCTACAAACTCATCCTGAGATTTCAACTATCTGTCGCTTTGTAAAGAAAAACGCCACATGCGTATGTCTCAAAATCGTCTTCTATCCTCTCCATCTCCTGCTCCCAGCCGCCGCGCTCTGCGCACCCCGTGGTGCGCTTCTCCTGTGTGGACTGTGAGCCCATGGTGATCGACAAGCTTCCCTTTGACAAGTATGAACTGGAGCCATCTCCACTCACCCAGTACATTTTGGAAAGGAAGTCTCCGCACATGTGCTGGCAGGTATGATAGACACCCGCGCACACGTCAGCTCCGTGGGCTTGTTTTCACCGTCTCTGGCGTGGCCTCTGTTGTGAATGTTTTGTGTTCACATTCCTGAAATGACTTTATGAGTTGTCATTTTCCTTGTTGTCCTCAGGTGTTTGTTAACAGCAGCGGGAAGCAAACAGACCTGGGACAGCCATTCGGCTACCTGAAAGCCAGCACCACTCTGACCTGTGTCAACCTGTTTGTCATGCCTTACAACTACCCCGTGCTTCTTCCACTCCTCGGTAAGACATCATGGCACCAGCTCTCTGCTGTAAAGTGGCCCAAAAAAAACTTTGGGGTCAGTAGGTCAGAGCTAAAAAGCTTTTCTTTTCTGGGTCACTTTATCCTCCGCAATCTTTTCTCCCCAATCATTTTTGGTTGGATTCATAAGTAGTTGCTGCATTGCGTGGACCTCGTGAATCAGAATTAAGAGCTGTTAAAGATGATGCACGCCCGAGTTGACTGCGCTCCAGCACAACAACTCGGAAAACCTGAATGGGGTTTGCTTTAGCTGGCTTTGATATTTTATAGCAATGCCAGTCCAAAAACAACACATTACGGTGGTACTACATGTAATGATGAATGAATGTAATGATTTAATGGGACCACAAGTTTGACAGAAGTGCCGTTAAATATATAGTATATTACTACAGCTTATTTTTTACTGTTTTACTGGTGCAGCCATCTTGGATTTAGAGGTTTGACTTTCCTGTTCAGTTAACAGTTAATCTTCAACAAGTACTGAGGACAATTCCTTTCAAGAGCCAAAAAGAAAATCCTTCAGCAGCAAATATCTTAAAATCACAAAGACTTTTTTCAGGTTAGGGTCAAAGAAAACATTGAAAACGTCATATCTCTCTAAGAGAGCAGTGCAACGCTTTATAGTCAATTCAATGACAGATTACACAAGATTCTCCCCCTCTGAAACAAGTCTAAAGGGGCAGACGGGACATTGAAAAATTCTTGTCGGACATGTTGGAAACTGTTTACTTATTGGAAGAATGTATTTGAGCGTCTCTAAAAACATTGAGGAGGACTAGGAATCTCAGCCACTGGTAGAAAACCCTTCCTATCACGTGGAAGTCAGACTGCACACCAGCATGCGATGTGTGTCTGAATTTGGATCCGAGTATCTCAAGAGTAGTGGACTGGAGTAGACTGATGGTGTGTATTTTATTTGACTGGTTATGTTGAAATCCTCTGATTTTTCTTTTTGTCTCTGTATTCGTGAAGATAATAGCGGCCGAGCCTATTTGTTTCATGTTGGGAATCCTAAGATAAAGGCTTAAAAAACAGTTAATCTCTAATAATGCTAATTAGAGAGGTATTTAGCAGGATAAACAGCAGCGTATCTCCCCACCTGAATACTGATGAGTGAATAATAATCAGAGGTGCAGATGGATGGCTCACTGGTCACTGATCCAGAATGCTAAAAACTGTCTTCTCCCCCTCTCTTTGTCTCCTTCCAGATGATCTGTTTAAAGTGCACAAACTAAAACCAAACC
Organism: Clinocottus analis; assembly: GCF_023055335.1. Lineage (NCBI taxonomy): Eukaryota > Metazoa > Chordata > Actinopteri > Perciformes > Cottidae > Clinocottus > Clinocottus analis. Next base: position 3,877,295 of record NW_027175821.1, read on the forward strand.
TCAAGTGGCGACAGGCCTTTGAGACTTACCTGAAGACAATGCCTCCGTACTTCTTCTTGGTAAAGCCATGCGTAATAAGTCTCTCATGCTGCCTTGAGTAAAAGTTCAGTACATGGCTTATTTTTCCCTGCATGTAACTAACATCCCTGATTTCCTCTTGACATCTTCTGACAGCCCTTGAAAAAGGCATTGAGGATGATGGCCGCGCCTAATCTTATTGCAGACAGCATGGACTGTGGCCTGAGTTACAGCGTCATCTCTCACCTGAAGAAGCTCAGCCAGCAGGTAAAGACTCTGGAAATAGGAAAAGATGTTCCCCCGAAACGCTTTGTGGCTCTGCGCTCTAAACAACATCCTCCTTTTCTGTCGGTCCAAAAGGCGAAGTTGGAATCAGATCGTCTGATCGTGTCGGTGGGGAAGAAGGCTCCACAAGAGCCCGGCATAAAGGTGAAGAACCACTCCACGTCGCTCTCTCTGGCCCACCGGCAGGACTTTAAACAGCTGCTGCAGGGAATCTCCGGGGAGGGGCCCCTTCGCCTGGTGGACATGAACTTCAAAGAGTTTGCCGGCTTCCAGATCGCACTGCTCAACAAGGTAACTTTCTAAAAAAAAAAGGGCGATATTCTCAATCGTGTTTTATCTGCAGAAAAGCATGCACTGATGTTATTTTACAAGCCAAAAGAAGATGAAGTATAAACATATATTACATCTGCTGTCGTCCATTGGCAAGTGCAGCGTTTGGAGGGTTTTCTCTGACTGGATATGCTGATGTTTGTTCACAGGATCTGAAACCTCAGGCTTATCGAAATGCCTATGACATCCCAAGGCGAAACCTTCTGGATCAACTCACCCGTATGCGCTCCAATTTGCTGCGGACGTCGCAAAAACTGATCCGGGGGCAAGACGAAGGTATGAAAATTATTAAAAAAGAAACTTCTAAAGGTGGAAGTTATTTCAGTTTCAATAGGATTCTATTGTTTTGCCCCCATCCGGATGAAAGCAGTGCTCAAGAGCGCTCGTTTTTTACAATTCAATGGTTAATAATGTTGAAATAAATCTCATACATATATATGCAGAAGATCTATTTCTTGATATTGTACGAAGCACATTCATTTTGCACTGAGACTGAATGGTACAAACCCAATCTCACCCCCCAAAAAACATATGAAACATCTATGGGACATCCTGTGTAATTCAGTATTTTGTGAATTCTAATAAGTGTCCTGTGGTTGTTAGACTATCTGCACAGTATCCCAGTGGCTCAGATGGGAAACTATCAGGAATACCTCAAAATGATGCCGTCTCCTTTGAGAGAGATCGACCCCGACCAACCTAAACGCCTGCACACGTTTGGGAATCCGTTCAAGCAGGATAAGAAGGTAAACAAAGTACATTCTTAAAGAGACGTCGGCATTTAAAAATCAGTCCCCTTCGTTCTTTAACGTTGTGTTTTCTCAGGGGATGATGATCGACGAGGCCGATGAGTTCGTAGCGGGCCCTCAAAACAAGAAGAGAGGAAATTCCATCGACGCCAACTCGAGCACTACTATGAAGAGAAGGCGGAGCATGTCCCCGTTACTGCGGCGGCCGCAGACTCCGCCTGCGAGCCCCAACCACGTGGTGGCGGGAAAGAGTCCGCTCGGGGTTCAAGAGCAGCAGAACCCTCTCAAACCCATCCCCCAGCACAAAGGTGAGCGTAAGATGGACGTAGAGAGAGAGTTATCCTGAACGTGCATCTACGAGGAAAATATTGCCCGAACGGCACCAAATAGTACTGAAAAAGTGTGGTTACGAGCCGCTACTACCTCCGGTAGTTGCCTCCGCTAGCTCCCTGCTGTAGCCAGCTTGCGCTGCTGCTAGCTTCCCGACAACCACCGAAGGTTAGCGGGACCAGCCCTGGCTCGACGCCCAGGCAGCAGCAGCAGCAGCAGCGGGGAGCTAGCAGCAGCGCTAGCTGGTTATAGCGGGGACACCCACCGACGGTAGAAGCAGCTTGTAACCCAACGTTTACGGTAGTTCAAATTGTCTTTGAACCCCCCAGGAGTGGACGACAACAACGTGGAGGTCACCGAGAGTAACGGGGACGGGGTTCTTGAGCCCGAGTCGGGGGAGATCTGGCCCGCTGAGGCGGACACTGTCGCGGAGAGTCCATCTCCGGTGAGCCTGGAGGAGAAGGCCGGGCTGGCAGCGACAGACCCGGAGGAGGACGTCTACATGACGGAGGAGAGGGTGGCGGAAGATAGTCTCGATGAGCAGATGCTGGAGGAGGAACACAACAGCGACCGACTGAGTCCACAGAGCCTGCAAGAGGACACCGACGCCGAGCCCGCGGCGCTGGAGACCATATTCATCGCCCCGCTGGATGGGAGCCAAGCGGAGCTGAGGAGTCAGATCATCAAGGAGGTCCGCAAACCGGGGCGAAGTGAGTCAGCGTGACGCGTTACATTCACATTCGGTATTCCACTCTGGTGACGTTGGTGTCACATTTGACTGTCATCTCTGTGTGGTTTTGTTTCCTTTAGACTATGAGGCAATACTCGGCCTCCTGCAGCAGGTGAAAGGTCCAGTTAATGTTCAAAGGTACTTCATCCAACATGCGATCAAAGAGGCCGTCAGGTAAGAAGCTGTGACTCGTTGTGTACTTGGAGGTATAGGTTAGGGTGAAGAAGCTAAAGCCTCACAATGCCCATGTCACAAAACTGTTCTCCATAAACACTTTGTGTAATTGCATTTCACTTTTACACTGTAGATGTATTATCCCCGAATGCCAGTATGCAGCTTCCTCCCTCTATTCTCTGCTTCTTTCTGACTGGCTTTGTCTCTGGCGCAGGTTCAAGAAGCGAGTACTGATCCAGCAGCTGGAGACGTCCCTCACCGAGTTGGAGCAGAAGCAGGCGACATCCTCACAGCTTCCCAATGACCACGCAAGTTAGGGACGAAGATTTGTTTTCATCACTCTGAACGATAACAGCGTCGTATCTTGTGGACTGTTGGATATGACGCCCGAACGAGGGGACAGAGAAAATGCACTGATAGCAGACGCGCCCACTGTTCCTGTGCTGTTACATCACATCCTGTTAGAGACGAAGGATCAAGGGGTTCAGGTCTTCAGGACGGATCCACTGCGGATGAAGTATTATCCTCTCCATACTGACAGATGCCTTACATCCATATGGCTTTTGTCTGTACCGGCACGTTGTGTAGTCGACACACACACACACAGAGACTTCGTTAGACAGACACACACTATGCTGTGTGCATGGGACGAACAGGCACATTCCTGTTATTCTTCAAGAGCAGACCTTTCTTCAGCTGGTCTGAAAAGTGTTTGTAAGACTGTAACCAGTTCCTCATTCTCATCATATATATATATATATATATATATATATATATATATATATATATATATATATATATATATATATATATATATATATATATATTTTCAAGCATAATTACCAGGGTTTTGGACTGAACGTGGACTCCTCATAACTATGAAATACTGACATCCTCTCACCTGCCATTAAACTTACAGCAATAGAACATGAGTTCAATGAATGCAGCCGTTGGTATCCAGTTAGTTTACGCCACACACACCCACACACACACCCACACAGTACTCCACAGACACTCCATTGATTCCCGGAGTTACAACTTTATTGGGAGGAATTTGTGCATCTGTCCGAGCTCAGTCGACAGTTGTGGATTTGAACAGCTGCTTTTCACAAAAACCCAAGTTAGCGCTCCTTTTGTTTTCCTTTTTTGTTTTTTTATGACAGATGTACACTACTTTTCAATGTTCATAAGGAATATAGATTATTTTTATGAATTTATTTCAGAGTATAAGAAATATTTTGAATGAAATGTCTAAAGTCAATTTTGTAAACTGTTAAATACATATATAAAACTGAAAGTTTTATGAATCTACGCTTCTTTTTTTTTTACAAAACAAAAAATAAACCAGTCTGAATGGTAACCCCAGTGCGTGTCAGTGTGAGTATTTAAATTTAGAGGTTACATCTAATATCCTACAATAACAAAACAATTCAGTTTTGCATTATGAGTATCTCTGGTACAGCTTTGCTTTAACTGCAGCAGTCCACAACCTCTTTAACTCGTCACTCCTTTAAACAAAGCAATGTCTACTTCGGACCAATCCAACAAAAGTTTAACTTTAACAGAAGCCGAAAGATTAAATTATTCAGTAATTCATGAGGGGAAAAAAACCTAAAAGCATGAAAAACAAACTTTTTACAGAGTAGAAATGTTTCTCTTCTGCCTTTCCATCTTTATATTCAAGCGACAAAACAAAGAAATAAGGTTTTAACAGTATTCATTATCAAATTAAAAAAAGAAAAGTGAGAATTCCCTTCAATGAAGTCATCATCTTCAGCTATGAGTTCACACGCACTATATCAGATGGGCCAATAAGTCCAACAGAAACAACCTCCATCGGTTAAATTTGAAGCTCACCTCACCTCAGATGAGGAGACATGCAAATAAAACACTTGCTGAAATCTAACAGCTAATTAAAACGTCTTAATTCGGTGCAAATTCCTGAAAAAAAAAACGGCAGACCACTGCCACCTAGTGGCCAACGCCAGCAACTGATCAGGTGGAAATGTTTGTGACGCAACAGTCCAGCAACAAGGTCACAGGCACATCCCTGCATTGTCAGCATTACTTTAATTACAGCCCTCTCACGGACAAAAGACTTTAATCTGCGATACTATTAGGATTTGTTACCAATTTCTCTGCACTGATTAGGCAGGATGGGAGGGCCGTTTGTAACGGATGCAGTTCAGCTTTTGTCCGTTGGCCCCTACAGCTTGCAGCAGAGATTTGTTCGTCTGGCTAAAGCAATACTAAAGCCTTTAATTGTGAGACATAAGGCAAAAAAAAAAAATGGATTCTGACACCTTGTAAAATCAGTAAGCCTTTTATTAAATTAAAAACATCTGTTGAATCTTAACAAAATGTAAAATGAAGGAAAAAAAAAAAAACTTTACCCAAATTAATGTACCATTACTTTCTAGTTCGCCCTAATGTTCACAGTATCAGTGGAACGGCCATCTAACGCTTCCTGCTCTCCCATCTCACCTTGAGTTAATTTCCTGTGGCCTCAAAACGAACCTCTTTAATGCGTACAGGATTTACAGACGAGCCTTCATGCTTCCAGGAAATCATCAAGGAAATAAAGGGTCCTCGGTTCACACAACAAAACTCATTTTCAGGGTCGCAAAAATGTTTTGCCCCGACAGCTGCCGAAGACTGATGTGCGGTTGAAATGAAACGTAACGAAACCGGCGTTTTTATGCCCCTCATTCAAAGGATATACAAAGGACAGCGTTATCCCAATTCAGTTCAGAAAAGGACAAAAAAAGGGGGCCAAATGTCTCTGTATCTTAAGACTCCAAAGCGATTACATACTGTATATACAAACAAATCTGCTTGAAAAATTGAAGGGTTGGCACAGTCAGTGTTGAATGTCGTGGTGACCACTTTTATGGACAGAGATGCATGTTTGGAGAGCATATTAGTTTATGTACAAATAAAAGTTAACGTAGAGGAAGGTGAGTTTCTCGCTTTGCCTCCCTCCGTCTTTCTGTCTAACAAAAAGAAATCTTATCTGACGTGGAAGTCGTTACAGGCATGAAGGGCCAGTCTCAGTGCAAGTGCTCCAGCTTGCGTAGCCGTATGGGGTTGGGATTCGCTTGCTGGTTGCGCGCAGAGGATGGCTCCTCCTCCGGCGAGCTGAATAGCACCCGGCCCCGGTGGTTGAAGAGGTAAAAGGACGGGTGGTTCCTCAGTGTATCAAATGTTCTGGAAAAAGAAGAAAGAAAATGAAAAGAGAGAAAACTGTACAAATGTTGTTCCACTACAACATTACTACGGACACTTCTGCATGTAGGACTACAGCAGCAAGGTGCACTGTGAATGCACGGGGGTCATACAGGACATCACATGTTTCTGCACACCGGGGGCAAAATTATCTGAATTTTAGGAATCAAAACGCTGACACACAAACGCAAACCTACTGATTAATGATCTTTGCCATTGCGACCACATGCAGTCAGTGGCACACATATAGCAATGCAGTTATAACTCTCATGCTGCACACATTTTTTACCATTTTCCTGTTGACATGGGACACATTTAAGAATAAAATCTCATCTCTATGACAGATATAAAAAATATGAGCAGTGGTATTTGTAGTTAAACTATTTGGTCTTCACATCCATATTAATTATATGTATAGAAGCCTTGTGTTTTGTTGTTGTGAATGTTTCTTCGATGCACCTAGTACATTTCATTATGATCTTTCTTGTCCAAAGTGTGAACCAAAAACAGCAGCAGCTCAGGGGAGGTTCGGTGTGTGTGTCTGTGGGAATTGATCCAGGTCACGGCAGACTACATGCAGTGCAGGTGGTGAGCGTGCTTCCCCTGTGACAGAGCACACCAACAACCCCCATTGTCGAGGGAGGAAGGAAGGTGCTGCTACACAACTCACTTGTTCTTGAGCTCTGAGGAGGCGTCCATGTCTTTAAACTCTCCAGCAATGTGAACGATCCCATAACAGGTCATTACAAACGATAATAAGGTCTGTAATACAATCTGCAAACAAATAAATAATAAAAAAAGTTAATATAATGATGGCATGAGCACTGGTGTAACATTGTGATGAAAGTCACTCACATCAATTGGTAGTGTCTCGTTTTCCTTCTCTGTGAGTCGCATGTATGATCGATCTAAAAGGGGAAGAAGAAAAACATATAAAATAAAATAAACAAAGCAGATATCGCTCCGTCTGTAATGTGCAGCACTGTGCTGGTCAGACAAAACGATATGACATTTTAACACCAACCGCTGATAAATATGTCAGTATTTCATCCCTGTAAACGGGGCTAAGCTGCGCTAGCATCTGGTTAGCTCGCCGTAGGGACCGAAAGGCCCCACCTGCTGTTTAATGGCCCGACCCGGTGACACCGGAGCTCTCCGGAAATACACGCGGATGTCGAGACCCGTGCTTTTCCTCTCTCACGCGGGAACTTACGCTGTGCTGCGGAGAAAGCTGCGTGGGCTAAGGCAAAAAGACCGACGCCGACAACACCTTTCCAAAACGACGAGGCCATCTTGATCCAGGGTGATGAGGAACCGTGTGCAGTGTCGTAAAAATACTGGCGTAAAACAATGTCGTAAACAACCGCAACCATGACAGAGTCAAAAAAAAATACCATAATGAAATCCAAAAGAACACATTTGTATTAAATATAATCTGAAATTTCATCAAAAATATAATCAATGTGAGTGGTTTTAATTTATTTATTTTTTTGTGATTTGTGCTTAACTATTTGTCATGGATGCAACCCGGACGTGATGGGGAGCTCTTACTTTGAAGGTATTAGCTAACTTCCGGATTAGCCGCAGCCCTTTCCTGTTAGCTAACGCAGAGCTTTCTTCTCTTTCAACATTTAGCTAACATTAGATACTTCACGTCCTCTCTTTCAAATATTCCTACGCGGCCTGTAGTACATTTAGACTCAACACAACCATGGCAGAGGCCATTCAAAAGAAATTGAAAGCGGAAGTAGAAAAATATTCTCAGATGCAGAAAGGTGGGTACAGCTAGCATTGCATGGTTTCTCCTGTCGTGCCATGTTGCAACGAGCTAACTGGCCATATTAGGACAGCCAGCTATGTGTGAATTTAACTTTTCAGATTTTTGCTGTACGTTTTGCCTATTATTTATGGTTGCAGCAATCACATTGTTTTCTAATACCCGTCTGTTTGTTTAGATGTTAGCAAGAGCATGTCATCTAGACAGAAGCTGGAAACGCAACTGGCAGAGAACAACATTGTCAAAGAGGTACTCGCTACTTTTCCATTTAAAATGCTTATTTAATCGACTGGGGTCAGTGTTGCCTTACATTTTGTATGTTGGAGTTCGCAGCGTTTGATATTTGATCTGTCTTTCCAGGAGCTTGACCTGCTGGACACCACAAACACAGTGTATAAGCTTATTGGCCCAGTTTTAGTAAAGCAAGACCTGGAGGAGGCCAAAGCCACCGTCACCAAAAGGCTGGAGTACATCAACGGAGAGATGTGAGTGACTAAAGCATTTTTATTTTATTTGACCAGCATGTAATAATGATATTCATAATGTCACAATTTCCAATATTCAAACTGCTGTAAAAATACATCCTTACATTTGTAAAGTAAACTTACAATGGAGCCTTGTTCAGACTGACCCAAGCTATGTCCATGTGTATGGCCTTGAGATTTTACTGTACAGTTTTCAAAGTCAGCTTATGTGTAATAACACAGCTTTCTTTTGCCTAAATGTTGAGGACCCAACTGGATAACTACTTACTTACGTCTTACTATGCATGTTCCCGTTCTCTGTTACAAGGACGAAATACTTAGAAATATAGCTAAACGTGGATATTGTTGCATAGCTCAGCTGTGCTGTGATTCTCATTCACACATAGAGGGTAGTGAGGAGTTGCTGGACAAGTCTCTAGTCTACGACACCCATGTTGCAGTCTTCACTCCGCCCTGTGATTACAGGAGCACTGTAAGATTCCATCTCTTTCTGTGTGTGTATTATGCCGCAATGAGGTGAATGACGGCAACTTCAGAGTGGTGTTGAATAAAGTACATAATGTGCGCTGTGGTTTTTGGTGCCGTTTAACTTCAGCATATTTCATGAAAGTGTTTGTGTGATTCCTATTGCCTCGCCCAGACATGTTTGAGTCAAAATGTTATTACTCATAATACAACTACCATGGCATTAAGTAACACAAATGTACAGGAAGGTGAGTACATTAAATGTGGTTTATTAAGGTTGCGCCCATTTTTTTTCATGGCCGATATTTTCCTGATAGCCCGCCCTCACTATCGGCCAATAGGATGGCATTCTCTGATAGTGCCGGTCGGTGTTTATCTGATGTGTCCCATCAATTTTTTCCGCCAATTTAATATGTTGGGTATTTGCAACAAATTTAGCTTGTGTACACAGCTGCTGATTTGAAGATTCTTATCGCTGTGGCATGACGTTGGAGCGCGCCACAGGGCTCAAATACATCTGGTTTGCATACAAATTAAAGGAAAAGGGAAAGGTCGGCCTCGTGGAACTCATACGAGGAGAATCGGCGATATTCATTCTGTCGGACGACTTTCTTAGCAGGGTCACAATTTCCAGAAATGTGACCCCAATGCTGCACCAAGACAGAGATCCTTTCCTATCTTTAGTAGAATATATATTCATGTCATTGGCACAAGATTGATTTTGAATAAAGACAAAAACAGAAAACATTGCTGTGGGTTATTGGCCAAATTGTTATATGTTAAACATTAGTATTGGACCATAATTTCACAGCTGCTGCATCCCTATAGTTTTATGCAGGTGTTTAACTCAGTAACAACATCCATGTTGTTCTCCTTTTCACAGTCAAAGGTACGAGACTCTCCTGAAAGGCTTGGAAAAGAAATCCGAACAGCATCGAGAACTCTTGTCCAGTTTACAGCAGGAGTATCAGAGAGCCCAGGGCCTGCCTGTTGGCAAAGTCTGACCTAGAGACCCGGCTGCATGCTCACACACACACACACACACACACACACACACACACACACACACACACACACACACTCAGATAAAAGAATAATGGCATAGCCATGATTTAATGTAGACCTTCAGCATAAGGCTGGTAAACTTCTGCCTGTATCTTGTCAAGTATTTGTTTATTACAGTGACTTGTCCCTTGTTACTAATAAACATGTTTTTCATGAAAAGTCCCCCATCTTCTTTTTCTATTGTCGTCCTTTCTTAGTATGATTTGTGTGAGCATGCTCCTCTCAAACGGTAAATCCCACACGCAGGCTTGCTGTGTGTGCGTGTGCGTGTGTGCGCGCGCTCCTATCTGTTGAACAGTAGCTTTAATTACAGGGGCCGGCCGGCGGCCACCGGAGCAGATGTTGTCCCGTCTCGACTCGCCTCTCAGCTCTGAGCTGCGGGAGGAGAAGAAAACAGCGCAGCGGTGCGCCATTGTTCCTCTAATGAATGCGCTCTTCCCCCCGCCGTCTCTCTCCAGCGGGGGATTTAGGCAGCATGAATATTAAATTACCTTAAAATACTTCTACGGTCTTATAGGAGCCCAAACATTCCTTTAGCTTGTTTCGTGCACCGGTATGGGCTTAATTGTTTGTTATTCAAGGTATATCTGACCAACACACACACGGTGTCTGCATACTACTGTTAAATGCATTGCACATAACGTAATTTGATGCAAATATAGAGATGTATGGACATAAAAATATTGGATGTTCTGAGTGTCGAGTTATTTAACAGGTTTGTACTTCCGGTTGTAGTTTTTTGTGCACACAAAGGGTGTCTGTGCACAGAAAACACAAGAATGACACAATTATTGACGACACTAATAAAAGCTTTACAAAATAAGAGTGTTTTCTTGCACGAGCCTGTCACCGCTGGCGCGTGGGTGGCAGCAAACCGACCAACACGTGGAGGTGGCGCGTTTACAATGGGCAGACTTCGGCTGTGACGCTGGCCGACACGTGGCAGCTGGTGAATATATATATATATATATCGTAATCCATTATACCACCTCCGTCAGAGATGATGATGAATTAATTGGATTATAGGCGAGTTACTCTACAAATCAACCGAGATGCAACCCTAAATTAAACCCAGAAGGTTTTACATAAGTAGCCTGTAAACCAAATATCACAGTGAGCTGAGGGCTCGAACCTGAAACCATCACATGGTTTGTTGATGAGGCCAATGGGTCATGTATCATCACTCTGCCTTTGTGTTCGTGCTGATGTGGCAAAACCCACCAGAGCAGCTGCTGATAGAAACCTGGAGCAGTATTGTGGTTTCCGAGGCTGAAACTGGCAAAGCAATGTAGGTTTAAGGTCATTTAAAAATGTACGTTTGGTCTAATGCAAACAAAGTGGAGACCTTTAAGTTGATGCATCCGCGCTGGACTAATCCTTCTTTGTTTTACACTCACAGTACATTCATTTAATCTTCCTTTAGACAGATGCCTCCCAGATGAAAGCTTAGTCTGATCCCGACTTTAATTGATTTACTTAGTCCTGTGGCCTTTTCTTCGAGTGGGGGTTTAAACTCAAACGCGCACAAAGGCGCATCCTGTCCAGAAAGAAGTCCCCCAGATAAAAGATGTTTTCAAACTGCATTGGGCGGAATGTGTGTATCCACCAGAGGGTCACAAGATGATAAATGAGATGAAGTTTGTGTACCTCTTCAGAAGAGATGTAGACCCACATCTGAAGAAAATAGTCAAATTAAACATTCACACAAGCAACGTACTTGAAAGGATCTTCAGCCAAATGGTGTCTCTGAAGTTTAAAACAAATGCAGCCTTTTTTGCTCCCTGCAGAATCAATGTAATTGAGTTAAAGTGCATGATTTCATTTAAACCTAAATGCCTTAAAAATCTGTAATAGCCGAACACGAGACCCCCCCCCCCCCATTAAAATGTGAGCCTCGTCGCCTTCACCAAGTACTATGATGAGATGAAATGCCTGCCATCTTCAGGATGGTGAACAATTCTCAGACCTTCAAGTGCGCATTGATATGTTGATGAGCGGGGGGTCGTTGCTTTAGTGCAGTCGTTCAGATGTAGAAAAGCACTCGACATCGGCCATCACCTAGACTGTCCACACTCTCACGCATCCGGACACGCAAATATCTAAAGTCTCACCTTCTAAAACCCCGACAACAACTTCCCTAAACTGGAGAGTCCGGATCCATAAACTATTACACGCCTGTGTGTGTTTTGTTTGTGGTTATTTATTAAGAACGAAATATTGTGTTATCACGAGTCACCTGTACATATGATTGTTAATGAGTCTTGGCACAACATTTTTGTCAGAGCCTGGACGTCTCTGTTGATCGTGCACTTAACTTTAATTAACTTTCATTTTATATTCTAATGTAGATTTAATTGTAAATATAAATCCTTCCTGTTATTGCACTCTGCTTATTATTAAATCTGCATTGCCTAAATGTATGACCGGATAAATACCTTTTATGTGAAAGTATACATGGCTGTATTTCTGGTTCCACACTGGTGGTTTTTGTAAATTGAGTGCGCCCACACCTCCAGGTTGGCCTATAGGGCAGTCTGGCCGCTGAACAGTGTGTGAACGACCCCTCTCCTTTGCTTTTCTACATTTGAAAAAAAACTGTCCTTAAGCGCCAGACGCGCCGGTGTTCCTCCATCAACATGTCAATGGACGAATGCGTCGTATCGACTTGTCCAGCCTGGATGAAGTACGTGTTAACTGTCCTCTGGATGTCCCCCCTCTTTGGAACAGTGCAGCTGTAAAGACGACTCAAGTACGGGCTGTTCACACCAATAAGAGGCCACTCGGAATGAACAGGAAGTTGTGCTTTTTATTTAAATTGAGAACAGAGCAAACACAGTCAAATAGAATAAATGCATGTCGCCATTTACGCACGTGTCTGATGCAGTAAAAAAAAAATATACTGTGGACACATTGCATTAAAAAAATATGAAAAACGGTGAAAAGTACGTGTGCAAAACAGCAAATCCTAAAGAAAAAAACACCACGTGAAGTGGAGAAATATTGCGTTTTCATGGAAAATATCTTCACTTTACAAACGAAGTCAAGCAATATATTCACACCGTCTACAAGACATGTAAAATATAGTGTGGCACAAGGGAGCCCCGTCACTGAGGCCAGGGCCTCCACACCGGCTCGGTGATGGGCGTGGAGGAAGAGGAGGAGGAGGAGGATGAGAGCATCTCCCGGGTGTTTCCGTGGAGGCCGGTCCTCTGGGTGAGGTACGGGTGAGAGACGCCGTGGTGGTGGTGGCGGCGGGCCAGGTGCTCAGGGGTCAGAGCGGCCTGGGCCATGTGGATGTACCCGGAAGATGCAGGGTGCGTCTGGGGCTCGGGCAGCGCGGAAGCAGCCTGCACGGCGGGCTCCTTGGCGCCCTCCAGCTCCTCGCTCTTGTTGGCTATGAAGTGGCTGACCCGCAGCAGGCACGACCTCATGCCGTCGCGGTAGCTGTGCTGGCGGGCGGCTTTCGGCCTCTGCTCCCCGGATGCGGACCGGGGATTCTTGTCGTCCCCCTTCCCAGTCTTTAGGAAGTGGACCACACTCTCCAGGATCTCTGCCTTCTCCACCTTTGGGTTTTTCAGTTTCTAAAAGGAGAAGAGGACTCGTACTCAATATATAGACTTAAAAACAACATTCCCCACCCCACCCCGATATTAAACAGAAATAAAGAGCCTGGCGCGCAGACGTACCTCATTGTTGGTGTTATCCAACATCAGAAGACGCAATGTCTCCAGACTTTGGTTGATGCGCTCCCGTCTGCGTTTCTCCATCATCGGTTTAGGGACCTTAGGATTGAAAAAGATCACAATTACAACCCCGAAGAATATTTCTGGAGGACTTTCTGAAAGTCACGGGAGGCAGAATGCAGCGTCTCACCCTCTTCGTGCTCCTCAGTCCGTACATCTCTTTGGGAGTTAAAGCCTTCATGCCCAGAGTTCAGTCAGTCCGTCCAGTTCGGTTGTGTCCCTCGTTGCGTTGTGTTGATATCTCTGCAGATGTAGCCACGCCCCCTCCACGCAGGACACGCCCCTTACCTTCACGGGGCAGCAAGCGGCATTGACGCTGAATGAACTTTTTAATTTATTTCGATCTAATCCTCTTCTTTTCACTTCCTCACTAAAGTGGAAGTGTAGATTAAAATGCAGGGGGCGTGTCGTGTGGGCTGCGTCTCATGCGTCACGAGGATCCGTGAAAGGATATCAAATTTAACACATCTTTCTGATTTAAAGTTAGTCGTGCAATGATTATTTCTGATTCCGTTTCAGATTGCACATATTTACAAGTACTGTGACAACAAAATGTAGATTACATCTGCAAAAGAGAAGCAGTTCAGATGCAGTGTGGTGAAATATGATGAAGACAATATAAACAGATACATGTTCTCTCTCTCTCTCTCTCTCTCTCTCTCTCTCTCTCTCTCTCTCTCTCTCTCTCTCTCTCTCTATATATATATATATATATATATATATATATATATATATATATATATATATATATGTATATATATATATATATATATATTAAGGACTGCTTGAGTTGTATTGCTTGAGTCATTTCATTGTTACTTCATGTAGATTTCAAGGAGGTTCTAGTGCAGAACATATAACATAAACACATATTTCTGATTTAAAGTTTGTGGTTTTATTGAGTCATTCAAGCACTATAGATTTTTTCTCAAGCCAAAACAATCTCCCTTGAACTGCATCTTACTGCCTTATTTTTACTGCTTGAGTCATTTCATTGTGACTTCACAATTCAAGGATGTTCTAGTGCAGAACATAACAAATAGGCCTATTTATTAAAACATATGAATGCTTCATCACTGTTGCCTATATGCTGTTTACACGTTTGATGCAATCCCAAGCCAAAATAAACACAACAATGTCGAATCAAACTACAGTTTATGCTACTTTAAATGTATATGACGTAATGAAATAGGTGCAACTGCTGGTTATTAAACATCCCAACGTGTCTCATAGGAGCTGAACGTGTTGTGAAGCAGCGTGTTTGCCTTCAGACTGATCTCACTTCTCCACCTTTTGACTCCAGGATGGTTTCAGGCTGCAGTTTGAGCTGACACTGGGGGCTTTGAGGGTTTTTTTGGGGGGTGTAGCTTTCTCCGCACTGCATTTATGGGCCGCCTGATCCCCCATAATAGGCTTGAGTGTGGAGATAACACTGGGGATGATCGGATCACGGGGATCCCGTGTAGATTAAGTGGCTTTTCAGAGCCAACGACACTTCCGTTTCAAATCAAAGAGAAAGAGAGAGATTAGTGGCGGCTCGCAGATCACGGTTCAGGTAACCATGGAGAAGGAAACTCAAGGAAACTTTTTTTTCCCTCTTCCTTTTTCACATATGATCACAATTCCCTTTAAAAGCGAATATGATGATGTATTTTTAGGAAGAGGAAACGCATATTTCATTTCCTTTCGTATAAGTGTGTATAGGATTTAAACCACGTGGCCCCGCCCTCTAAATAAGCCTCATAACGCGCTCTCCTGAGCCTGTGATGGAAACTAATGAGTGAAAACTGCGCCCTTTGGGTGCAGAGGAACGGACCGGTGACTTCTAATATCGTGACCCGCCGGGTGTGTCGGACCCCCACGACACAAAAGAGTGGGAAATAAAAAAAAAACAGGGGGAGGGGAGAGGGGCTGGGACACACGTGAAGACGACAACTGCTTCCAGTTTTAGAGAGGGGTCTCGTGGTCTCGTGTGAAGGCCAAACATTGGGTGTCGCGCTGACCCGAGGCCGCGCACACTTCACACTCAGCTGTAATCATCATCCTCGCACCTCGGACACACGTGACGTGCTCCCTTTTGCCCCACAGCAGTTGAGGTTTATCAGTTCAACTGTTTTAATTTTAAATTGCTATGTGCACGCACACATCGGAGAGAGGCTCGTTGGTGGTGTTTTTAGTCATCCATGGGCTGTAAGTTAAACTCAGACTCCTTCGTTGGGACCAAACTTTGCTGTCGTTCGTTTGGTCGTTTTTTCAGCACGTATATTCAACGTGTGGATGCCTCCTCACACGTCATAAAAAAACCTTATAGCATGCCCACTTTCTCACTTCGTTTCTGTTCCCACGAGAAAAAAGAAGTTTTCCCAGAGTCTCACTTCTGGGAGGCGTTAAAGGTAATCAGAGCACTCAGGATACACATTTGGCCATGCATGCATGATGACATCAATAAACGCTGCACGAGAAGACCATGAAGCAGTTTCGATATTCACTTCTAATGAATGACGTGATCTTAAGCAACCGACATATTGTGATTAACCACCAGCGATCTGATCAATGAAACAAGGACTACGTCATCACTTATACTGTTGCCTTTGATATCATAATCACAATAATAATTAAAACGTATCGCTTTTCTAAATACTTAAAGGCGCTTATGTCATGTAAGTTATTAAAGAGATACCTCACTACCTGAACTTTGTTTTTATAGTTTATCAATCACAAATTAAAAGCTTATCTTTGGTGATATTGTTGCCCTTTATCGTGCAAGAATGGTTATTTTCCTCAAAGTAGTTCCCTAAAAAAAAGAGTTATAATAAATCATTCAAGTTTTTTTTTTTTTTTAGAGGAATCTCATGATCTGATCACTGTAATAGTATCGATTTCCTTCATGGCCCTTAATGAAGTGAGGACGGACTGTTTTCGGCTCAGTGTCGTCACTCCCACTCGTCAGCCAATCAGAGGCGGCACGAGCTCCACTTATAATCGTCCGCAGTCGACAGGGAGGCCGTTTCCACTGCTGCAGCCTCCAGTCAGGAAGGTTTTGGACCGAACACAACGACATGACCAGGAAACTACAAAGCCCAGCTCCGGAGGATGGCACGAGGAAGAGGGTAAGAACTTCTAGATCTTATAGCCACTTTCTCGCATTACTCATAGAGCAGTAATGAAAAATACTTTCACTTTGCAAGGCATGATAGCCAACAGGGCTCTCTCCCCACAACCTGGCAACCCCAGTTGTTCTAATGATGCAACAAGTTTACCTCTCAGTGTGGTTCCTGTGCTCCAGGTCCTCAAACCACTGGTGGAAAAGAAGCGAAGAGACAGAATAAATCAGAGTCTGGCTGAACTGAGGAGTTTGCTGCTGAACCACACGTCTGATCCCGTGAGTCATGCTGAACAAAACCCCAAACGCAGCCTCTCGTATTTAAGGGGAATCATAACCTTACAATGATGAAATGTATCCCCTCCTACCCCCCTTTTTCTTCATGGTCACCCCCCCTCCACAGCGACTTCAAAACCCTAAAATAGAGAAAGCAGAGATTCTTGACTTGGCTGTGGAGTATGTTCAGAAGTGGACAGATGGGAGGAAACAGAGAAAGGGTTAGTCAAACAAAGTAGTTCTTTTTAACATTTTCCCCTATAAATCTCTTATTTTCCTGCAGCGCCTACATGTGTTTTAATCGTACGCCACATGTCGTATCCCTCATGGCGTGTCTTCGCTCTGCTCGCAGGCTCCACCGACTCTCACGTGCAGACTCACGCTCGCGTGGTCGGCCTCCACCGCTCGGAGTGCGCCGGCGCTCCGGCGCTCTTCGCCATCGAGGGCGCCGGTTTCCAGCAGTGCGTGGCCCAGCTGAGCAGCTACATGCACAAAATAACCCCGGCGCAGAGGAGCGGCCTCATGGAGGGCCTGAAACACCACTCGGAGAGCTGGCGGCCCGACCGACCGGACTCCCACCCGAGGGTGACGGACGAGGTGACCAAAGCGCCGCGTGGAACATCCGCCGATGTCATTTGCACATCTGAGAGGAAAGAGGAGTCTCTTAGGTTCCCGTCTCACTCCCCCTTTCAGCCCCTCTCTTGCTCCACACCGTTCCACGACTACCTGTCTCCTCCTCCCTCTCCCTGGCTCTCGCCTTCTTTCTCCACTTATGCCACCTCTCCTCCTTTCCCGTCATTTGCCTCTCACTTCCCGTTCCCCCCCAGCCTGTCACCTCTGTCCTCCAACACCTCCTTCTTCAGCTTCTCGCCCACGGCCTCTCACTCGGGCCCTCCGGCCCTCCACTGCCCCCCTCTCCTCACACTGAGATCCCCTCCACACCCCTCACCCAGGGAGGGGTCGCCGCCACACTCTGCTCCGGCCATGTGGAGGCCGTGGTTTTGATGGAAGTGTGTCAGACACTGAGAACAGACGCCTACAGTGGGATCTACAGCTGCGATCGTTGGCTGAGGAGAGGGCGAAAAACTCTCCGTGCTGGAAATGTATAGTGTACATATTATTCAAATTCCCTATATTTTCTTCTTCTCAATAAAATTTGTGCTGAAGCTAATGAGTCTTTGTACATTTATAGTCCTCAGTTGCCTTCAAATACACGCGTCAGTTTGGAGTAAAGGTGTGAAACTTTAACTTTTATTATAACCAAATAATCACCATACAAGTGTTTGTGGCTCAGTGTTTAGGCACAATATCTATGTGATGAAGGCACTACTATTGTTTCAGATAATATATCTTTGGTATATGTCTAATATCTTTGTGAACCACTTTAAATATCTTTAAAGCAGCAACAGGACTACAACTTAACATGCAGTTTCACACGTGTTAAAACGTCAACGATGTCTCAAAACGACTTGATTTCGTCAACAGATTATAGAATTAAAATGTAGTAAAATAGTATGAAATAAAAAAAACATGATATAGTATGCCATAAAGTGCTACAAACATATCTTAGTATGATATGCCATGTAGGTGGTAGAGAAATTCATCAAAAGTTATTATATATAAAAAACATAAAATGTCACACAAAATATAATACAAGATGCCATGAAAAGCCATAAAGCAGTCATAATATATTATGTCATTAAAAGGAATATTATTGTGTACAATGAAAATGTCATAAAAACATGTCATATATAGTAATTACCTGAATTAAGTCTTCCGGCCTCAAACCCTTGTGTTAATGCATATGAGTCACCCATGGGTGCACCGTGTCACGGCCCTCATGGCTGTGCAGGCAGATGGAGCCCAGAGGAGCTGCGTGGACGTGTGCTGGTCCTGTAGGACTTAACTCAACGCATCCGGTCCTGATCCACTGACTCTGGGCCATCTGACGACCTTCTGCTGGCCGACCACAGGGGGGCGCTGTGGAGAGGGCAGACCTGAGCCCTTTGGTTGATGAAATGAGCAACTTGTAGATGCAACTTTGGGCTCGGGGACACTTTACTGGGCATTTTACTTTCCATGAGGGTGCAGAGAAGAAGAAGAAGCCACTGGCCAAGAAATACTGACGGCACACAACTCCCAGTAAAACGATAGATTGTCCTTTTTTATTTCTGTTTGGATTAAACAAACGAGGCACAAGGTGTTAATCGATTCGCTTTAGAAGTGCTTGTATGCAGAATTTTCTTATTGATTTTTTTTTACCTTGCTGTTCCCCCGTCCTCTAGCCTTTATGCTAAGCTAAGTGATATTTACATTGACTGTTACTCACTAAAAGATATTCTGTGTATCTTTGAGGTGTAATGAATGTGTTGAAGGACTTTTACTTCCTCACAGTCGGTCTTTAACGCTGCATTCTTTACATGCGTGTTTACAGCAGCTTTGTACATTGCAGTGTGTGCTGGAGCACCAGGGTTGTGCTAAAAATAGAGACATAACACATATAAGAGTATAGCATGTTATACAAAAGTACTATTACAAGTATATTTAACCATGGCATAAAACTGTCATATAAAGTCATGACCACAAATATGCAATAATAATCACAACAAAAAATAAATAGAATAGTGTTATAAAACACAAAGTTTTCCTTAGACATAATAATAATAATACTATAATTTTACATAGTGCTTTTCAAAATGCTCGAAGACGCTGTACATAAGACATAAACAAACAGAACAAAACAAAAAAAAGAAAGACAACAAAGTAAACGCAACAAACAATCAGAAAAATGCTGATAAAAAAGAAAACTGCAAAGGAACGAGACATAATGAGTCTTAACAACGTGAGAGTATGGAGTTCAATCAGAAATACTCATGTATAGCGTGCCATAAAAATCCCTTTTGTGTGCCATAAAAAAGTCACAATGGATGTCATGAATAAATAAGGTCATAAAATAAAATATCATACTATAGAATGTCATAAAAAACGTCATAAATATATTACATTAAAGTATAGTATGCCATACAATTTATAACATCTAGGATGTCATAAAAGTCATAAAGAATACCACCAGTAAGATAGTATTTCATAAATATCACATAATTTTACGCCATAACGTTATAAAATTATGAAGTTGTAATTGATCGTACACAATGAAAGAGTCATAATCAAAAGATATCACACTATAGTATGTCAAAAAACTTCACAAAATATTCACAGTACAGTATACCATTAATAAGTAATGTTAAGTGATGCTACAAAATAGTCATAAAACAGTTGTATACAAAGTCAAAATATAGTGTCATAATAAAGTCACAGTATGCCTCAAAAATGTCTTCATTCTGTTGCATAGTTTGTCTTTAAAAGTCATAAATATGTCATAATATTTCATTTAGTAGTAATATAGTAGTATAATACAGTATTTCATAAAAACTTCAGAGTTAAAGTGCATGTTAGAAAAAATGAAACAATTATTTTTAATTTTTTCCACTTGACACCCGTCGTCAAGTCAATAATTACATGTATATTATCATCATATTAAATCCTTAACTGCACTCATAATCAGTCACTTTGTGTGTAACCTGCAGCGTGAGTGCTCGTTCAGCGTCTGACCAGCAGAGGGCAGCACCGACACGGTGGCGTCGCGCAGCATCGGCGTCATTTGGGGCTAAAATCGAGGACGTGATGGAGCCTTTCCATCAGTGACGAGCCCAACATGTCACATCACCATTCTCCTTTCTCTCCAGTCTGTCAATGCTCAATCCAGTCTGTATCTGCTGCTCACATCTTCAGCACACGCTGTGAACATTGTCAGCAGGGAGGCACCGACAGGTTGGCTTTAGTTAACACAGGATTCATCGCAGGATGGGACATGTCTTTTGGGATAATAGTTATCTTTTCCCCCCCTCCCTTTTTATTCCACTGTGCACCGAAGAATCTCTCTCCATGCCATTAGTTATGAGGTGGCCATTGTTCTCTGTCAGAAAAATGAGAGGGCGAGCCCATCACCGGGAGCTTGACGCACCACACTGTCTGCGTGTGTTTTGATCCTCCTGCTGCACGTGAGACACATGAGAGCAGAGGAGGAGGAGGTCGCTCATGAGAGGAGAGGACGACCGCTGCGGCACAATAATGAATAGGTTAAGAGATCATCCCTCCGAGTGACCTGACAATGGTTGAAAAACTCCTTGGCGTTTTTCCTCGGGACGCGCTGATGAGAGCTGATCCTGTTACCTTCTTTAATCACTGTTTTTGTTCGCCGTCAGCGCGCCCATGCATTCCTGATTTGGAGAAAGCTTGTGCTGTAGCGATGTCACGGGTTTTGTCAAGGCCTGCGTGCGGAGAATCTCTTTGTGTAAGTGCAATTTCCCAACAACAAAAAAAACATCTTAAAAGTATACACAAACAGAAAGAGTGCACGTGACAGGTGCTCTTCAGCTCTCTCACCTCATGTCTGATTCTTCTTGTTTCACGTGAACTAAACACTTCTGCTGTACCTTGAGTCGTTTCTATCGTGACAATCGACCCTAATGATTGTACATTTGCTGTGAGAAGTTCAATTTAACTGACATTTCCGGTCTCTTTTCCTCATTCCACATGTCTTAACCAGTTTGTATTGAAGTATTGAATAGCAGAGGTTTATCTTACACAGAGGGCCGAACTACCGTCCGTTGCCAACATTTACATAAGTGCACACATATCCAAGACCATTTAAGCCTAATTCAGACACAGATTAGTTAGGGTTGGATTACAGTTTAAGGAAAGTTATTAAGATTCAGTGTGGTGCCTTATGTTTGTGAAGGACAGAAAGGATTCAATGTGCAGTATCAGATGTAAAAAGCATGAATAACGTTACACACACCGACTGTAGTAACTTTGAATGTGGATACCCAGATGATAAACTGTGAATTCTTCTGGGGTTGAGTCAGTTTGTTTGACTCAGCGTGATCCTGGACCGTCCGTGTTCATAGATTTAAGGACGGCTGCAGACTCAGTCAGCATCCCTGAAGGAAGCCGCCTCACTCAGATCGCATGTCAATACTCAAGAATGTACATCTGTCACTACCCACGACTAAATATAATTTTTCCTCCCTTTCATTTCTCTCTCTTTCCCTCTCTTTTTTTCCGCGAGGCTCTTTGAAGTAACAGTGAAAGGATCCCAGACTGTAGCAAATTACCTGAGGACTGAAACATTTTTGACATAAGTCCTGAGAGACGGGGGCCGAGCCACTTTTCCTGGCGGCCCCTTTGCCGTTTTTTAATCTGGGGCTGAGGGAGACAGCGGCGCTGACAGAATGATGGGACAGCTGGACGCGCTTCCAAGCCAGCAGCAACGGGCACAAGAAAAGCCGGGAGAAGGGCCACTGCAGACGTCTCACCACGGAGCCGACAACCCTGGACGGCAGCAGGATGGAGGATGGCGAGTGTGCACAAAGGACACCCGCCTCCTCCATCTTGACTTGTTTTTTTTGGTCATGGAGGAAAGAACTGCACACGTTAAACCCACCAAAACATAGATTTGTTTGAGTTTTACTTTGGAATCCGAATGTTTTTTTTAAATGTAGTTTGTTTTATAGCACTAGTTAATGTCTTTTTTCGGCTAGTCTAGCACCTCGGCTGATGGTGTCTTTACTGTAAGTATGAGAGTGGTATTGATCTGCCCGTGTAAATCTCAGCAAGAGAGGGAATAAGTGTATTCCCTTTTTTTTTGCCATTTAAAACCAAGTATCAGTGACGTTTAAAAAAAAAGACATTTGAGTTCAAACAAAAACAAAAAGAACAGGAAATGAGAGGTCATTAAATTCAGCTCTTTGGTGGACAAAGACATCGGGACGTCCCAAAATCTCTCCGGGAGATTGATTGTCTCGTGCAAACATGCTTAAAGCAGACAGGAAGTAACTCGAGCCAAACAGGAGGGAATCAAATCAGACATCGCGAGCTTGCTTTTCAGGGCAGGACAATTATATTTGACATAAGGCGCTTTTCACTCGCGCATCAGCGCTCTCCACTTTCATGGGCTGCTATCACGTTGGTCCAGTGGTTTGCCTTTCTCCCTCTCAATCTCACAAAGTCATTTTGCTGGAGATGATGAACAATGGCCGCCTTTTTTCGGAGATTGTATAACCTTTTCTTCCTGAGGGACCCCCAGCTCGCAATCAAGTAAGCGAGAGTGTATTGTCGCCCGCGTTGCTGGCGCGGTCCAAATTGTAATCTTTTCCCGCACTGCTTAGAGATATCTTTTGATTCAAAAGGGCAATTAATTGTGAGCGTGATCTCACCTGAAATCGGGTCTGTATTGGTTTCATCGCGTTGCCACTTTTTTGTGGTGCCAAATTTGTCATCTTGGGGGGATTTTACTGAAAAAGTATCAAGCATCAAGCCTTTGCCTGCGTGTCTGCCGGAGCCTTCCTGTGTTTTGTGTTTGGGCTCTGGAGCCGTCTACCTTGTGTCTGGGAACATGCATCCTCCTCCAGCCTCTGTGACCCTGCCCCCCCCCCCCCCCCGCCCCACCCTTGGGTGGGCTGTGACCCCCGCTAGCCTGCAGCTACACCGCAGGTTACACACTCTCATCCTGGAACGCTTGTAATCCCGGGGATGTACTCCAGTACACTTTATGCTCTTTGCCCCTTTTCTAAAAGTCGGTAAGAACTTCACAGGTCGCGGGTCAAAGGTACCAAACAGAAGCTCGCAGATAAAAATAGCAACTGATACACAGGTCATCTAAAAATACTGACTCCTGTCATTCTCATTTAGAGGACACTTTGTTTTTTGCCGGCGGCAACCTTTTTTGGGGAACTTTTGACATTTCGTCCGGGTGTCACCAGAAACAGGAGCGGGAGGCCGTTTTGTTTGCGGAAAAAGGAGGCGAAGAAGATGTTTTTTTCTTCTTCTTCTTTGTGTGTAACCTCATACTGCTGAGAAAATGTCAGAGTGCAGGAGAGAGAGAGAGAGTGTGGACATCAGATTCTCCGGGCCCTTAAGGGGCCCCTGCACTGACGAATAGAGCAGTCTGTACTTATCTCCATGTAAGAATTCCTCCGGGAACGGCAGCGTCTGAAGCCAAGATTTTTTTTTTTTTAACAATGTGGAGCACACTTAAGAAAGGTCTAAAATTAGTCTCACTTGCAGTTTTGTTTGATTTGTGTTGCGGTTTAGTTTACACTAGTCGTGCCGTGTTTGATGACCTTGATGCACATTTCTAAATTTACCACCACAGGACAAATCTATAATCAGAAACCTGTGTTCTTCTAGAATAGACTAAGTAGGAACAAACAAATCAAGCCAGCATTCAAAAATATTTATAGACTTCTCACTTGCACATTACGAGCATGGAAAATTACCTTTTTATTTTTTTTTTTATTATTGAGGCGTCACAAGCTGACACCTGGCAGCGCTGGTGCAGATGAGCGGTGTGCTCTGTCTTGGGGAGTCGGGGTTTCCCGCTGCGGCTCCGTGCAGGAACAAGCTCTGAACAAGCGCTACAATAAAATAGGAAATTACATACCTGCACTGCCAAATACCTGCGCTCTTCTCTGTGCCGGAGCTTTCCCTGTGCAGGGTTCGGTGGCGGCACGGCGAGGCTGACCGGGAGGCGCTGACGCTCTCGAGCGACGGCAAAACAAGGACTTTACCTGAACACCAGGGGACCAAACTGAGCAGGTGGACACGGTGAAACGCCGCTTAGACAGAAGTTCCTTGTGCTCTTTGCTTATAGCGATGTTTAAACCACAAAAAAATTGCAGAATCTCTCTTTGACATCAGCGTTTTAGGCCTCGTCTCTGTGAGCAGCAGTTAGCGGTTAGCAGTTAGCAGTTAGCTCTACTGCCTACGTGCAGTCTTAACCCGTTGAAAACTGTGGAAACATTGTAGGCTCCAGTCGTCGTTGGATCCCCAAATTAGTTCCCATACTTGTGTTTATTGTGTGTATTTATTCAGCAAAGTCTTGGGGAAAAAATTTATATCTGCAAAAAAAAAACACTTTTAAAAAAAATATTTTGATCGTAATTATGAACATTCATCATAAGAGCCAGATTCCCCAAAAAGGCCTCCTGGAGCGGTCAATAAGACACCTTTTTGGAAAGATGAGGAGCTATAGACTCAGAATCTGCAACAAAAATCAAAATAAAACAAAGTCTTGGCCTGTTAGGAAGGAGTTTCAGTCAAAAAACTGTGTCGTTCGGTTAAAAAATAGAAATATTACGTATTTTATGCCAAAAGATTGTCTGAATGGGGCATGCTGGGACTTAAAATGGACGCGGGTGGATTTTCACGTACGGTTTCCAAAAGGTTAAAGAGCGGCTCGTGTGGCTGTTGGCCTGAAGTCTTGTTTTTCCCCTTCTCAGTACGTCACGTATAAGGTTGCACAGCAGACGTGGATAACGAATATATATATATATATATTAAAAGATGAGGATTTGCAAGTCTGTCTTCATCAGTCGTACCGGCTTCATGTGCTATTCCCTCTCTCACGGTGACGTTTCCCTCACCGTGGCTGATACGTATCTCATGAAGTCTGGAAACACATCACAGCACACGCTGACTGACTGCAGACAGAGCGAGGCTTCGGCTCAGTTTGTTCCGCGTCAGCGATTTGCCAGAAAACGTGTCGACTGCAGAAACGCTGGCGTGCCTCTCATGCCGTGTGTTTTACTGGTTTTCTCCCTCTTTCTTCTTGAGCTAACGTGTTTGTTATTATTGTTTTTCATGCAGAAACAGCGTGTGGGCTTGTTTCCTCAAGTGCACCCTCTCTTCGAAGAGATGAGCACGCTATCTCCTCCCGAGAAGTGTTGCGTGAGACGATGTGTGTGCAGTTTATCAGAGCTTTTCTCCTCGCTCGTTTCATCCCGCTCCATATTTGTACGTCCTTCATAAAACATAGATGCCTCCTCTTGAATAAGACGAGACTTTATCTTTTTCTTTCAGACTCCCTCCTCTATTTTCACTGTGGTCTAAATGCGCGGACCACCAACCTCCCATCTCCCCCACAGGGCTGAAGGCGGGGGGGGGGAGATGCGATGAAACAGAAGAGATTCTGCTCAGCGCTACGGGACCTGGTGGTACTTTGTCTGGGCCATCGAGATCGCCCCGATAGGGCGTCGCGATAAGCAACATGAAAGTACCCTGTCATCAGCTTTTTTTCTTCTTCTTCTTCTCTCCTTTTCTTCCCTGCAACATCACAGCGGGGCGAAGCCTTTCGCGAGGCAGATAACAGACAATACGTTTTGCACGTTGCTGCTTTTAAGACGCAAAATGGAAAAAGGATCCACCTCGTTGTCGTAAACCGTCATAACGGGCCTGTTTTCTCCATTAATGGGCCCTCGACAGCGCTTAGCTTGAAGGTATCGGCGGTGTTTTATTATCGATCTGATTACAGATGGTTCCCAGAGGGCCTGAGTTGTTGTGCCAGCCTCCCTGGCTGTGATTTGTGCGTTGCGGTGAAGTCCTGAGCTGCAGCTGATTTACACTCTCCATCTTCACCCTTACGTCAGCGTTTCTTCAAAGTTGGCTAATCTAAACTGGATCTGTTCATGGCCTCGCTGTCTGACGGAGGGAGGCTGGTTTTTGTGTTATTTTTAACATGAGTGCGCCGGTTGCTTTTGATGAATCCATGTCTTATAGCTTATAAGTCTTAACTTCTAACAATCGTGAGAGCACCTGCCTCTGAGATTATGCAACCTCCCCGCTGATGGACGTGAGCGACATTTTGCTCTTGGTGCTTTCAGCATTAAAGCAGATCACACTGTCGACAGTCTTCATTGAAACTACTTTGCACAAAATAGATATTTCAAAGTATCTGAGGTTGTGAGCATCTTGAATTTAACTCAACTCACATGTGGAGGATGTGGAGGAGACAGACGCCTCAGACATTAATATCTCACGACCTGGACCAACAATGGAGCACGATTCTATATTGTCATATCAAAACATCAGACAGACCGACAGATCAAAAACACACTCCAGTGTCGCTCTTGGCAGCTGCAAAACGGTTTGCATGATATGCAAATATGTCAACGTTATGTTTACACCCTGTTGAGCAGTCATTTTGAGGTCCTACTTTATACTTCTGCTCTAATTTGGAAACCAAATTTGCACTTTTTCACCCACTCATACATCTTGGGTAACAATCACAAATGTGATGCATCGCTATAGGACTCATCAAAGGACCATTTCTGCACAATGAATACATTACGGCCAACTATTTTAACATATTAGCTTGTAATGGGAGACTTTTGCACTGAGGTGGTGCTTCTTAAGTTAAGCATTTGACGACTTCTCCTGCTACTGAATCAATTCCACCAAAAACATCTGCATGGCTCGATACAACAAGAGGTATGTGATACTGACCCTTCTACATATTTCTACATATTTCTGTTCAGGTGTACCAACCACCACGGATAAAAGAACACATTATTCTGCCGCCACTCACTGTCCGAGGGCGCCTGGCACAAAAAGTTCCCCTTTGGCTGCACCTTCGCTATCAATAAAAGCAACCTGTACTCCACACAGTGAAAATAAACTGCTCCAACGACAAAGTAAGAACTCCTTCGTCTGCACGGCTCGTGTTTTACTTTAACAAATGCGCGTGCGTGCTTCCAATAGTTCTCAGGATGACGGCTTTGCTTGTTGACACAGCAGAAGCGACGTGAACGCGTACCGTCGGCCGCTCTGCAGACGTCTAAACCCGCTCCCATCGATGCTGTTATGAGTACCCTCGGCATCCTTCTGGGTCAGACTAAAGGAATGAGGTGGTCCCTGTGAAAATAAACATTAACAGCGAGCTGTACTACACCCGATTGTGGAACATCCAGCACCAATGACAACATAAACCCTCACCTATCTTCCTTCAGGGCGCGGGATTGTAACTGCTATTGTGATTGGTCACCACAGGTGAGGCATGCTGAGGAAAACGACATGCCTTTCTCCTCCCAGAAAACCGTCTTTGTTTGCCTCTGACAGGGGGAATGTGTGGCTAAGCATCGATGTGGCACTTTGAGCGCTTGAAATGAGTCCCCTGTATTTTCCTAATGTGCACGGGAGAGGCGCTTTGATCCTCCCGAGCGGAGGGCTGTCAACTCTCTGGGAGAAGCTCGTCCCGGCTTACTTCTCTTAAAAAGGTATAACGTCGTGTTTGCTGTCTGTTTGGGGGCGGCGTGAGCCGAGACGGGAGCTCCTCAAGTAAAATATTTGATGCGTAATCTACTTCTGAAACCTAAACTTCCCTCTCCTTTTCCACAATTAAATCGCGCCGTGTGTTTCTTTGTCTCAACAAACGTTTCTGGTTTCATAACACGGAGACCCGACCTGGCTGGTTGGCGACAGGGTTACGATCACCTCTCAGATAAGTTTGAATTCAAATAACCCCCCACCCCCGCCCAAAAAAAACCCACGCACACCTGGGTTGGTGAAGAAGCCAACCAGACAGAAGGAAGGCAAACATTATCGTGGGAATGTAAATGGCCCTTTCGTTCAAACACTGGAACATTTGAACAACTCCCTGAACTATTCTGCCGGCTCTCGAAGGCTTTGAAGTCTAATTTCTGCCCACTGAAGCAGACAACACTGACATCTTCTTGGTCGAAGGCATGGGGGGAAATGAACTTGGGACGCACAGGTGAAACTCTAGACAGCTTGAATATGATATTTCCTGTGCGTTCAGCTACTCTATTCTTGTCCAGATCTGTACGATGATTAGTTACTGGGACGTGGAGAGGTATGCATGGGGAAGGAGGAAGGCGAGGACAAGGCCAAAGTATCTCGCAAATCCCCCCTCGTGTCCAAAGACTGCTAATCTATGTATTCTTGTTATACCAATCACTGGACTGTGAAGATTTGCCCGATATTCTCGAGGATCGCTTTAGCCTTCATGTGGGCTACGCTACAGCATCTCAGCATTAGGACTCCTCTCAGGAGGCTAAGCTAACGGAGGCTTAACTTCTCCGATTGAAATCATTTCCATAGACTCTCACACTTGAAGATTTTGTCCTTAAATGTGGTGAGACATTTAAGTCACTTTCTCTACTCAAGCCATTCAACATAAAAACGATCATATTTGTTGCTAGTTAGCGGCGCGCTATATGGCAATGTCTGGGGGCAGTTTGGTTCAGACTGAAGTATCTCATCAACTATTCATAACGGACAGATTGCTGTGAAAAATCCCTTTGATGTAGCTTCATTTAGCCCTTCCATCAGGTCAAAACCTCAAGAAATAATGACATTCCCATCAGTGTCGACTGGAGTTCGTGTGAAGAGCTACTTAGCAACAGTTAGCATGCTGAAATGCTGCGCTAACACAGTGAACAGGGTCAACATTAGCATGCACGCTGATCTTAGCGTGTAGCTCAGAGCACTACTGTGTCTCTACAACCTCAGACTGGTTAGTTAGCATGACTGTGGACTCTTTTTCTTCATCATGTCTCACATTTATTTAGATTTGGGACTAAAGTAGCTCTGAACTATGCACTTTTATTTACTCAAACACTGTGACGAACTAATTTGATCCTTAAAAGCGGCCTGAAACTGCGTTGACAACATTATACGGAACGGCATTGCACGCTTATATTGATCAACACTAATAAAAATGAAGATATGAATATGTGTCTAAAGGTTTCTTTTGAAGGGTGTAGCTTTTTGCTTTTGTTTTACCTCTGATTAACCTCTGAATCTGTGATTATCTGCGGAAAATCATCAGTCAAAAGCAAGCCGTTTGCAGTGATTTTGATTGATGTGGATGGATCTATAAGACGTCCTCTACGGACTTTGTTTGTGCTATCTCGTCTTGTGCCTCTGTAGTGGAGTGATGTGTCTTTCCTGGCCAGGGGATTTCCTTTTTTTCCAGAAGCACTCAAGGTTATTATTGTGGAGGAGGATCTGAGCTCTGCAGCAACGCCTGTTTGAAGTTCCCCACAACATTTCGCGCTGCTAACACTCCCAGAGATCACAGCGAGCGCAGCCACAGCAGTGAGCTTGTTCAGTGAAGAGTCAATCACATCGTCCCATTTCATCAGAATTCAGTCTACTTTAAAGGTTGAAATCATCCTGATAGTTGTGTAAAGTTCCACCTTTTACACATTAAATATTGCATTAGTGATCACGGTCCGAATGCAGAGATTTGAGCACAACATACGACGCTATTGAGTCACGCTGATTCCTCTGAAGTGGTTTTCAGATTGCCTCTGTTCTCCAAAACAACTGGGGCTCAAGCGGCACTCTTGGATCGCTTGTGCCTCTCAACTCGCCGGGGCTTGTTCACGTTAAGCCCTGTGATTAATAAAGTGTAGCTATGCAGGAGTCGCAGATTAATGTACTGCATGGCAAAGCCCTGTTCAAACTCTGTGCAACAATCTTGTCAAAGAGATGTTCACAGTCACCAGACTCAGCGGAAATACAAATGTGTATGTTTGTTTGACTGCCACACTGGCTCTAGCCAATCCCTGCAGCTCGCCGTACGGTGACCCTGCACACGTCTAGCTCTGTGAGCCGGGGCGTCGTCGCTCGCGCTGTATGTGCTTTGAGCAATTTCTGCGGTCGCCATGTTGAGAGCTGTGTGGAGGCAATCACCCAATCACAAATACACTCTACAAACAACAAAAATATGTAATAAACAACAGTGTTAGATTGTTAAAATGTTGGTGGTATGTGGATACAAAGGACCTTGCATGTCGTGGTCACAGGCCAGGTCTTTACAATGCATTGGGATTCATACCTACGCACTAATATTACCTGTTGTGGTCATTCATTTTGCTCTGAGTCAAGTTGCTGACTGATGAAAGTATCCTGTCCACGTGAAATCAAGGGAAACACGATGTGTTGTTATCCTGTAATCGCCACTTCTGGCCACAGTTGGCGCTGTTCTGCAAAGGAAGTTACACGGTCTTGCTTTGACCGATTAATCCTTCGCCATACAATGACATTGCTGCAGTAATCTCAAACCACAAAATCACATCACAACCAAATTGCATTTGAGGGGAAACATATTTCAGCGTAAACGTTATTGGTTTGACTGCAGCCTCGTCCCACATCAAGCTGCTCTCAAGCAGAAAAAACAATTAAAACAAGACCCGTTTGTCTTAGATATTGATCTCTATTGATCTCCTGCAGGCAGAACTACATCATGTGTTTGGTGCAGTGCACACACTGAGGCTCACTACAACTATTTAAATGATCGACTGATTTGAAAGACGAATCCGGTTTGGCATCGCGCCGCAGCCTCGGAGCCTGGAAGCAGGATTACGCTGTCAATCAAGCCGTGGAAAGAAAAAGTCCTAAGTGTTTCTGTTATGACCTCAGATCAAGCAGTTGCTGTTTTGAATGAGAGGATAACAAACAACATCCTTCTTTCAAGGCTTTAAGAATGTTCTGTGGTCACAGCCCGGAGTAATTAGTGGTATTCTGCAGGTTTTTTGGACGTTGGCCAAAAGGGTTTGGGCCTTTCATCTGTGAGCTAAACGTGTATATTGGGTTAAAATAAGAGGAAATGGGCAGTGGATGTGCGAGGTTTCACCGTAAATTCTTCTCGCGTATCGTTTTTCCCCTCCCGTGTCTTTGAGTCGCTCGCTCTAAGCCCTCCTTTCTCTCCTTCTCCACCTTGTTTTGTTATTGTACCTGGAGGTGCAGGTGTGAAAGGGCGAGGCCGTGGAAAAACATTCGATTCCCTACGCTTGTCGTGAAGGAATCCATGCGCTGACCTCTGCATCGCGGCACACAATGACAAATGGGTTTGCAATTTTCTGCCTGACTGAGGGGCAACAAAGCACATTTCCACTTTCTCCGGTCGGCAGCGAGAGTACAGTCTTCTTCTTCTTCTGTGGTGCTCTTCCACCAGGCAGGCAGTGCGCAGTACACGCCGCCGGACGCCTTACTTTTGGCTGCTCGCAGCTCTCACGGTCAAAATAGACAATTACACGATGATCCATCAGGACACAATGACTTCACACGGTGACGTCATCTGTTGATGAAGAAAGGAAGGCTTGTTTTTCTTTTAGGACAACTCCTTAATAGAGATAATCTTTTATCATTCATGTAGATATACTACTTTCTTTTTCTTTTTGCATTTATTGACATTAATCAGTGGCATTCAACTTGATTGTTTCCACATCATGAAGATTTTTTAATCAATTTGATTAGATTTTACTGTTTTGTAGGTGCACCAGGTATTTATAAATTGTATAAATATATATTTACATTATATTTTATGGCAAAATGTCCGGTCTTGCAGCATGAGAGTTGGTTTTAGTGTAACTTTTCTAGTGGCAGCACGTCTTTCATTAGTTGTCTGCTGCAACAGACTTTTGTCTCTTTTGATATTTAGTGACTGCAGGAGCTAACTGCATGGTTCCTTCTCAATAAAATAATCTAATCTAATCTTTACTTTGACAATGCAACTGTCATCTTCCTATAATAATGTCTTCAGCTTCCTTTTCCCCCCTTTTCATTCATGCACAAGCAATTAATACATTGATTAAGTGTTAATAATACATTTCAGCCCTGAAAAACCTCCAACTCATGTGTCAAAAACAACCGGTGTTTTCACTGCTGATTAAATTGCTTCCAAAGCCCACAAGAATGTTTAAAGTAGACGCTATGGAAATGAACCAATTGACCTTTTTTTCTGACCCTAAAGATCTCCACGCCCCGTGGGAGCAGAAACTGTCAGAGTGGGGAAATCACAGGGATCGATGCTGCTTATTAGAAACCCTCCAGCATGGGCTCACACATGTGAGAATATCAAACTATTTATAGAACATTTGGCCCGGATTTGATGGCCTTCCTTGGAAAACTATAACCGGTGAAGAAGAAAGGAATAAGAGATGTGTGTGTGTGTGTGTGTTGTTTGTGTCCGGCGGGGCGTTCGTGTCCTGTAGGGATAACCTGTCATGGCGCTGAGAGGCTAATTGATGCCTCATGCTTTTCAGGGGGCAATTATAGCGCCCAAATGTCAAGACCTAATTTGTGACTCTGTAATGTGGACACATGGGCCAGAGGAAGCGGTGACACGGCGCTCCGGAGGGACTCACACATCGGTTTGGTCAGCAGATGTGAGGCGCTGAGGGGGAAGAGACGACTTCCTGAAATAATGTGTTGGGCTCCTTTTTTGGGAGATAAATGTTTTTTTTGCAATGCAGAACATTATTGTTTCTTCTGGGTGTATATTTACTTGTGTCAGTGCTGAAGAAAAGCCCAAAACATCCACACATTATCATTCTGCTAAAGGGGAAAACACTCCTTTGTATTTAGTTGAAACAATCCAACTCACATTTATCTTTAAATTCTTAAACTTTAAAGTAACCAGGATCTGAACTTGTCATGTTCTTTGTGAAATGAAGGAGCACAAAAAGGAAAATGTTAAGTGTAATACTTTTTAAGTGGTACTTGAGTAGCGTGTATGCGTACAAATATAAGCTTTTTCAACCAGAGTATAATATGTTTGTGACCTAAAACACTTCCTGTGGTTAATATTTCAATAAATTGAAAGTAGATATGACGATAGAATGAAAATGTTTTCTTGTTTCATAGACCAGAGCTTTGCTGTCAAAATATAACAAATATACTCAAATTGAAACAAGACTGTTATAAAAAAACCTGCTGTGTCGTATATAATATATATATATATATATATAATATATATACCACAGTACGACTTCTATAACTTCAGTCATGGACCACTTGCTGCTGCTTCTTCTTCTTCTTCTTCTTCTTCTTCTTCTTCTTCTTCTTCTTCTTCTTCTTCTTCTTCTTCTTCTTCTCCTCCTTCTTCTTCACCACCTTCTTCTTCATCTTCTTCACCACTTTCTTCTTCTTCATCGTTGTTTTTTCCCTCACGTCTCCAGGAGCTGACATCTCGTCAGTAAATCAGGTTCTCTGCTCTAATTGCCGCTCACAGAAGGCCGACCGCAAAAATCCTCTCAGCTTTGACTCTAAAAAGGACTCGAGCTCAACCGGCGAGTGTCGAAGAAGATGATTTTCTTTTCTGTTGAACGTCATTTGGGAGCTCCTGGATGCAGAGTTGACCCGAAGGCCTCTCTCTCTCTCTCTCTCTCTCTCTCTCTCTCTCTCTCTCTCTCTCTCTCTCTCT